>NC_139600.1:10995685-11318185 GCF_946808225.1 Silurus aristotelis | reverse complement strand
TATCTAGTTCACTTGTTTATTTATCACTTTCCATTAATCTATGCATCAATTAAATCACATCCCATTTTCCTGTTTTTCCTCTCATTTTTTATTGCAATTGTTCACCTGCATTTACTCAAACATTTAATTTCCTTCTCTTTTTTTCTTACTTCCCTAAATCCATTAATCTAAATAGATTTATCTTTCAAGTAGAACTTAAGAGCCAGTTTTTCTATCTGTCAAAGTACCCGTTTCCTGCATTGTGTTGTTGACATCACAATCTGTTTAGACCTCATACAGTACATGTGTGTGTGTGTGTGTGTGCGTGTGTGTGTGTGTGTGTGTGTGTGTGTGTGTGTGTGTGTGTGTGTATGTGTGTGTACATATACACTGTCAGTATTTTAAATGGATTAAAATATTTAATCGTAATTAAACACATGATTGTCATGAGTTAACTTGTGATTAATCAAGTAAATCAATACTTTTTAAATGTTTTATATTTATTAAATGTATGTTTATTATTAGTGCCATAACCATAATCAATGTAGAGCATAAAGACAAAATATTCTTGAGAGCATTTTAAAGTAATTATGGTGTTTTGAATGATGCAAGTCATCAGGACACCAAACAGAACTTTTGCCACGTTTGAGTTTTAATTGCCGGATGTGCGCATCATGTCAAATTTTGTTTTTTGATTTTAAACTTGGCGCTTAAGTTAAACAAATCTTCAGTAATTAAAAAAAATTTTTCGGTGGAGTTTTTTTTTCCAAATATCTGAATAAAAAAAGGATGTCAGAAATAAATGTGTGTTGCATTGAAGGTTTTGATTTTGCTTCTTTAATGTTTATTTTTTAAATAAAAATAGTCACAGAAATTTCTGCATTAAGCATAACATTATGACCATCTGCCTAATATTGTGTTGGTCCCCCTTTTGTTGCAAAAACAGTCCTGACCCGTCAAACATTGATAGCAATAACTTTAGCAATTTGAGCTACAGTAGCAAATCTGTTGAATTGAACCACATGGGCCAGCCTTTCGCCTCGGCCTCCCATGACACCACTGTTCCTTTCTTAGACTACTTTTGATAGATACTGACCACTACAGACAGGGAGCTGCAGTTTTGGAGATGCTCTGAGCCAGTCGTCTAGCCATCAGTTTGTCCCTTGTCAAACTCACTCAAATCCTTACACATGACTATTTGTGCATACACACACAGGACCAGACACACAAAGGATTGAATACACGCACAGAATATATATTGCCAGTTCCTGTGTTTGCATCGAAGCCACAGCATTTAAGAAGCATTTGTTTCCTCAAACAAATATCCTCCTTTATGTTCTTTTTTTTCCCCCTTAGCAAAATAAGCCAACACTACACCTGTCTCTTCTCTCGTCCCATTTGTGTCTCTTTCACTGCCACTGCTGCTGTTCTTTGTTTATTTCTTTTGGCAGAATTGTAAGAAAAAACAAGCCCTGTCTCTTACACGCTTACACAGAGTACTGTACTATTGCAGAATGTTATGTATTAGTTAATAGTAATCTGATACAAAAGATGTTCAAACCACAATTTATGTATTATAACATTTTAGCACAGTAGTGCAGAAGAGCATTGCCTCTTCACAACTCCAGAGTATCAATTGTCCACATGTCTAAAAAGGACCAGTAATAAAGAGCAGAACAAACAGCTATGATTGGTCGGATAATAATCCAGATCGATCTGAAAACGTTTTTTTTTTTTCTAAACAAACACTGTTCGAATATTTACCAAAGATTGCTTGTCTACACACACACTTTCTAAAAAAAAAAAACTGTACTGCACTAACAAAGTGTACAAAGAGACAATGTTTTTCAATGCTGCCACAACTGCAGCAGAACATCATGTACCATCTATATATATTTATTTATTTTTTTAAAGGAATAGGTCACATGACTAAACATACATTATTGTTTTGAAGCTCCTCATTTTCTTAGTCCACACTACAACAAGAAAATAAGGTATTCGAATGTTATCGCTTGGGAGAGCTTAGTGGGTGGAAGGACAAAATATAGAAATAGAATACAGAGAAAAGAATCAATTTTTTTATTTATCTAGCTTAATGTTTTCATTCTGAAAATGCTTTCAATCTCGCTCAAAGTTAAAAAAAAAAAAAGTTTGACTGTCAGGGTTCACTACAGGTAAACTAAGTCATGTATGTTTTAATAGGTGGGTAGCATGATCAAGCAAGGCCACTATATTTTATTATTTATTTAATTTATTTGATAATTATTATGATTATTATGTTAAATTTTCCTGTGAAAAGTCATGCCCCTAAAATGAACTGCTGTCTATTGGATAGTACAAATGTCTGCTATGCTGTAGTCAGAATTCAAACCTTGAGCACAGTTTTTTACTTTTGGGACCAGCCAGGCTTTAAAATGCTAGCACTTGTGGTTGAAATGCTGTATGTGAAAACCTGCCAGAAGTTTACCATGTCATCTTTTTTTCTGAGAAAAGATAAATTTTCTGATCAATTCAGGCAGAGTACATATTCAATCCAGGAAAACACAAACTGGACAACACCATGGTCACATGATGTCAGTTTGGCTAACAGTTTCCAAAACAACTACATGCTGCTATTTGAGTGAGAATGATTAAAAAATTTAACACGTTTGACCTCTGCATTCAGAAGTATTCTGGGATCAGTATTAGAGTTACTGTTATTAGACTTGAGGTTTTGAATGTTCATATTAGGGTTACTCTAGATTCACTACTGTGTATATATGTGTGTGTGTGTGTGTGTGTGTGTGTGTGTGTGTGTGTGTGTGTGTGAGTGTGTGTGTGTGTACTTGAATGTGTTCACCTGTATCCACTGATGAAGGCTTCTCCACCCGAGGGCCGAATGTCTCCAGTCAGCATTTTAAAAGTTGTGGTTTTTCCAGCCCCGTTTATCCCCAGGAGGCCGAAGCACTATCACAAACACGGACATGTACACACAACATAGTACCCGGTGGACATTATTGTAACAGACACATTCATTAGCACTGCTGAAAATTTTGACTGACCTCAGCAGCTGGAACACCCACAGATATCCTGTCCACTGCTGGAATCTTCTTACCCGAGTACACCTACAGAGAGAGAGAGAGAGGGTTGGGGGCGGGGGCTCTTTAACTAATTTTACATACACTACATGCAAACTGATAATGAAAGTGAATATACACGATTCAGTGAATAATTGCATTTTCTTAAGCAGCATTACTACAAGCCATCTAGCTATTATGCTAATTATGTTTCATAATCAGAATGTTGCTTTATTATATTTACTTTTAATTATTTATTTGGTTACAAACGCCACTCAAGTTCCTTCTATTTTCACTCTGCAAACACTATGTTCAAAAAAGGTATATATGCATGTTAAATAAAAAATGTTTGGTTATACTGAATGGATAAATAACCATAGATAGATCAATTACAATAGACAGAATACCCCTGTGCACAAAGAAAAGCTCCATGAAGATATATATGGTTTACATGGGTTGGAGTGGAAGATTTTGAGTGGCCTGCTATAGAGCTCTGACCTTAACCCTATTTGATACAACCCCAATTCCAAAAGAGTTGGGACACTGTAAAAAATGTGAATAAAACCAGAATACAATAATTATAAGCATAAACTAATATTTTATTCACAATTTAAAGTACATTTACAGAGGTCTCTCAGAAGATGGGCAGAGCTTCACAAATTTGTGAATCTGTGTGTCTACAAATTGTGGAACAATTTCAGAATAATGTTCCTCACCATAAAATTGGAAAACAGTTGAATATCTCATCATTTTAATTTTCATCCAAGTTTTTAAAGAATCTGGAGAAATCTCAAAAGAAAAGGGTGAAAATCTATATTGAATGCCCGTGATCTTCGGGCCTTCAGGCGGCACTGCATTTAAAAGCAGTCATGATTCTGTAATGGAAATCACTTCATGGACTCATTAACACCTCTATAAATCATTGTTTGTGTACATTTTTTGCCAAGTCATTCACAATTGGTTAAATCTCTATCATGCAATGAAGAAGGTATGCGTGAACATAAACCAGAAACGTCCACTTTTTCACGTTTTCCACTTTGCCTCAGTTCATTTCAAATTAGCTTTGACCAGAGAGAATGGCAGTGTTTCTATACTTTTTTGAGATGTGTTGCAGCCATCAAAATAACCTAATTTCTTTCCTTAAACTAGTATATATTCTCAGTTAAAACATATTTCTTCTAAAAACGTTCTTTCGGCTTCTCCCATTAGGGGTCGCCACAGCGGATCATCCGTATTCATGATCCGCATGTATAATTTGGCACATCTTTTTACACTGGATGCCCTTCCTAACGCAACCCTCCCCGTTTATTCAGGCTTGGGACCGGCACTAAGATTGCACTGGCTTGTGCAACCCTAATGGCTGGGGTTGGTTCCCTGACCGGGGATCGAACCCGGGCCACAGCGGTGAGAGCGCCGAATCCTTATCAATAGACCACTTTTCTATCGTGACAAAAAATGAGTTAATTTGATTTGCAAGTTAATGTGTACCACAGTGTACCAACTTTTTTGTAATTAGGGTTGTACTTTTGGGATGAACTGGAAATTTTAAATAAATGTGAATGGGTTGTTCAAAAAGCACATGCAACTCTTATGGTCAGGTGTCGACAAACTTTTGTCCATAAAATGTACAACTGTACAGTCTGAACCTTGTTTAATGATCATCTCTTTAATAACATTGAGCCGCAAACTACACTTTAAAGAAATATTTCTTACAAAGGTAAATTATTTTTTTGTGTGCAGCTAAGATTTAAGTTTAAAGTAGTTTATTTGGTCATTGAGTATATTTTCACTTACACTTAAAATATATCTCTGGCGATGAAGTTTCATATTTCACAAGTTATTATCAAGGCATATGAGAAACAGACTGGCTCTCATTCGATCAAAAATGTATTCCATAGTTAAAAGCTAGATGCTCTCATGAAACTGGCAGGGACCGGAGACAAGTCTGTAGGAGACGCATGTGATGACACTTCTTACTAAAGACGCCCTGTGTGGGTGACATCTGCTCACAGCATTCATGGAAATGATCAAAGTGAGTGTGTGCGGTTTGTAAGACGGAATGTCCTCGGTCCTCTACTCTTCATCTTATCAGGCCAGTTACAGCTGGATGCGCACACACACACACTGGATGTTCATTGCTGAGAAGATGCATCTGTTAGGATGATGAAGCTCCAGGCTGGTCGCTGAAGCTAATCTTCTTCTGCTCTCAGCACGATGCGCTGATTAGAGAGCACTGGCCCACTTTTGAACATTAAACCAAGAGAAACCTGCTTCTGAAGCAAATACTCAAACCAGTGCTAAAAAGTCTTGCACTTGAGAGTTGCCTTGAAAGGTGCTGCTGTACTTTCTGCCCAATAGAGTTTTACTGCAAATTAAAGGTTGAGCTATTAGAATCGCCTTCATCGGGTTCTACTTCCTTATTCAGTGACTAAGAAACAATGAAAACAGAGGTCCCTGACTGAGACACAAAGCTTTATCAGAGTGCCTAAAGCCATCATTAACAACAGCACAGGAGAACTATTTGATGAGGTGTACTGGCCTTAAAAAGGAAAAAAACAATTTTCCCAAACTAATAAAAAGTTCCTGAAACATAGAGACTACTTTTGCATGTTAATGCCATTCTTAAAAAGCAGCCTTGACCTGAAAGGGTATAATATACATCCCAGAAAAGAAGGGACTATCTAGAAATGATTATGTGGTTTGCCAATTGGTGTTATTATCATATGTAAAACCATACAACAGCATTCACTTTAAAACAAACAAAAAAAAAAAAACAACACAGGAGAAAAACCAATGTTTTCTCTTAAATACTTGATAACACATCATATGATCAATGACAATAGCTTCCAATTCTGAAATGCAGCATACTTCCCAAATAAATCATACTCTACAAAAGAACAAATATGGACAATGATGGGTTGTGAGATTGAATCCCAATAAAAGTACGACTTTTAACCCTTATCTGCTCAGCTAAACTGTAATTCCTTTTGGAGCAAACCATCAACCGTATGAATTAATAAATGTATCAAAGAAAAACAGTACCTTGGTGAGATCACAAATCCTGAGTAGATCACTCTCTGCTTTGCCTCTTTGCACTCGCTCATGCTCTCGAGCCACGTCTTCATCCTCTTCTTCTGAAGATCTTGGCAACTCAGTGACAAGCCTGTACCATGTCATTTCATAATAGTGTTAGGATTGTGTGATGTACATTGTAGCTTTACATGGTTTGTGGCTGTGCGGCCAAAACTTACCTGGGTTTACAGAAAAACTTGTACTGGATGAGGAGTGTGAAGCTAAACATGACTACACCTTGTATTGCCATTGCAAATAAATTCTTTCCCACCATTTTCCAGCTCAGGGGATCTTCAAACCTATCCTCTCCTGAAAAAGACATATAGAAAAAGTATACCTGAGTTAGCATGTGTTTAAAATACTATATCAAGCACTTCTATATCAAATATCCAGTTAGTACCATAGCATACATTGCTGAAAAAACAAACAAACAAACAAATAATAGAAATCATCACAGAAATTCTAATGGATTTAACTACAAATGGCAATAAAAAGCTGTAGAAAACCATTTAATTGCTTTAATTAGTCCAAATAAAGCTTAATAGTAACTTATTAAAATTCGGGGGTTAATGACACTCAGATTTCCTTATTGTCCCTATTGGTCCATACAGTCCATTCGGAAAGTATTTAGACCCCTTCACATTTTTCAATTTTGTTATGTTGCAGCCTGGTACTACAATCATTCAAATAATAATTCAAAAAATAATTTAAAGTAATTTTTTTCTTATTAATCTACACTTATTAACCCATGACAAAGTGAAAACTGAATTCTAAAAATGTCTGTAACCTATAAAAACTAACTAAAATATTACGTACATAAGAGTTCATATTAGTGACTCAATACTAAGGTAAAGAACTTCTGGCATCAATTACAGCCTTGAGCCTTTTTGGGTATTGCCAAACTTGCCAAACCTGGATTGGAGGATTTTCTGCCATTCTTCAGGGTAAATCTTCTTAAGCTGGGTCAGGATGGAAGGGGGCCGTCAGTGGACAGCCACTTTCAGATTTCTCCAGAGATGTTCAATAGGGTTCAAGTCAGGGCTCTGGCCACTCTAGGACATATACAGAGTCGTCCCTACACCGCTCCTATGTTGTCTAGGCTGTGTGTTTAGAGTCGTTGTGATATAAGAAGGTGATCTTTCTGAATGAGTTCCTGAGCTTTTTTTTTTTTTTTTAAAGTTTTTTATTAAGGATACAGTATCTCTATACTTTGCTCCATTTTCTACAAACATAATGTTTAAAATTGAGGCCAAAGAGTTCAATCTTGTCATATGCCTGTTGGCTTCCATGTGTTCTGCCATAAAGCCTAGATCAGTGAAGCGCCGCAGTGATGGAACTTTGTCCCATCTCCACATATGGTCTCCGGAGCTCTGTCATGACCATTGTGTTCTTAGTCACCTCTTTTACCAAGGAACTTTTCCCCCGATTGCTCAGTTTGGCGAGGCGACCAGCTCTTGGATAAGTCCAGGTTGTGCCCCACTTCTTCCATTTGAGAATTATGGAGGTCACTGTCTCTCTTGGGGATCTTCAGTGCAGCCTTTTTTCTTACCCAGATCTCTACCTCGCAACAATGCTGTCTTCGAGCACTACAGGCGAGTCTTTTGTTTTTTGTTCTAATATGGATTTGTCAGCTGTGTGGCCTTTTATAGAGAGGTGTGTACCTTTTCTAAATTATGTCCAATCAATAAACCTTTCCACAGGTAGGTTCCAATCAAGATGTAAAAATATCCCTGGAACGATCAAGAGAAATGGGAGTAATTTTTAAGTGTTGCTTAAGGGTCTGAATACCTATGTATAAGTGATAGTTAAGGTTTTTTAATTGCAGAAAATGTATAGACATTTCTAGAATTTAGTTTTCACTTTTTTCTTTATGGGGTACTGAGTGTTAATTTAAAAAATGTAGTGTCAGGCTGCATCATAAAAAAAAAAGAAAAAAAGGGAAAGGGGACTGAATACTTTCCGAACGCAATCTATTAGTGTCCAGTAGATAGCAACATGTGATCTACAAGTTGCCAAAGGCGTTCTAAATGGTACCTACTAAAAATATTTTGCTACCACCAAAAGGTAACAAATTCCCAGGGTGGACCTACAAGAACAATTACAGTTTCCATTAAAGCTGATACAAGTCCCGAGTCCCCTATAACCATGCAAATGACACAATTTTTGAGGGTTTCTATCCCATTTTTTCATCAGGGCTGACAGTAACTTAGTAATTAAATTCTATCTTTTCTCTTCCAACAGAGAGCATTGACAAGTTCACGTTAAGTGGGTAAAGAAAAATAAATGTTGGAGAAATGCTTTACACCACTCCAAAACAGCTCTGTGTTTCATTCTGAAACAATACAATAATTATCTAATTAGCATAAATAGGTCATTTTCTCCTCTGTAATAAGTTTTACACTGTCACAGCCAGTTGAGAGCTAATGAGCTTTTAAAGAATAATTGCGGAGGACACTAAGGTTGAACACAGCTTTTCCCTTAATCAATTCCAGATACAGGTGTGCTTGTTCAATAATAAATTCATATATAATAATTAAAAAAACAATTAATAAGCTGACATATTTAAGTATTTCATATTTTTTTCATTTATTACAAATCAATATAACTATTTTTCACATATATTATGTATTTAATTTACAGAAGTACCAATAATCAGAGACATTTACCAAGAATAGGAAGCTATTATAAAGTTTATGAAAAATTGTGAAATTAGGAATTCCATTTAATTTATTAAGTGAAAAGTAAATGAGAACAGATCCCTGAGCCCATATAAGCAAACTAGAGCGCAAAAAAAGAATTAAGTTAACAAGCAATATATATATATATATATATATATATATATATATATATATATATATATATAGCTTGTTAACTTAATTCTTTTTTGCTCTCAACACATTATATATTTTTATTACAAGGTCTACATTAAAGCGCCATGCATAAAGCAAAAAGAGAGTTATTTTTAAAATAAGTGGGTAGTATTGATCAATAAGGTGAGTTATATTCCCCTGGGTTTCTATTGAGTACTTCTACATGCCAAAAATATACTGATTGACTTCTTTAAACTTATATGTGAATGTGTATATTTTTGCACTTGTCCAAAGGATATTCCCAATAGTGTTCCACAAGGCAGGATTTAAAGGCATAAAAATGCCTTTTTTTTTTTTTTAAAACAATCCATGAATCATTTCAGAGTCTACATTTAGGGTCAGAACACATGCAGACAACCATTAAAAATAGGTGAGGTTCTAAATCAATAAGCATACAGAGTGATAAAACCAGGAATTGAGGGAAAATGGGAAAAAGGTACCCGAGTGAGGAATTTGTGTGAGGACTTTGCAATGCCAGTGTCTATTTAAAGCCTCAACAGTGTTTAAACAGACAACATACTGGTAGTGAGAAAACTTTAACTACATACTTGCAAACAACAAATGTTGAACAGCATCTATTTAAGAGCTGTAAACACCTCAAATGCTGATTGCCCTAAATGCCCCTGGAACACATTGTTTTACAGATTATATGGTACTATTATCAGTTGCATAGGAGATTCTTAGTTGTTCTAATGTGCTGCTAGGAAACACTTGTTCATTCTTATCCACCTTTTTAAAATCTCACCCCGCACTCCTCCTCTCTACTAAATATTGATTTGTCCTCCGCTTCCATTTCTATGCTGTCTGCACCCGATATCTTTCCTGGGTCATCAAACAAAGCATGGCATGAAAACAGTTTGGTTTTAAAAAGCACAACACCGTGAACAAATCGAGCTGACACGCAAGAGCGCTGGACTATGACACGTCAAATCTATATCTCAAAGGGCCTTGAAATTTGAATAATTATTCTGAAATGTTTTAACTGTAGAGGCTTTTACAATCACATATAAACAGAAGCAGAATTTTAAGGCCATTTACTTTTTCTTTTTTTTTAATTGACTGCCAAATTTGTTTCAAATGATTTACCCCAAGCTAAACTATATGAACAAACATTTGTGGACACCTGACCATAAACTTCGTATGTGGTTTTTAATATCCCATTTTACATTTACTCCTCATTTACTGTTAAAATAACCTTCACTCTTTTGGGAAGATGTTCCACTAAATTTTGGAGTGTGCTGGTGGAGACAAGAACCACAAGTAAAATCAGGTAATGAAGCAGAGTGAGGAGGGCAGTTCATCCCAAAAGAGTTTCATAGGGTTGTGGTCAGAGCTTCATAGCAGGCCATTAAAGATCTTCCCCTCCATCGCACATCAACTATATATTCATGGAGCTGGCTTTGTGCACAGGACCACTGTCATGATTGAACAAGTTTGAATCTCCTACAGTAGTTCACTCTTTGGTATGATGTGGCAAAGAACCACATATAGCTAGAGGACACTTTGAGGACAGGTTTATCCGCATCCACGAAAGTTCGTAAATGAAATGTTTGTCAAGTGAGGAGCGTCTGTATATATTAATGCCCTCGGCTTATTCATTCTACCTAGAATTTATCACAAAGCAGGATGTTTGCTCAATAATAATGAATCTTATAAAATGTCTGAAGGAAATACAATTTTAGAAAAGACAGCAGGCATAGGGTATTATTTATATTTTTTCACAATTATCCTCCCTAGGTTGGACATCCACACCCACCAGCAATCATCCATCTCATGACAACCACCAACTGGGGATGGTGGGGGCTAACGTGCTTCTTCTGAGACATGTCAAGTCAGCCAAACAGACCTTTTCTAACCGTTGTTCATGATGCATCAAAGAGAAGACTAAACTATCTGCATAAAGCGTGATTTATTTTCCTCTACTGACTGTCACTGAATATTGTCACTGTGATTGTGACAAGAGAAATATAAGTGTGCCACTTTCCCACCCTAAAAGCTTCCCTGCACCTACTGTACAGTCATATTTCGAATACATGCAGATGTGTGGTTTGAAATATATTACCAACTTTACCATGCAACAATAACCCAAGGCATATGTCTGAACTCTGTAAGCGTTATTTAGAGAGCAAACATTGGGCTGAAGTGTTATCTATCATGAAATGGCCTGCCCAGTCATTGCACATACATCCTATTGAACTGCTCACCTTTTAAAAGAGGCATGGCAAATAATTTTAGCTGAATGTTTGGAGAAACAAAATGTCAGGGTTCCAGGAGGAAAGGAACATGTATGTGTCTCTTTGAAAATAGGTGCTTTTAAACTTTTGACCATTATGACCACCTGCCTAATATTGTGTTGGTCCTCCTTTTGCTGCCAAAACAGTCCTGGCTATTTAAGTATTAACAGCATGAACTACTTCAGCAATGTGAGCTACAGGAGCTCATCTGTTGGATTGGACCACACAGGCCAGCCTTCACTCCTCACGTGCATTAATGAGTCATGACCCTCTCGCCGGTTCATCCTTGGAGCACTTTTAAAAGATACTGACTACTGCAGACCGGAAACATCCCACAAGAGCTGCAGTGTTGGAGATGCTCTGACCCAGTCGTCTAGACCTCACAATTTGTCCCTCGTCAAACTCACTCAAATCCTTACGCTCGCCCATTTTTCCTGCTTCTAACACGTCAACTTTGAGACAAAATGTTCACCTGCTGCCTATTAAATCCCACCCACTTACAGGTGCCATGATGAAGAGAATCAGTGGTATTTATTTTATCTGTCATAGTGTTATAATGTCAATGCCTGATATGTGTATTGGTGTATTCAGTGTTCACCAAGTTCTCAAATAAAAAATAAAAAAATACATTTTAAGCTTGATTTTGAATTTGACTGTGAATTTCAAGAGAAATATCAAATCAAATCAATACACATGTGAAGTAATTTCTATTAGTGTTTCATTTTCATTTCAATGAAAATCTGTTTTTGTCCTTGCATAGTTTCAGAAACTCTGCCATAGCATCCAGTTTCATGATCGCTTGAGGAATAAAAATAAATATTTAAATTTTTTACTAAACACATCATGTGGCAGCTGGCAATGTTTGTTCTGACTCCAGAGGCAGCGTCTACTTGTAAAATCAAAGACGCTTATTTGCATTTTTATCAGGCTTATTTTGACTTTTTTGAGTGGGAATTTTCTGGAGGGAGAAAATCAATGACGCTGATGCTTCTGAAGGAAATAAAATCACTAGGTAGCAGCTGTAAGAGAACAGAATTCTCCCAGGCCACAGTGTAAATATGCCCCTATACGTTGTTAAAGAATGCGTACTGATGGTTTTTATCTTCTCTTTCCTTCTTCAAATGCTCTCTATAGCTCAGCTCTTATGTGCTCTATCTTTTCTCAATCACTTTATCCTCACTCTTATCCTCAGCCAAATGCTTATGTCTATATATAGCTGAAAGTCTGCTTGCTAAACATACATACATACACATGCACCAATTGTACCGTTCTGAATACATTCAGTTTTGGAAGAGAAAATCTCAGGGCTTGGGGAAGCATTTAAGTCATGACTTTCTTTCTTTCTTTCTTTCTTTCTTTCTTTCTTTCTTTCTTTCTTTCTTTCTTTCTTTCTTTCTTTCTTTCTTTCTTTCTTTCTTTCTTTCTTTCTTTCTTTCTTTCTTTCTTTCTTTCTTTCTTTCCACCAGGTTCCCCCTTAATGCTGAGACATTCAAGTTCATGGTTAAAAATAAAGACTGTAAAGTGGTTGCTTTGTTTTATAATTGCAGCTACCTGGTACCACTTGTATGGAGACTAGTGTCATGGATTCTGAACAGATGATATCTGAGATGTCTGTTTTGAACGTAAAGCATAAAATATACTCTTGAACCAGTGCTTATACTGTAAGTGCTTGCGTAAGTCTGCTGTTATTCAAATCATAGTCTAAAGAGATATGATAAGGATATTGGAGGAAATGGAGCATGGAATTAGGTATGAAATAGAAGACTGGCTAAAAAATACAGTAAATCCATGAGGAATACAAATCACTGAGACATTAGTCTTTTTTTTGATTCCCTTCCTAAATTCTCCCACACAATCCCATTGCTGAGTTCCTTCAACCGGCTTCTTGAAGTAACCGGCATCAGATTTCAAAACTTACTGCTCACCTACAAAGCTAAAAATGGACTAGCACCCACCAACCTCAAAGCACTTATCTCACCCTGCACTGCACCATACTTCCTCCAATCCTTTAGGGCTGCTCAACTGATCCCACCATCTCTCGTGGTACAAAGAAGGCATGCTTTACGACTTTTCTCTGTTCTGTCACCTGGGTGGTAGAATGAACTTCTCCTTGATGTCTGAACAACTGAGTCACTAGCAGTCTTCAAACAGCCTCTCAAAACATACCTCTTCCGGAAGTACTTAAATTAGAACTTCTCTGCAAAATTTGCTTTCCAGACTACATTTCCATTTCAACGGTTTTCTAGGCCGATAACATTCTTATCTCATGACCCAATGAACCAATACCAGGATGGATTTATTGAGAGACTTCAAAATATGTCTGTATATCATATATGGGTGTCTGCCAAATGTACTGCAAATGTACATTTCGGAGACCAATTCAGAATCTGGCAATAAATGTTATGTTGTTCTGTTGAGTAGCTGTTAAAAAATGGTGTATTTTTATTAGCACCTTTGTTTACATAGCATACTAAAAACCTGGACACATTTCCAAGCCAACAAAAGATGGTTGTAGTTACAGGTCATTACAAGGGATAATTGATCCTAGAAGCTTTTGCATTTACATCTCTGCTAAATAGCTAATATAACTTATTATATTAGTGAAGCCAGGATGCTAATTACAAAATGTAACAGGCCTTGCTTGCTAATTACCAAACACACCACATTTATATTGCCTTAACAATCCTATATACAGTGAGGAAAATAAGTATTTGAACACCCTGCTATTTTGCAAGTTCTCCCACTTAGAAATCATGGAGGGGTCTGAAATTGTCATCGTAGGTGCATGTCCACTGTGAGAGACATAATCTAAAAAAAAAAAAAAATCCAGAAATCACAATATATGATTTTTAAACTATTTATTTGTATGATACCTCAAACAGGTGCATCTAATTTAGGATAATAAATGTAGTGGAGGTGGACATTTTAAAGGCAGACTAACAGGTCTTTGAGGGTCAGAATTCTAGCTGATAGACAAGTGTTCAAATACTTATTTGCAGCTGTATCATACAAATAAATAGTTAAAAAATCATATATTGTGATTTCTGGATTTTTTTTTTTTTAGATTATGTCTCTCACAGTGGACATGCACCTACGATGACAATTTCAGACCCCTTCATGATTTCTAAGTGGGAGAACTTGCAAAATAGCAGGGTGTTCAAATACTTATTTTCCTTACTGTAGCTAGATATGGATGGATGGATGGATGGATGGATGGATGGATGGATGGATAGATAATATAATATATGTACAGCATGTAATATAGAATAGGTTAATACATTTACAGCAAATAAATATAAAGAATATGGTAATGAAAATGTGCTGTATATATATATATATATATATATATATATATGAACAAATGCTTGAGAGGTTATATTAGTGCAGGATGTGTGTAAGGCACAATATGTGTAGAGAATGTGGGATATAAAAATTAATATAAAAATATAAAGTTTCATGCTAACAATATAAAAATGCTATACAGTTTAGTGCAAACTGACTTGGTTATGCTGTTACTGAAGATAAGTGCAAAATGCACATATTTAGCTAGCTAACTTTGTTCAATCAAAAATTGTGACTTTTGTTGCAACGATGCCAAAAACTTGTAATCTTAAAACATTACAACATCGGACATGTTCATAAACAACAAATAGACTTTTGAGCCTTTAAACTCTCCCTAGTATCATGTATGATATATGTAGATACTGTATGTATTCACCCTGGAATTGCTTCAGATCCACTGTTACTATTTATTAACCAAGTTACTATGCCAGGTTACGTGGGCATGTGGGGATCTCATTTTATTTACAAACACTAAAGGGGTCTATAGACTACGAAAAGGGTTTTTTAAAGTGATTAACCAGGGCATGGGCTAGTGAAACTTCTATGGAATTAGTGGATGGGATCGAGCTGGATTAGAAGATGCAGCAGTAGATAGACCAGAGGATGAAACAGGTAATGGACGAGTGGCTGGATTAGACAGGGTGGGATAGGGGATTAGCTAGTGGATACTGAGGGGTGAAAGTCAGCAGCTGATTTTTTGGAGTCAGTGAACATAGACACAACCACTTGGCCTATTTAGTAAAAAAAAAAAGTTGTAAAAATTCTGGCATGGTGATGAAACAGCTTAAGATATCTTCTGTGCTTGTTGTTAATGATAGTGCCTTGGTGTGTGTGTGTGTGGGTGTGTGTGTGTGTTTGATTATATGTTCCTTACCCAGACTGATGAAGATTGTTGCCATGGC
Source organism: Silurus aristotelis (assembly GCF_946808225.1). Classification (NCBI taxonomy): domain Eukaryota; kingdom Metazoa; phylum Chordata; class Actinopteri; order Siluriformes; family Siluridae; genus Silurus; species Silurus aristotelis. The sequence continues at coordinate 11,302,730 of NC_139600.1, read as the reverse complement.
CTGGTTTCTGGCCATGTCAATAAGGCCCCGACCCAGACAGAAGTGAGGGAAGATCAACAGCACTTGCTTGACTATGTTATTGATATCAGTAATGTTCTAGAGAGAATGATGGGAGAGAAAACAAGAAAAAAATTAGGTGAGGAAAAAAAAAAAAACAACACATCATATGGTGTGGCATTACAAGTGTTAAATATTAGCTAGTGTGTGTATAAGTGTGAGTTGTTGCATGCATGTACTGTATGGCACCAAGTGTGGCAGCAACAAAGCAACTCTATTCATACCCATAATTAAGAAAGACATATTGCTGCATCTGTACACCGTGTGACACTCTTATCACACACGCACACACACACACGCACACACACACACACACACACACACACACACACACACACACACACACACACACACACATACACACACACACACACACACACACACACACACACACACAAGTTAATTAAAGTGTACTCTTCATTTTGTTATGATGATTACCAGCATTTTTGGCAACAAATTTTGCCCACATGAAGAGGCACACACACACACACACACACACACACACACACACACACACACACACACACACACACACACACACACACACACACACACACACACACAAACACACACACACACACACACACGAGAAGACGTCTATTTTATGACACATTCAAAGTGATTGAAAGCTTCCATCTGCCTTTCTTGACAGAGAATGAAAGAAAGAGAGAGAGAGAGAGAAAGAGCAGGATAAATAAGATACACAGATGGGAAGTGATGCTTAATTTATTTTATTTATAGAGCGAAAGAAAAGCCTTTGTGTTTTATACTATGCAGTGGGTTCTGCCTTGAGTTGTGCGGCATTGTATCTTTTGCAGCTGCTTTGGATGACTGTTAAATAAGTGAACCGAGAAAAAACATAGTGGGTTTTTACTTTGGAGACTGTGTTCTGTTTGAGGTTCTTTAATAGGTTCTCAGTAATATACTATAGAACTGACTTCCCTACTACTTTTCATAATTTTGTTGTACTTTTATTCTAGTGAAGTCATTCGATCAGTCTGCCGATTTTCTCCATCCAAGAGCAATGCGTGTGTGTGTGTGTGAGAAAAAAAAAAAGAGAGAGAGATCAATAAATCCTTCCTTTGCCATTAGTCTGCTTCTGTTAAGCCTAATTGCTACAATGGAATCCGGTGAATAAAATGGTGGCAACGTTTATGCCATTATATAAAGGAACAGACAGAGAAAAACAGAGAGAGTGAGAGAATAAGTGTGAGATCAAGTGAGAGAGAGAGAGAAAGAGAGAGGAAGAGAGAGTCTCAGTGGAGACACCGAAACTTTGTTCAACTTTCTTTTTTTTTTTTTTTTTTTTTAATTAAACAATTAATTAATTGTTACTTAACAAATAATTTAATTTAACAATTAATGTAATGATGGGATTTGCATTGGTGACCGATAGCTGTCCTTTGTATTACACAGCATTAAAACCACAATTTTTAGCTGGTTCTGTTTATTCAAAATTTCCAAGACCTTGAAATTATAATGCTCAGCCTGACAGTTTTAAAGTACTGAGCCCTGAGATAGACCATCCTAATGACCTTTTGAGCAATATTATGGTCTAGGTGCTGTATATGTGTACATATTTTGATATATGTATATAACATTTATAGCAATATCTTATCATATTTTATTTTTGCCATAAATAACAGACAACAGACTCATCATATTTTATCATGGCTAGTTTAAAAGCAATTGATTGGTTGGCAAATATTTTCTTTTATAGGACTCATTTTCAAGTTCCCATGATCTTACTTTGTAATTAGTTAGTTAGCTCGTGTGCTGGCATTTGACTCAAAAAGGATTGTACATACAAAAGACTTTGATTCCTCTTATACTACAAAAATTCACTTTGAATTAAATATTTTTTTCATTAAAGAATCATGGATGAACATTTTTTTTTTAATTTGTATATTTATTGTTATGGAATGCTCTCACATTAGCTGTCACATAAGAAGTAGATGCAAATGCAATAGAGACAAAAAAGGAGAAGAAAACTGGTCATAATTAACCAGGCTGAATCCAAAAGGAACGCAAAGTCGTGATGAAAATTCAGGCAAGGTCAGATGAGGTTTGAACAGAAAATCCATGGGACAAGACAACACAAAAAACAGGGGCAAACCAAATTGTTAGTGAGATATCAATACAGAAAGATGTGGCTTGGAAAGTCGTAAGAATTAAATTGCAAAAAATTGTTATTTTGCAATAAGTGTATAAAAAAAATGTGTGTGTGTGTGTGTGTGTGTGTGTGTGTCAGTTTGTAATTGAGTACACCTGCGCTCAATCAGTTGCTAGCTATAACAGTGTGTGGGAGTATAAAAGATGTTTGGAGGTTGTGGTGTTTGTAGAGACTCTGCAGTCTGAGATCTGACAGGTTAATGCTATCATTTAAATGATAAATCCATAAACAGTTGTTTCTTTCTCCCGTTATTACAGTAGCATTTACATGTATGGCATTTAGCCACTGTCCTTACCCAGAGTGACTCACACTGAACTTATTCATACAACTGATAATAAAAAATTAATCAACACCTTATAAACAATCACATTCTAGAATACACTCAAAGAGTGAATTCTAGAATGTGATTGTTTATAAGGTGTTGATTCATTTTCTATTGTCGCTAAAAGCGCTATAATTCTATAGCGCTTTTAACATTTACATTTCATTTACATTTACAGCATATGGCAGATGCCCTTATCCAGAGTGACTCACATTTTTTTTTATTTTATTCATAAACTAAGCAGCTATGGGGTTAAGGGTTTTTTCAGGGGACCAGAAATTGCAGCTTGGTGTGGGTTGGGATTTAAACTCATGACCTTTAGATCTACTGTAAGTCCAATGCCACTAAGCTACTAACCCCCCTAATTAACACCCTGCAATTAACAATAGATGTTTTCTCAAAGCAGTTTTACAGAATGTTTACACACATTACAGTTTATGTGTACTGTATTTATCCCTGACGAGAAAGCCTGGAGCGACTGATGAGGAAGAAACCATGAGAATCTACTTATAAATTTCAAAAAGATTTTGAAAAACTTACTGTAAATACAATGTAATTGATATGCCATCTCCCAAGCTATTTCAAAAATAAATCCAAATGTACTTCTTCTACTTCACTTAGAAATGAAATGTACAAAAAGACAGAAAAATGAAGTGTCTTCACTGGCCTTTATTCTTATTAGTAGTCAATGCGTTGAATTTCATTTGCAAAAAGCATCTAAGCCACACCCATTTCACATAACTCTTACAACCCTCTTACCACAAATTTGACACATCGCCCCAAATCGGAGTACAGATATTTTTTTTACACTGTGTATTGGATCAAAGAGCGAACAGAAACAGAAGTCAACAATAACACTGTGACTAATGCCAGAAACATCAAATCCCATCTGCACTCCTCTCTCTCATCAGGCCAAGCGTGCAGAGGGGCATCAGACTCCACTGAGCAAACCCAGGCCACTTTACTCAAACTCCTGTCGTAAACTCATAAATCATCTCGAGCGCACAATTCTCTCCGGCACTCGGGTGATCCATATTTCCTCCAGCACTCCGCCCTGTTTTTCTACACTCACACTTATGCACACATTCCCGCTGAGACAGCTTTCCATGAGGGATTTGGAGAATATAAGAACTAAGGAAAATAAAACCGAGGAATCTCAGAGGGAACGTCACACCCACTGTATAGTGTGTATGATGTACACGATTCTGTTAGTAGTGATGGAAAGATTGGACACTGTTACAATGATACAGTGAACTGGGGTGGGGTAGACAGCATGACCGTATCTGAGTGTGTGTGTATGAGATTACTTAAGCTTAGTTATGCAGAATTATGGACATCACTTTTATCTTGTGTGTGTGTGTGTGTGTGTGTGTGTGTGTGTGTGTGTGTGTCGGGGGGGGGGGGGGGGGAAGCTGCACATATGAAAAAAGTTTACGTTTACAGCATAACGGAAAAAAAATTATAATGAGGCATGGACAAATCATAAATTAACTTGCTTGCTCTTGAGGAAAGTGAAAGCTTGCATGTTATACTTGCCCTATTAAACCAAAGTACTAAAAAAAAAACTTGTGACCGCTTATAATTTTGGATTCAAATAAATTCAAGTGTGTCTTTATACAGATAATGCCTCACTTTTCCCCACTAGTAAAAATGGTGAATTAACTATTCGAAATATGAATCTGGATGAGGTCAGTTGACCTGAACTCAACAATATTAACCCACCGCACTGGAAGACCTGCCACCTTTTTTGTGACCCTTGAACTGACAAATACCAATGACTGATTCCTGTCACAGTAAATAGTGGAGGTTTTTAACTGACATTTTAAGCTCGTTATATATGATAAATAATCAATGGTCATAATGTTTGACTGAACTAAAATCAGACAACTATAGTATTATGTATTATACCATTAAACTGGCACTTTCAGTTTGCAACAATATAAGATCGTTGACTGAAAAAAATGAAAACACATTGCTATAGACTTTACATTAATTAGAATTACATTTATTAATTAAATGTACATTTATGGCACATAACTTTGTATGGGAAAGTTTTTCCTTTCTTTGTCTTTAAATGTTTATGCCTTGAGGTGAAAATTGCAGAGAGCTTTTTACAGAAAGCGAAGCCAATGTTGATCCATCCATTTGATAGATTTTTGTGAACACAAACATGTCTTAAATATTACATCAAACATTTTGATCGTTATCATGAGTTTTTTCCCCCTCTGTTTGTAATCCCCTGCCTAAAACACTTCAATGCAGCAAGACTATATGTACACTATATTTTACAAAAGTTTGTAGACACATGAACATAAGATTCGTACAGGTTTTTTTTTTTAAATATCCCATTCCACATTTAGTCTGCTGTTATAATAACCTCCACTCTACTGGGAAGAAGTTCCACCAGATAGTGTAGATGTGGAGATTTGTGCTTATTCAATCACAATGGTGTTAATAAAGTCAGGTACTGATGTAGAGTGAGGAGGCCTGGGAGTACACTCTGTGTCAATTCATCCCAAAGGTGTTCAACAGGGTTGAGGCCAGAGCTCTATCTTAGGCTAAGATCTTTACCTTGACTTGATATTCATGAAGCTATTTTTGTTAAAGTTTATTTCTATAGCACTTTTCAATGGACAGTGCATCGAAGCAGCTTTATAGAATGTAAGTAAAAAATGTAATATAAGTTACTTTATCCCTGATAAGCAAGCCTGGGGTGACTGTAGCAAGGTTTTGTGTATAGGAGTATTGTCATGCTGGAACCGGTTTGGGTCGTCTAGTTTAAGTATGCAAAATTGTGTGCATCAAATTTTGAGGTAACAGTTTGGCGAAAGCAGCACATATTGCTGGAAAATGAAAAGTTGTCAATATAGTGTTTATTCCAATATATGAGTCAAGTCAAGTCAAGTTTATTTGTATAGCGCTTTTCACAACAGACATTGTTTTAAAGCAGATTTACACAAATCAACAGTTAAGGTAAATGGTGTGAATTTATCCCTGATGAGCAAGGAAAAACTCCCTTAGATGTTATGAGGAAGAAACCTTGAGAGGAACCAGACTCAAAAGGGGAACCCATCCTCATTTGGGTGACATCAAGAGTTTGATCATAAATCTTTCAACAATACAGAACACTGGAGAGTGAGAACTAACATGATTACTGGAGTATAAGATTATAAGTGATGTTCTTTCTGCAGTCTTATACAGTCTATATGGTTAGTAGCTCCTAGTTTTATAAGCTCAGCATTTGTGATCATCACAGATCCAGCATCAGCTTCTCCATGCCAGAGCCTTTAAACACTCCAGGAGGTCCAATGTCAAAACTCCACACATGTAGCGGGATCCAAATGGCACTGCTACGTCTTTAGATGGTTCGGGGTGTTTGCAAGTTCGGCATCTACTTCTTCAAAGGTCCGTAATCATCACGAGGTGGGAGGTGACTGGAGCTGGCCAAACCTCAGGGTGTCTCGGGATGGACATATATGAGGTATTGACAGTCTGACTGAGGCAGTACAATTCAATATACTGTCCTATTAGTCAATTTATAAAAATCAGTAAATGGCTTCAAATTCATATGGCCACTAATTCACATAATTTCCAGCTAATTCAGAAAAAATCAATGCTGTCACTTTTTTAACAGCCAAATACAGACACTGTTAGTAAAGAACTGCCTGATGTGAGACATGGCACTTCCTGAATAGGCATGAGGTATGCATGCTTAATCTCAGCCCAGCTATGCAATCTCTCAGATTTCTACAAAAGAACCTTTGTAGGATGGAGGTACTAGCAGTAGGTAGTAGCTGCCTTCAGAATGTAATATGGCTACTGACCTATTTAAAAAACCTACTCTATTTTATGTGGCAAATGAGAAATTATGCTAATGTAATTACTTAAGCATAAAATGTTCTTTTATATGTATGTCCTTACACACACACACACACACACACACACACACACACACACACACACACACACACACACACACACACACACACACACACACACACACACACACACACAAAATTCATAAAGGAGATGAGGTTGTCTCATAGGACCTAGTAGGACATGCAGAACTGGGGCACACAATGGCTTTACACATATCAAGGCTGACACACACATACACACTCTTATCAACACTGCACAACATCAGTATCACCGCATGCCTGAAGACACCTGCTAGGTTTAACAGAAGGCAGAGGGAATTATGCATTCAAACATACAAAAAGATCCCTTAATGAGCCTTTTTTTTCCCCCTCGATCATTCTTCTCTTCCACTTTTTTCGCCTCCCTCAGAGACAAAATGCAAATGACCACGGTCAATAAACCACAAGGCACCTTCCCTAATCTCTATCTTCATCCATCAAGGCCGGAGAGAAGTGTGTGTGGAGAGACAGAAGAAGCTGGAGAAGAATGTTTGAAGAGGAAAGGATGAAAAAAAGCATCAGCTTTACTGTTGGAGCTAAACACGGCAGTGTGGTGTGACGTTAAATCAAACATGCCTGACTAACTTTCTGACTTTGTAGCATCGACTAACTGTTTTAATACATAAACAGGGCTGTAAGTTCTGACAGGGAAATAAAACCTCTGTCCAATATAGCCTCAGAAGTAAAACATTATTTGTGGTCTCCTGTTGTTGAATCCAGGTTTGGCCAAAGATAAATCAAAATGTATTTTAAAATATACCAAATACTTTAACTTGAAGTGTATCAAAATAAAAAAATGTAAATACAGCAGCCAAAAATACAAAAGAATACTTAAAAAAATACAAGGAAACATGAAATTTCTTCGCAAAGCTTCAATCAACTGGGCTATTTGATCAATCCTTCATCATGACACTGACTCAGTTGATTAAGTGAACAAGGTTTGATAGTAGCAGCTTTGCTTAGGCCGAGTCCCACAATAAATCTGACACATGCAACCAGTTAACCGATCAAATATTCACATACATTTCCCTGTGAACTTCCAAATGAGATTAGAAAAAGTGCAATATCTGCACATTGTTTATTTTTTCTGTGTGTGTGTGTGTGTGTGTGTGTGTGTGTGTGTGTGTGTGTGTGTGTGTGTGTTCGCGCGAGTCTATCTCACCTGATCATTGAACATCTCCATGACGAAGGTGGCAATGCTGCCATTGATGCCAATGAAGAGATTAATGCAGGTAAGAACCACATACGCTGTGCTCGGAACGTTGAATATAAACGAGGCTGGGTACATCATCGGTGTGATCGCCCACCTACAACACATAACCCCATCAAGAGCACCCACAACAAGATATAATCACATTCATTTTATTTCAGCCAAGTGGAACACATCACTACTACTACTACTACTACTACTACTACTAATAATAACAATAATAATCATTATCATAATAATAAAGAAATAAAAATGAGTTAGACAGCCAAGGTGGTATAATCTAGGCTACTGGTTTCTTTGTATTTTGGGAAATATTAAACTTTAAGATATATTTTTAATCAGAATAATATGGCATACAGGTACAAACATGTAGGACTGGGACTGAAATATCAAAATCAGATCTATCATGAATTCATCTAATTATGAATTAAGAAACTATCAGAGAATTCTGACAAAATAGACAGACCATGCCGACAGTGCCTGCATTTCTACCTCTGGGGGACACAGTTCAGAGTTTTCACTAAGGTCATAGTGGAAGGGTTTATAAAACCAAAAACTCCCTGCTTAAGCCACACTCTGTGTAGGGATATAGTTATGCAGAGTTTTGCCTAAAGGTTTTGCCGAAAGGTCATCTAGTATTACATTGCTGATGTAAATGGATTGTGATTGGCCCAACAGCAACTCACCCGTACAGCAACAACAGCAGAACAAGTGCGGGCAGGTTCTGAGGTGAAACATAGGCTTTTTGTTGGAAGCAGAGAAAGATGACGATGACGATAAGACATGGGATGACATAATTACACTACAAAAATAAACACAGAAGACAACAGACACTTAGATCATGAACCAGTCATTTAAAACTACACATCATCATCTATTATTCAGAGAGGTATAAAGACCAGCGCTACTGTATGTGGAAAATGGTAATGGTCGGCTCAGTATAATGAATGTAAAGTCTCCCGATTAGGATTCAGAGCTGAATCGATGTGCTTTTAATTAGCCATTGCAGTGCTTTTTCTCTATTTTCTCGAAGCATGCAGAGGGCTCATGTGGACAAGGGGCTAATGGGAAGCAATTCATTAATAAAGAAGGTTTTGGCTCTGTGTCAGGAAGCAGACTGGTATTTATTGATGACGATGATCCTACATGACTAGTACCACAATAAAAATAAAAATAAAAAGGAAAATTCTTCTCTCCTGCTAGGTATATTAAGGAAACTCCCTCTATATATTTTAAATCACCGTATCAGTAATTATACAGCTTTTTGAAAGGTCTGTTTATGATTAGGAGTAGATTATATAACGCTTTTACATTGCAATTACATGCATATGTTTTTTTTACTAAACACATAATACTACACTATATAAACAAAGTTTTGTAGACACATGATCATGATTTTTTTTTTTACATTCCATTCCACATTTAATCCCCATTTGCTGTTATAATAACCTATGCTTTCTGGAAGGATGTTCCACTAGATTTCAATTCAGTGTTTACTTCGCTTTAAGGGTGCTAGTAAAGTCAGGTACTGATGTAGGGTGAGGAGTGCAGTCAGCATTTTATTTCATCCCAAAGGTGTTTAATAAGGTTGAGGTCAGAGGTCTATAGTAGGTCACTTAAGATCTTTCATTCCAACTAATTTAAAGCATATCTTTATGGTATTTGTGCATTGCCATGCTTAAACATGTTTGGGTCTCTTATTTCAAATAAAGAGAATTTAAAGATTGAAAAGATAGATAGACAGATAGATAGATAGATAGATAGATAGATAGATAGATAGATAGATAGATAGATAGATAGATAGATAGATAGATAGATAGATAGATAGATAGATAGATAGATAGATAGATAGATAGATAGATAGATGGCATTGCATAGTACTGCAACGAAATGCAGTGGACATTGTTAAAAAGCACAAGTAAATGATTATAAGGCTATGGCTGTAAAATATATGCAGACACTGTTGTAAAGGAACAACAAGTAGAAGGTTAGAAAGTCAGATGTCCTATTACTTTTGTGCTTGAGGTCAGAGCTCTATAGCAGGTCACTCAAGATCTTCCACTCCACCACTCAAGATCTTCTGACCTCAACCTTTTGTCCTTATACATTAGGAATTCTTGCCTATTATTCATGATTTTCTCGACTCCTGGCTACCCAATGTAACAACTATAACTACTTACAGTACATGAATCATCATGTACTAATACTTATATTAATTAATGACAAACTAATGAGGAATAATATGCAGCATTAATGTACTAATTAGAAACTAATCAACAGCAACATTAATTACGAAGTGAGTCCTGAATTCATGCAAGAAAAACCTCAATTTTATGTTAGAATGTGTTTTAGTTAATGTAATGGTAACTTTCAAACTAAATCAAAATTATAAAGATCACACACACACACACACACACACACACACACACACACACACACACACACACACACAAATTTTATATATATATATATATATATATATATATATATATATATATATATATATATATATATATATATAAAAAATTTGTGTGTGTGTGTGGTGCGTGTGTGTGTGTGTGTGTGTGTGTGTGTGTGTGTGTGTGATCTTTATAATTTTGATTATATATATATATATATATATATATATATATATATATATATATATATATATATATATATATATATATATATATATATATATATATGTAAAATGTTGCCATAGTAACTTTAGGCAGGTTTTAGAAAATGGCACAAAAGCAGAAAAATCATTGACTGTTTTTTTTTTTTTTTTTTTTTGCTATGATCCTGCAAGCACCTGAAAATACACATTGAATGTGATTTCAGCATTTGGGTTTTATTCCTACTTTCCTATAAGCAAAGCAGACCATCATATGTAAAAAAAAAAAAAAAAAAAAAAGAAGGTTATTAGACATTTCTTTTATTTCGCACAAATTGGTTTTATATAAAAGTAAGAGAAATGTGGAAAGCTGAAGCTGGGATGTAAACATAGACAATCAAAAGTAAATGATGACTAATTCCCGAATAAGTCTCTATTTAACTACAACTTAGAGCAACCCCAAAATATTCACACCTTTGGCTTAATGTATGCATAAGAGGGAGTCAAAAGTGAAATTGCAAATATTGCAAATGCAACCTAGAAACAAAGCATAACGGGATATAAAAAATATCTTAAACTTAATATATTAGCAAAGATAAGTTTAAAAAGGTCTGTAGTCTTTGGTTCTTTTTGGACATACAGTACATACAGTATGTTAAAATATGTAGTGGTTAATACATGATGTGTTGTATGATATGCAGTTTGTGTGTGTGTGTGTGTGTGTGTGTGTGTGTGTGTGTGTGTGTGTGTGTGTGTGTGTGTGTGTGTGTGTGTGTATACCATGTCCCAGGTAAAGTTGGCCACCCAGTAAGCAGTAGGATTGACTCCACTGACAAACTGCAGGTGTTTAGCTTTGCTGACACGCTCTTGAATGAGAAAGAGGACAAAGCTGGCTGGGATAAAGGACATGGCAAAGATCACGCAGATCGCCACCACCACATCTGTGGAGCTCGACATCCTGCATTACAAAAAGCACACAAAATGCACAAACACACACTCTTATTATTGTTATTATTTATTTATTTTTATGTTTTTTTTATTTGATTAGCATTATTTATCGGGGCCAAGCACAGAAGCTGCATATGCTGTTATTACATTACCTTTCCTAGCTCTTTTTCTTCTTCATGACTTAAGTAGAACCCAAAAAACATTCTGGTAAACTGTTGTAAAATATGCCACACTTCTTGGGGAAGGTCTAAGATACGTTTTAGGCCAAATTTGGCCAAGTGCTACCAATGGTCTATTGCCACTATTGGGTCAAATTTAGAGGTACATTCGTAACCGGTACAGTGTTTTCAATTACGTAAATCGTCATGACAACAAACTGAACTTTTGCTATGTTTCCACACGGACAGTTAATGATGTGATACAGTACTTGTATGTTTAAAAATGTAAAAATTTTAAAGAAAGGCACTACTGGAATCCCTCGATCAACATTCGATTTGTTGTTATTGTTTTTAATTATTACAGTTATTAATATCGCTTATAAAGCTCCCAAGTTCTGAAGTCTTGAAAGATCCCAAACAAGACTCATGACCTCCACCCAGATGGCAGACCTTGTACTAAACTTTGACCCTGCCTTTTCTTAGACAGAAGCCAAAGTGCAAGTAGTGGGGCATGTTCCATATGCGCCCTGCATTTGTAATTCCACCCACTTACCACATTGTTTCATCCATCATAAAGACATAAGAAAATAACAACACTAAATTGAAATCGACTATGCTTCTGATAGAGATCATGTTATTTTCAGGTTGACATGGGACTTGACCCAGTGCTCTGACACGAACGCCTCTCTGGATACCTCGCCTGTAAATTGCATGGTAATGAGGGACTCCTACAACTTAAACAAATCAAACAACTTAAAGTTCAATATAATTAACCTACAGTTCAATTCAATTTTATTTCATTTGTATCATGCTTTGAACATTTGACATTGTCCCAAAACATTATTTCAGAATGTTATTATAAATTTTAGTCATATTCTTGTCATATATTACAAAACTTTATTTTACATTAACTTTATTTCTAATGAGAAAACCAGCTGCAATAGTGGCAAAAACTTTGAAAGAAACCAGATTTAAAAGTGAACTCATCCTCATCTGGGTGATGCTGAATGTCCATTCATCATAGTTTCATCAGTGTTGAGGTTATCAGCTGTTCATTGATGAACACTTAAAGCAAAACTGTTCATAGCAGTTACAGTCCTAGGTCACTGTACCTGTTTATATTAGTTATAATAAAAATCCATCCCTCCACTCAATTAAGATTATTGCATGTTTTATGTATAAGTACTAGAGATAGGACTGATTCAGTACCAATGATGAGTCTAGTCTGGTCCCCCTGAGGCTTCCTCCATACTCCCAAAACCTCGAGCTTGTTCTATTAAAATCTATATCCAGATTTCCACAAAACTGCTTCATGAGTGTTAAAAGCGAAATAAAAATAAAGATGAATTATTAACCAAACACCCAACTTAGCTACTTTGCTTCTCTTGACTTATATATACATCTCAATCAATATGAATGCAATTTTTGAACCATGCTTTTTTTTTTTCCATTTCCCCATGAGACCTTCATGAATATGGAAACATCTCTCAGCTTCAGAGGAAATGAGCTGCATGAGGATGCGGCCTGACTTCACACTCGGTTTGGTACGACCTCCTACCGCTGGAACTTTGATAGCTCGTTGGTTCTATTTCTTGCATTCTGTCTCACTTTTTGCCTTTCCTCTAACATGACTTCACACACACTTGCATGTATTACTGTATTTGTGGGACGTTTGGATCCACCTAACCCTATATCTAAAGCTCATTAAGAGCTGCATTTGAGGACAAGAACATTTTCTCAAAAGGCTCAATCTGTCATGTATCTGATCCTTGTAGAGAGATAAATCGCTGCCTCCACACTGAGATGAAGGAGGTCAGTGTGGTACTGCGCTGTTTTATTCGTCATTAGTGAACACATGGTGGGAGTATTTCCCAAACTCTCATTAGATAAAAGCATAGGATACGGCCAGTTACCCTTAACCAGGAAACCGTGTGTGTGTGTGTGTGTGTGTGTGTGTGTGTGTGTGTGTGTGTGCTTGTGTGCATGGCCTGTGGGTGTGCAATGCTTCAGTACTCCGTCTTTGTCTCCGACACTGACCCCTGATTCCTAATGATCCATCTTCATTCATGACACCGCGGCATCAACACACCCTCGCAAGGTGGGTGCAATTAAGCATGAAAGCATGCACACGCACACATAAGCACATACACACACATATCCACACACACATATCCACACACACACACACACACACACACACACACACACACACACACACACACACACACACACACACACACACACACACAGACTCTACCTAGAGGGGTATAACTATATTAAATAAGCTCTCTGTACTAATGTGGAACTGCATTTATCATAAAAAGCTGGACGCAATCAGGCCACAAGGCTGTGTTATGCTTTAATACACTTTAATATTCTCTACAGCCAGACGTCTTTATTTAGGCCCCGATGAGGTAACCTTGAACATCGTGCGAACAACAGCCATTAATGAACTAATAGCCAGTGTGAAACCTACACACATTCTCACAGTTACACACACAGACGTGATAACATGTGCCAGAGCAAGGAACAAGAAGTTGAAATTGGATTCTCGTAATAGCGCATCTGTTGGGCTAAACACTCCTAGATGCCATGAGAGCTGCTGTTTGGCCGAAACACTCGTTCACAATGATGGTCTAGAGCTCCTGATTTGATAAATATTCACACTAAAATTATAACTTATTTATATGTTATGCCTCATTATTATGTTTTTCTCCTTTTTCTTTTTACTGTTTAATATTGTTTAATGTTTATTATCTGCCATAGTTTGCCTTTAGCCTCACTTTAGAATTTGAAAACTTTGAAACTTGCAATGTATAAGAGGTTTTGATTTTCTTAGAATGACACATGGAAGTTTCTGATTGGTGGAAAACTCATGGAACTGTATATAGAGTGTGCTAATTAAAAGGTCAATTCATCTGAATTGCTCAATCTTCATACGATGCCATTGAAGGCGTCTGATTGGCCGTGCAGAATCAGACTGACAATTATATCACAGACGCAGAATGAATGAACCGTGAAAGAGTAACGTGGTAAATCCATGGATGAACACTCACAACGTGCCCTCTTCAATAGACAAACAGAGATCTTGTGCAGCTTATCAACCATAGAGATCTATATAAGGTGTATTCTCTATTCGAGGCACTGTGTATTTTGACACCCTGATATCAGAAAAAACTTTATTCTGCAATTTGAGCTACAGGAGCTTGTCGGGCCATCGTTTGCCACGTGCATTAATGAGCCTTGGCTGTCCATGACCCTGTCGCCGGTTCTCCATGTTCCTTTCTTGGAGCACTTTTGATTAATACGGAGTACTTCAGACCAGAAACATCCCACAAGAGCTGCAGCTTCGGAGATGCTCTAAACCAGTCGTCTAGACATCACAATTTGGACTTTTGAGACTCGCTCAAATCCTTACGCTCACCCATTTTTCCTGCTTCTACCTTATCAACTTCGACAAAATGCTGGCTAATAAATATATCCACCCACTAACAGGTGCCATGATGAAGAGATAATCAGTCTTAATCACTTTACCGCTTATAATGTCATAATGTTATGCCTGATCGGGGTAAAAGACCCTCCCGTCTGGCTTAACCAGACAGTAGATATAGTAAAGAGCTGCTAATTGTCTGAATATCAATATATAAGTTATATGATAAATAAGCCCTGATTGGTTGAATACTCACACCGAGGTGCTCAGTTGCTCTTTGGTGAGGTTGAGTGGATGATTGAACGCTGAGATGCCATGCAGTTTGGGCTGCAATCCAGCTGGAAGGTTTCCTCTGAGGATGGCATTAGTGGCCACATTCAGGAACGATACTATAGCATGCCATCCCTGGTTATAGAACCACACCTTCACATACACATAAGCACAAACACACACGGATTCACAGGGTGAAAAGAGGAAAGACAATCAATCCGAATGAATATTCCAGAGTTCTTTACTCATCGTTAAGACTAAATTGCCCGTAATGTTCTCAGTGTTTCTCTCATTATCTGCAGTCAGTGTGCAGATAGGAGAAAAAAGAAACACATATCTAATTGACCAGACAATCTGAGGGATGGAGGGAGAGAAGAACACAGCCCCCACTGGCATTACAGCTCTAATTAGTGCTGCTCTGTCTGCTCTGCAAGACCTCCCACTATGCTCTAATGCTACTTCATACACCTACGGTGATGTGTGCGTGTGTGTGTGTGTGTGTGTGTGTGTGTGTGTGTGTGTGTGTGTGTTGAATCCTCAACCCTCTTCAGTGATCTCCAGAACATATTACAATCTCCAGAACAGAAAATGACACATTTGCAGCGAGTTAGGTTATAATCACTGTGAAGGCTAACGCAATAAAGGCCCCACTGAAGTGTTCAAATCTGCTCACACAGAGGAGAAACAGGTGGAAGGAAGATGTGTCTTACTTTTACATTGTCCTTCGTTCCCAACTCTATCAGTAACATCTCTAAGTCGTGGAAGAACTTTTCCGTTATGTTGTTCTGGGAAGAAGAGACAAGAAAAACACAGACACAAGGGGATGTTAATATCGTTAGTTCTCTGAACACATAGACACACATGCACACACAGACATACACACTCACCAACGCACGCACGAAGCTACATGTGATTTAAATGCTAATGCTAGGAACTCTGGGAGCTGACTGAGGTGCATGAACATGAGCTGGTGCAGTGTGTGACTGGACATCACAAATCAGTCAGATCGAGGTGCTCTTACTTTTAACACGCCTATGAATAATACATAACACATAAACATATTCAGTGACCTCTGGCTGAAGAGCCTCAAGACACACTGGCTGTCTCAAACCCGGAGATTTAGTGGAGATTTAGTGGAGATTTAGATTCGATTAATGTCAAAACGCATTTATCTCTAATTTATGCCACACGATGATCGCGTTTTATAAAGAAAGCAGAAAGTGCCTTGGGGAGAACTACTGTGTTATCGCTCTGCATTTTGCTTCTATAAGATTGCTGGATGGATGGATGGATGGAAGGATAGACGGATGGAGGGGTGATACATGATTTTTTCACCCATACACTACAAGTGGATATTCCCCAGATCTTTTAACACTCACTTGCTTCCCAAAAGACAAAAATAATAGGTCTTACAACACTCCTACACCTTTTCACTTCCAATGATATTACATCAGTTACTAGCATTCTCTGCAGAGAGAACAGAAAAGTTTGGAATTCGTTTGACGTTTGGATCTGATATTTTACCTGGGATGAGTTGAAGAGAGTCTTGAGGTCTGAAATAAGTGCAGAGATCTCGGATTCATTGAGTCT
This sequence comes from Silurus aristotelis, assembly GCF_946808225.1. Classification (NCBI taxonomy): domain Eukaryota; kingdom Metazoa; phylum Chordata; class Actinopteri; order Siluriformes; family Siluridae; genus Silurus; species Silurus aristotelis. The sequence continues at coordinate 11,286,056 of NC_139600.1, read as the reverse complement.
GACCTGAGAGTTGATTGCGCCGATTGAGAGACCTCCATACCTGAAAAGTAGTGATTAATAATGGATTAAACTGACCAAATATGTCTGGCATTCTGGAAAAGGTTTACTATGCCTCTAAGCTGTAGTAAAAAAAAAACAAAAAAAATAACAACAACAACAACAACAACAACAACACATAATTCTAACTCTATAGCATGCAATAAACATTATAGATAATTTAAGGATTCCAACTTTAAGGCATCAATTTGTGGAAGGCTTCTGTAAAAAAAAAGTTTTATTGTAAGATGTCCATACACTCTTGGCCACACTGTGTAAAGGTTACAGGTTACAGAGCGAGATAGTCTGGGTGAATGAAGTAGCAAGAGAGACAGAGCCTAGAGGATGGGGTGGAAAAGGGGATGAAGTGTGGGTAACAGGGTAAGAAGAAAACTAGCCCCTTTCGGAATAGTGTTGAAAGAGAGATAGAGCCTAGGGGAAGTGGGGTTCTAAGAGGAATGGGGTCGGAAGAAAGAAAATAAAAGAAGAATGGAGTACAGAGGGAAACAGAACCTGTAGGAATGGGGTATAAAGAAAAATAAAGCCTGTGGGAATGGGGCAGGAAGAGAAATAACACCTGGGGGAATGAGGTATAAGGAAAGATAGAGCCTGGGGGGATTGGGTAGGCAGAGTATGTGTGTGTGAGAGAGAGAGAGAGAGAGAGAGAGAGAGAGAGAGAGAGAGAGAGAGTCAAAAAGATGGTGGGAAAAGGGTATAAAGAGAGATAAAAACTGTTGGGAATGTGGTCAGAAAAGAGGTAGAGCATTTGGGATGTTATCTATCTATCTATCTATCTATCTATCTATCTATCTATCTATCTATCTATCTATCTATCTATCTATCTGTCTGTCTGTCTGTCTGTCTGTCTGTCTGTCTGTCTGTCTGTCTGTCTGTCTGTCTGTCTGTCTGTCTGTCTCTCTTTTTCTTTCTTTGTCTGTCTCTGTGTCTGGTGATAGGGTCAGGATATGCTAGTACCGTATTTTTCCAGACTTCGCATAGGTCTTGAGCAAGAAATCAGTCATATTTCGACCTGTGAGGTCCTGCAGGGTGTCTGTAGTATTCTGTGTTTTCTATAAGGAGAGAAAAGAAAGAGAAAATGAGACAGAGATACAGTTTTTTTTTTAGTGTCACATGCCGCCCGAGGCTCACCCCCACTGCTCTGCACCTGAAGAAAAACTACTAAAGTGCAACAGAGATGTAAAGCCTAGGAGACGACACAAAAGCGTCTCATGATTTACTTGCTAATTTGCACAGAGGGTGATGGAGAGAGGGTCATAATTGGCAATTAACAGATCAGTAAGAGGCTCATCACCCTTTCTTCCTGTACACATACACACACATTAATTTTTGAAAGCAGCTTGCAACTTTACTTTGTTGACTCAAATGTCCTTCGCCTTGATTAATGAGATTCATTTATGCATATGAGCAAAAGGTGTTGATTGGTTCTCTGTTGTTGTAATTAAGAGCATCCGCGCCCCCTTTGTGTTAACATGTATCACGGCTGCTAGTCTGCCAAATCTGAGCACCCACTGTCACCCCGGCGCAACGTTAATAGCGTGAGATTGCAAAACCGTATCATTTTCTCTGCGAACAGACATGGTGGAAAATAAACATTGCCTCTCTGTTTTTCAGTCTGCTCTCAATTTCCTCATTACCCTACAATATTTATTCTCTGTCACTCCATCTAGGCTGCATGGAGTCTCTGATGAGATGTCTCATCTAGCCTGACAGTGTTGCAGATGTGCATGTGAAGTTTGGAGGCCTGCTAATTCACACACATTTCTTTTTGTTTATTAATTATTTATTAATTGCAAACACAGCTACATGCATGCAACTTTCAGAGTGGAGAAGGTATATTTAAGCAGGACTGCTATATATATATATATATATATATATATATATATATATATATATATATATATATATATATATATATATATATATATATATATATATATATATATCTGGAATTCATTTTCAAACCTGAGCAGCATCTCTACCTTCCTTTTATCTTTTATTTAGCTATGTTCTTTATTCATCTTCACTACATGCTTCCATCCTGGTCATGGTCATGGTGGATCTGGAGCCTATACCAGGAACACCTAGAGTAAAACCAATTCACCCATAATGCAACACCAGGCCATCAGACTCAAGAGAAGATTTTGGAGTCACAAATTACACCATTTGGCATTTTTCTCGGCAGTATTAATAATGCTCAAAACTCAGAACTGAGCTCAGGACCAAACAGAATTCTATTCAAGCATTCTATTCATCTTCTATTAATTTATGTTGGTGTTTAGACAATTAGCGGGTCTCTACTATCTCTCAGTGCGTGTTAAGCCAGACAGGGGTCTCTTACACCATCCAGGCATAACATTATGACATTATAACATCATGAGCGGTGAAGTGAATACCACTGATTATCTATTCTTCATGGCACCTGTTAGTGGGTGGGATTTAATAGGCAGCAAGTGAACATTTGTCCTCAAGTTGGTGTGTTAGAAGCAGGAAAAATGGGCAAGCGTAAGGATTTGAGTGAGTTTGACAAGGGCTAAACTGTGACGTCTAGACGACTGGGTCAGAGCATTTCCAAAACTGTAGCTCTTGTGGGATGTTCCTTGTCTGCAGTGGTCAGAATCTATCAAAAGTGCTCCAAGGAAGGAACAGCGGTGAACCGGCGACAGGGTCATTGGCGGCCAAGCTACCGATGCATGTGGGAAGCGAAGGCTGTACCGTGTGCTCCGATCCAACAGACGAGCTCCTGTGGCTCAGATTAATGAAGAAGTTAATGCTGTTAATGTTCGACAGGTCAGAAGTGTTTTAACAGTAAAAGGGGACCAACACAATATTAGGCGGGTGGTAATAATGTTATGGCTGATCAGAGACCAGGAATGAAAGTGAGAGTGAGGCCTTTTTGATGAACTGGAGTCTCATTCTTTGTGTAATCCTAGATTGTAGCAAAGGATCATTTGATAGACTCTGGATCCATTGTGACCAAGATAAACTGAATACTAAAGATAAAAATTCTATAAAATATAAAAATAACATGAAATGGATAAATAAGTGGATTAATTCATTAATAAACAAATGGATGAATTCTCAGGGTAAGAGGTAGATATACTGTACATCAAGACACTTTTCTGTTTTGGAAACAAGGTGGTGGAATAAACTTGCCCTAGATGTCCAAACAGCTGAGTTACTGGCTCTGTTTAAAAAATAGGTGAAGACCTACCTCTTCCAGAACAATTAGCACATATTTTCTGTTTTCTGTATTTATGTATTAAAAAATGTGCTATAATTCCTCCCAATAGAGTTTAGGCTGGTGGTATCCTAAGTAAAGAAAGAATAGTTGCTTTATGCTTGTCACATGTACGTTACAGCACAGGGAAATTATTCTTTGCATATTCTGCAATGCAATACAGTGCCTCTGGAGCACAAAGGGTTAAGGGCCTTGCTCAACGCCCCCAAGGGTGTCAACTTGGCAAAACTGAATTTGAACCCCCAACCGTCCAATCAGTAACCCACAGCCTTATCCACTAAGCTACCACTCCCAAGTCGGCAACCTATTAAACTTGTGTTGATTTAAATGCTGTAAATGTAAATGAATGAATGGCATATTCTCAGAAGGATGCAAAGCACCTGTTTTAGAACTGTCCAAAATAAGATATCATTACAGAGAACCGTTCTGTTGTACATGCTGAATTATCTACACATGAGAGTTCGCTTTCATTAATCACCCTCCCTCCACCAGAATAAATTCACACCTTACTGAATACAGCAAAAGCGTCTATATAGATCTTAGCATATCAAAATGACCCAAGTGGCTTCTCTAAATGAGCAGCATAATTGGAATCCTTACACTCGCAGACAATTAACTGTAATCAAAGTAAGCAAAAGCTGATCAAACTAGCAGGCATTATTTATCGAGCACAAGATCATTTAAATTACCATGAGTGTGTGCCTGGCAATCAAACCACAATCAAAATTTTTTTTCTTTTTGTGTATGTGTGCGTGTGTGTATGTGTGTGTGTTTGTGTGGCTTAATTAAATCCGCAGTAATGCTCATGAGGAATAAGAAAGATGGCTTTATTCAGTCCTGGCCAGATGGTGATAAAGGAGTGAAGCAATATTTTTATGTGGCAGAAACCAATAGCAGCTTACCCAGGAGCAGGTTAAAGCAGTTGAGGGGTCTTGCTCAAGAGCCCAATAGTGGTGCTGTGGCAGTCCTGGGATTTGAACTCATAGCTCAATCACTGGAGCAGAACCTTAACCGCTGAGCATTTAATTCACTTCCGTTTTGGTATGAGATTCTTTCGTCATAGAGCAATGACTCGAGTTAAGTCTAGGCTCACAAACTGGGTCAAACTCTGTGTGTGTGTGTGTGTGTGTGTGTGTGTGTGTGTGTGTATATATATACATGCACTCAGTCATACATCCTCCTCCCTTGCGCCAAAGCAACAAAGCAAAAATAAACTGGTTTGGAGTGAGAGAGGAAACTTCACTACATTTACACTTGAGATGTCATTAGCATAGAAATTCGAATGCAGCTAAAGGTTTACAGCCTGTTCAGCACACGCTTCCGGCTGACAGATCTGTCACTGGGATTTTATTTATTTATTTATTTATTTATTTATTTTTTATCTTGACAGAATCCTGCCGAGCCGGCGTTGACACGAACCGTGCGGCAAAAATTCTGTGTGATGTCCCGTGTTCGACTTGATCATGAGATGATATCAGGGTAATTCAAAGAGCAGGTTCTGAGGACTCTGACTCACCGTGTGCAGCCAGATAGATTGCTGTGTTCACTTTAGACTGATTATACGCAGAACAAATTGTCTGGTGTAAAGCAACATATTTTCAGGTGACTGAAACAAATGGCGAAAACATTTCCTGTCAAGACCTCCAGATGTTGCATTAATAAATTAAATAATACGGCGACAAAGCGCCTGGGACTTTAGCCAAGCATCTTAATCAAAGAAGAAAAAAAGAAAAAAACATTATATGAATTTTTAATCAGTGGATTGACATTGTAAATCTCCAATAATACATTTAGTCAATATTTTGATCATTGGTGCATTTGTGTAAAATTAAAAATGAAAGAAAAACTAGCTCATTTGATAGCTTCTGAATGAAATAAGCTATGTTTTGTTAATTGTGAAATCATTGTAAAGAGGTCATAGTCTCCTAGTTTGTTTCTAAGTATGTTTTTACACAGTGTTAAGATTGTAGGACGTTCTGTACAAAGGACAAGCAACTTATTCTATAGCAAACAAATGAGTAGTCTTCTGTCCTAAAGACATTGCTGCAGTGAAAAACCTCCTGACACATAACACTGACGCTGGACACGCCTTTCATAAATGTTAAACATCTGCTCAATTAAACCTTCACAGTGTTACTAATATCATGCAGTCTTAAACATTTTGATCATGTACAATCGGCTCCTATTAAAGCTGCTGTTTTAGATTTTAATACAAATGTGACAATGTCAGAAGATTCCAAAAAATCTGAAGATCCATCCATCAACCACCAACATTCGAAATACTTATTTAAATTCAGTGGTGTTATATTTTAACTACAGAGTTAAATTTAGTTTCTTCTTTTGTTTAAAACTGAGTGATACCCAGTGGTTTACTGGCTAAGGATCTCATGCTCTCACCTCCACTGCCCGGGTTTGATTGCTGGGCAGGAAACCAGCCCTAGCCACTGGGAACGTGCATTCTTAGTACTGGTTGCAAGCCCAGATAAAATTGAAGGTTTGCACCAGAAAAGGGAATGGGGCAGAAACCTGTGCCAAATCAAATTTATGGACTGATGAAACACTGCGTTGAACCCTAGCAAGAAAAGCTAGAGAGAAAACAGCATTTGTTAAAAACCATGGTGGCAAGATTGTAACTAACCTGAGGTGGTGGTAAACCTCCCGCACCAGGAGGGCAGTCTGGCAGAATGATGTTGCGCTGGGGAGTGCTGCACTGGCAATCCGGAGATGGATTCCGCATACTCCAATTTCCGTTATTAAAGATCTCCAGGCTATACGGGTCTACCGAAGGAGTAAACCAGTCTGTCGCTCCGGAAGGGGTGCATGGATATTTACTGAAAGGGGAACAGGAAAACCAGGACCAAAAATATGTCATATGTCAATATGGATTGCAATAAAATACAAAACATTATATTTCAATTTAATATTAAACAAATATGTTTGAAATGTCATTTTAGATGTGGTAGGAGTCCTGGATACTTGCTGGTATCTACAAAATGACTGCGCTTGAAATCTGCAATTTGATTTAAGAACCATTAAAATATTATCTTATCCTTTTTCTTTTTGCTGGTGTAAATTCCGGCTGAGAAGGAAATAATCATTTTATATAGCCGTCAGTGAAAGAGCATCTGTTACCCAGGTGACAACTCGACACTGAGAATTTGTGAACAAGATAAATACCTGACACAATGGACTGAAAACTTAGACATACAAGAAGCTATGGGAAAGTGTAACTCTAAAGGGAATGTGTGATTATGCTGTGTAGTGTGTTTGAGGTCTTTCCAACTCAACAGCGATTCTGTATATTAAAGGACAATCAAATCTGTACTTTTGGTACCTTTTCAGCTTGGATGATTTAGAGGATATTTCTTTGAAGTAAAACCTTGCTTACATAAAAATTCTCTTTTTCTAACACCTGTACAATGTGCCAAATAACATTGCAATTTTCCCAGTAATGTATAGGCTTTAATGTTTTCTTCACCTTAGTTGATGCTCAACGACAATTCTTATATATTTAAGCATTTTATGTAGGGGTACCTATTAATTAAGTATCTAATTATGATATCTAGAAAAAGGATACAGTGATTAAATAATAAAGGGCCTATGACCTTGTTGGACTTCCCCAATGAATAGTTACAAACAGTTTTTGTAGTGTATAAATTCTTTTACTGCTTTCACACTAGTAACAGGTATAAATGAGAAATTATAGTAGCCATGTCTATAACTTAATAGTCTATAAGTCCCACTAATTAAACACAAATGAAATAATGTACTAGCGTGTATGATTGTTCAAGGAAATATTTCAGTAGATACATATGTATTAGTTTCTTTGTTTGAACCATATTTGTAGAGAATTTGCAGACATTAAATATAACTATGCTGCTAGCCACTATTACATTCGCATATGTAGAAAAGATAAGAAAGACAACCTATGTTCCTTTTTAGGAACTAGAGCTGCATCGGAATGCTTCGGGAACGCGGCCGCATTGTCCATGCTGTGTGTGTTTGTGTGTGTGTGTGTTGGGGGGGGTTTCTGGTCCCGCTCTCGCTGAGGCATAGCAGCGTTCCGGTTCCTGAGGTTCGCTAATGGACCTCGCAAAAGGTTTGAAGACGGCCTTGTCTATTTTCTCCTACCTCCTTTTCCCCGGTCCAACCCTTTTGCCAGTTTCTTCCCCTGCCATGAGAACGTGCAGCTCTGCCTCTGTATCTCCTAGGAAGAGAGGGGGCAGACCGGCACGTAGCACCGCCACGAAATGTGTTTCAGGGCATGGCCAGCTCCAGCAAGCTCACTCCTTGGTTTCCGGGTGGCATCGTTTGCTTTTGGGGTCAAAGCGTTCCAATATTGGGTCCTTCCCTTCAGCCTTGCCCTATCACCCCGCACCTTCAGGAAATGTGTCTTTGTGGCTCTGGCTCCCTTGAGACTTCAGGGGAATCTGCATCTGCATCCTTAACTATATTGATTATTGTTTAATATTAGCTTGGGTTCATGGCAGCAGCATACAATGTCATTCCACTTAGCCTCTTGTACATACTCAGAGCCCATGGGTTCTCACCAAAGGGCAATTCCCTCCGTACGATCAAGGTCACAAGGCGATGCCTACCTGCCTTCCCTCACAGAATGGGAAGCGGTCACGAGAGGCCGCTCTGCACAAGGTCTATGGGAGAGTCCCCATCTGCTATGGCACACCAATTGCCTAGCGATGCTGGCTGTACTTCTGGCTCTGAAGTGTTTCCTCCCGGACCTCAGCGGCCATCATTTGTTGATCCGCTCGGACAACACCTCGGTGGTCTCATATATCAACCACCAGTGAGGTCTGCACTCGTGCCCCCTGTACAGGCCAGATCCTCCTGTGGGCCCAGGGAAAGCTCCTACAACCCAGTCCACTGTTTTGCTGGTTCAATGCTAGAGTTCCTGCAGGAACACTTCTCAAAAGGGTTGGCTCTGTCCACTATTAAAGTCTACACGTCCGCTGTTTCGACGTATCACGCCCCCGTGTCGAGGCATTCACTGGGTAGTGACCCAGTGCTTTCTCTGTGGCACCCGGAGGCTGAGGTGACCAAGAGTGCCTGGGTGGGAACTGGCCGTTCTGCTGGAGGCTCTCTCTGAGCCCCCCATTCGAACCGCTGGCCGAGATTACATGGAAGCACTTGTCTATTGAGACTGTGTTCTTGCTGGCCATCTGCACTATGAGGAGAGTGGGTGATCTACAGGCCCTCTCTGTGGCCCCCTCCTTTCTGGAGTTCACTCCAGGCATGGCCAGTGCCTTCCTGCACCGTAAAGTGGGTTACATCCCCAAAGTGCCCTTGGTTGTCCCATGACCTCTCAGGCTCCAGGCATTCAATCCTCCTCCATTTCAGACCCAAGACCAGGAGAGATTGAACCAACTGTGCCCGGTCTGAGCACTAAACTGTTATGTCCACAGGACAAGTCCTTGGAGAAAGTCGGAGCAATTGTTTATCTGCTATGGCCCTCCAAAGAGAGGCCTTTCCGCTCATAAGCAGACCCTCAACAGATCCTCTTACGAGCTACGACCCATTCGGGGTCAGAGCGCACTCATCCCGAAGTGTCAGCCTCTAAGGCTTGGTCCTCTGGAGTGTCCCTCCAAGACCTCTGTGACGCTGTGGGCTGGTCCATCCCGCTCACCTTTGTCAGGCTTTGTCATCAACTTAAATTCAAGAAATCCAAGATAGACAATTTACCATAGTAACATTAAAAAAAATAATAATAATCTGTTGCTATTTAAAATGGTATGGAAATTTCAAAACGATTTTAGTGTTTTTAGAAATCTAACTTTTCTACCTTCTTAGAAATTTTTGCTGATAAATTAAATGTTAGAAATTGGTCTAATTAGACCAATAAAATGAAATGTCAGAAATTACTTTTTAATTTTTACAAAATTGGCTTTTTAGTACTTTGTCTAATTACCTAATTTAATCTTAGATTGCTGATAATCTTAGATTATCACCTCATAGCATGAGAAAAAAACACCATCAACTGAGGTATGTGCTTCCAGCTTGCTTTTTGGTGATTTCTAAATATTATCAATCAAGCACCGAAATAGGTAATTGATAATGCTAAGTAAGTACAATATTAACAATTTAATTTCCTAATAATTAGAGCTAAAGCCTAATTTCTGACATTCAGTTGAATTGGCCTAATTAGACCATTTCAGAAACTAATTTTACTAGTGATTTACTTGTGATTTAACACTGCAAGGTATACAGACTACACATCATCTCCATGCCATTATTTAGCCATTGTTGTTGAAGGTAATTTTCATTCAAGGCTTAAAATCGGGATATTTTAATTATCTTGCTCCTCCACTGATTATTAACTCCCCAATGAGTACCATGTTTGAGGTCCAATGAGAATGATGCCTGCACACTGATATGCAGCTTGTGACAGAAGGTTGCAAAGTACTGTATAATTAAATAGACCAAGGGAGTGTGTGCTTACAGTGGTAAGAGTGCATAACACAGTTCTCCCCTGATACTGTACAAAATTGAGATGTCCCCTGTATGTAAAATTGACTCTTACTGTGCTTCAAATTTGTATTTAGCTCTGAAAATTGCTGTCACATTATTTCTAAATAATTGGTACTACAGTAGCATCAGGATTGAGTAAGGTACCTGAATAAAATTGCACACAGATCAAGTATATGCATGGTATATGTATTGCAGATTGTACAATCATCAAGTGTATCAGGTCCCACTTGTAGGTGTAGTAGAAGCTGATTCAAGTCAGAGACCTAAAAAAATAGTGCAACAGCAAACAGCCAGCCATGGTTGGTGCATGGATCAAGGCTGAGGCAGGTAAATGTACTAATGCTGCAGGGACCAGTAAGGTACAAGTAAGGTATCTGTATAACAATTACATAGATCAAGGCTAAATCAGGTACCTGTATGTATGATATGAAAATTACATTTGAGACAGGTACCTGTATGGACTGTGCATGGATGTGAAGAAATCATCAAACCAAACACTTGAATTATCGGCACAAACATGAAGTTGGAGTCAGATGCCCGAATTAATAAGTACTGAGACCGAATCAGGGATCTGAATCAAGTATATCAGGTTCTGGAGTGGATTGGAAAAGCTTGAAGGCATGAAGTCCCTGAATGGATGATAAAAGCATTGTAAATTAGTTCGGTAGTTGAGTAGGATGATATATGCTTACAGCATGATGTACCTGAATGGACTGTAAAAGCTTTGAGATGAAGTCAGTAACTTGAGTTTGAGTCAACTAAATAAATAGTACATGAACAAAGCCTGTAACATGTACATAAATCGTTGATATAAGTATCAGAATTGATTCAGTACCCTCAGTAAAGGGTAAAAGTATCACACCAAACCTACAAAAGTTGAAGGCACTCTGTATGCAGCATTAAATTTGATCTAAAATTTACTGTGAAGTGCTAAAATTGAGTTTGTCTTTGAAAAAAAGTTAACTGAAAATAAAATATTAATCAAAGGAAAATATTATAAATTAACAATTATTTAAAGAACACTTTTAGAGCAAATACACACTGTAGAAGGTATTAAAAAGACTAATGATCTAGTAAATAGTGAATTCATAAAATAAATAAATAAATAATAATAAAAAAATAATAATAATAATAATAATAAAAAAAAAAAAAACATTTTGATTGCTTTTCTTAGTTTTTGCGTGAAATTAATATGCGTTTTCCTGGCCTTTGCACAATTAACAGAGCTGAAATTAATGAGAATTAAATAAAGAATGAAATAGTCTAAATAAACAGCATTGTAAATTATAAAAAGCAACAATTTTACACAAAATATGTAACTTACACTCCTAAATGGTTTGCTTTTAATACACATTATGTCATAGTTATACTTGCAGTTTGTCTATTTCTGTGAGAAAACCATGCACCTGGCAACACTGCCTATAAAGCTATAAGCAACACACATTATGTTAATTTTCACTTCTTTTGATGCGGTGGACAAAATAACCCTCAATTGCACACTAAAAATTTTAGCATATCAAATGGAATTAATCACAATTATCTGCAATTTTGATTACCCTGCTCCTTTTTGTGCAGGATTTCCTTTTTATCATCTACCCTCAAAAATATAAGGAAGTGAAAGCTCAGTGGTTGACATGGTAGACTTCTGATGGGAAAATTGTAAATTCAAAGCCTGTCACCATGAAACTGCCACCATTTCCTCAAAGGTGAGTCTGCCAAATACCAGAAATGTAAATTTAAACATACAAAATGGGAAATTGAGCATTGCCTGCACTCCAGTGTGTTACTTGTATGGCCAGGTTATTTGTGTAGAATACAGAGGGTCCCCAGTTTTTTGATCTTATTGACAAAAAAACTATTTAAAATTTTGCGCAGCAGTCAAATGGAGAAGTGTATGCTCCGCCCTCCACTCACTAAATGGCGTTAGTCCATGCACCCACTGCCACATACATGTATACTGTATAGTTTATACAGTATAATACTGTAAATTGCTCTGTTTTGCTAAATTGTATTAGCAATCTTTTATTTGTTACATTTGTATAGCTTACACCTGATATTTTCAAGTTACGTTCAGGTCATAGATACGCATCTCCATCTTGAGTCAGGGACCAACTGTATAAGAGAATTACACCAATAGTGTAAATTAAATGCATCATGGTAGATCCTGAGGAAATCTTGAAAGGACCAACATATGAAGTGATAGAGCCAAAAAACAGATCCGAAGTAAACATACTCACATTAAAAGACAATTTAAAGTAGCTAATCGCATTCTAATCTAAAGGAGAACATGGGCAGGATGTATCCAGAACTTGAGGCTGTGAGGCACCAACATTGCCCATTGTTAATCAAACCATATTTAATGAATGACAAATGTATAGGGAGGGGATAGCTCAGTGGTTAAAGCATTAGAAGGTCACAAGTTCAAATCCCAGCACCATTAAGCTGCCAACTGCTCGGGTGTAGGTTGTATAAGGGCGTCTGGCAAATGCCATAAATAGAAATGTAAATGTAAATGTAAAACTGGAGGATTTGAATGTGCTGTGTGAAATTCACTATTGATAAAACTCACTGTTGATGAAACTCTTGGGAGACACTTTTAAAACTTTGGTACATCCATACACACAATGAGGCAGAACTCACGGTATTGGGTTGCCATCCATACAGCGGGTGCCAAAGCCTGGTTCAGAAAGGAGAGCACGTTTTACCCTCATTGCCTCGTCCACATCCATCCTGTCAGCACTATAACATACACACACACAAAGACACACACAGCTGAATCAGGGCTTCCATCAGAGTCAAACAAATCAGGCTTCTATACTGCTAATCTCGCCAGTGCCTGCTGCTCTCTCTTTTGCACACACAGACACTCTTACCTTACAGACGGAGCAACAGACTTGATAAATAGTGCAATAAAACCCCTACACACATGCTTGCTTCGACTAGCAGTCTAGCTGGAGGGGCCAGATTGAGTAAATATTGCACAAGTGGTTTACGGGTTAGACTTCTAGACTTCTGGAGCACTAAATATGCACACAGGAGAGTTTTGTTAAGCATTGCCTTTGAAATATTTCCTGATCGGTGAGTGTCTGTACCTGTAGAAAGTGTTCTGTGGTTTTCCATACATCCAGGGTTGCAGTTCCAGACTGGGGTACTCAACAAAGGGTGGGACAATCAAAGAGAAAATCAGAGACAGACACACAAACAGCGCTGGGAGGACCACCTGATGGAAACACCCACACCCAAACAAAAAAAGCAAACACAGTGATAAGACATTTGTCCTTTAATTATAGGTAACACAGAGAGCTCTCAGACTGCAAAAAGAACTGTTTGTGTTCCCTGGTGTCAGCATTTCATTAATGATGCTCTACAGACTGTTGGCTCAGAGTACACCCACGCCCACAATGGTCTATCTCCCTTTCTTCAAGAGGGTTTTAAAATGTATGGTCTGGATAGTTTTATGTAGGTTTATGTAATTAAACTTGGAATTGTTTTTACAAAAAACATGTAACATCAATCATTCATTCTCTAATAACAATGTTTATTTCTGGTCAGGGTTGTGGAGGAACCAGAGCCTATCCAAGAAACACTGGGTGCAAGGCAAGTAGGTAGCACAACAATATATGACTAGCCATTTCACCAACTAGCATGTTTTTCGGATTTGAGAAGAAACTGGAAGACTCAGAGGAAACTTATATAAACATGAGGGAAAAGTGAAAAAAAAACTTAAGGGTTTGTTTAAATCAATTCTGTCAAAGTTGCTAGCTTTCAAGTTTTTAGTTGTAGTCAATCTATATATTTAGAAATACTCTTTTTCATCTTAACAAGAGTGCTTCCCTAGATCACATCTATCTTTGAAACCAGCTCTTATATTCAACTGAATGTACACAACTCTCAGTGCAAATGGCCTCGAGTCTGAAAAAGCCCAAGTGTGAGCATCTCTTTCTGTCTCTTTTTTGTCTCTGAAGCATCCTAATTTTCCATCTCTCTCTTGGATTCTAGTCCTCTGTTTTTGCCTTTCTTTATCTTACTCCTTGTGGCAGGGTTGTTTGTTTCGCCTGTGTTGTAATAAAAGGGTTTGATTAACCACTTTAAACCAGTGTTGATGTCACATCCACTGATCCACCCATCATTAATTTCCCTCTACTCTCCTTTCACTCCATCACTCTCCCTTCTTATGTGCAATGCTTCCTTCCTCCCTTTCCAAATATTTATTTTTCACTCCTCTCGGCTGATGGATCGAGCAGATCCATGGTCATGCTAATGTGTGAAGAGTCTGAGGTTGATTAATTATAACACAATAAGGAAAGAGAATGGCAGTAAAACAAATGCAGCATAGGGGAGAAGGACAATGGAGCAGTTTTTCCCAAGAGACAAGCCATGGATGATAGCTATACGTGGAAAAATCTGCTGAATTGGTTCTATGCTATAATTGTGTATGTTACCTGAGCAATGATTCCTTTTCTGCTTCTTCTTGCATGGTGAAACCGCTTTATAAACAATGCCAGGAACTGATGTCTGAGCAGAGGCCAACCGGTGATAACACATGAACCCTTGCCATTCACGCATGCAGGCCGCTGACCATCTGACAACACACGTACATCACATTTCCATAATATTAATACTTTATCATCTTTGATATTTATAATTATTCATTATCAAACAAACCTCCATTGTACAGCTATTTTACTGATATAAATGTTATTGCATGTAAATATATATTTAAATAAGATTTAACAATGTATACATTTAAATTATTGAGTACACTAACATTGACATTTATGATTTGACCTATTCACCCAAACATCGTACTTTTGAAACACTACCATTCCCCATTAAATGTTAATATTTACTATTAAAAAACAGAATATTTCAAAATCAAGCAGACACATATATCACCATTTAGCATAAAGCACTGTTTAAAATTGACATTTATAATAAATCACCCTCAAACACAAACATTGACTACCACCCTCCAAATCTGAATACTACTGAACCATCAAACAATGACTTAAAACTGAACATTTACAATTCACCATTTACAAAAAAACATTCAATATCAAACAATAACATTCACCACCAAAAACCATTATTAACTCCCTAACATTACAACACAAAACTACATTCAACATCAAACACAACCATACAATACCAAGTTCCAACATTCATCATCGAACACAAACATTCACGTTCAATTTAGGATAATAAATGTAGTGGAGGTGGACATTTTAAAGGCAGACTAACAGGTCTTTGAGGGTCAGAATTCTAGCTGATAGACAGGTGTTCAAATACTTATTTGCAGCTGTATCATACAAATAAATAGTTTAAAAATCATACATTGTGATTTCTGGATTTTTATTTTTAGATTATGTCTCTCACAATGGACATGCACCTACGATGACAATTTCAGACCCCTCCATAATTTCTAAGTGGGAGAACTTGCAAAATAGCAGGGTGTTCAAATACTTATTTTCCTCACTGTGTATATATATATATATATATATATATATATATATATATATATATATATATATATATATATATATATATATATATATATATATATATATATATATACTTATCTGAGCAGTTGAGGGTTAAGGGCCTTGCTCAAGGGCCCATCAAGTATATATATATATATATATATATATATATATATATATATAGTCTTAGATAGGTCTGAAGAAATACAGTAAATTGAGAATGCTTTAAAAAATGTTTTAGCAGTTTATTTTTATTAATTTAGGAAAAACTAAGTGAGCAAACATAAGGAAAATCTAAATCGAATCACTATTTGGTGTGATCACACTTTGGATTTCAAATCTTACATTTGCACACTTGCACGTAGTCAGGGATTTTGTAGGCTCAAAGTGAGGAGTATGATTAACTAATTATACCAACTTTTGCCCAGTATGGTGATATCCTTTTGGATATCAGTTTTTTACAGTAATACCATTAACTTGAATCAATCCGTTGTTTTATCAGATGTTTGTTAATCAGACTTGATCAAAATTAACCCCTTCTGTTATTTAAATAAAAATATGGGAAAACTCGACATTACGTACCTTCAATACGATTTAAGAACCTGGCTTTCTTTTCTACTGCACCAACACAGAAAGAGAAAGAAAGAAAGTTTATTGTGTGTTCAATTATATTGGTTTCAAGTGTGAGTGTAAGTGTGTGTTGTTGTTGTGTGTTTGTGCCTTGTTTAGAAGCTGCACCGTCTCTGTGCTCCAGGGCTGAACTTAAGGTGCTACGTTTAGAGCTTCTCTTCCAGTCTCTCTGAAGCTTCTCTGCCTTTTCTGAGTAAACAGACATAGAAATGCATATGTTTATTATATACGGCATGGCAGTTTTAAATCATAATTGCAGTTTATAAAACATAATTTTCATAGCTTTGGGGAAAAAATCTTAATGTTGAGGGCTCAACTATTTAAGTACTTTGTAGACAATAATATCAGGTGTAATATACTGTATACAGTGTCTATAGTAAAGCAAATGCTTTGACCCCTAGTGGTAAAATTGTTTATCATACTGTTATTGTAGGTTTAAACACAATTTAAATGCACATGTATAAGTACAGGTTTATTTGAAGTTTTATCATAAACACTGATGAATTCTCAAATCTCACTGGTAGGATTGTGTTGTTGACCAGCCATATATATATATTTTTTTTTAACCACCAAGATGTCTTTTTATGCGAAAGTTTTTCCAAAACATATACAAACAATACAACCCTCGAAGTACTGTGACATAAACAAAAGAATAACCATCTAAATTACAACACTATTGTTTGGTTGGAGCAAAAATGCTTTACCCTTATCTTTCCAAATAAACCAGGATTTGCAGCAGTGGATGCGTTTGTGACTCATTTTTTTCAATAATAATGTAAGTATTGCATTTTTTATGCATGTTGCAATATTGCAGTATACAAATTCAGGTTTTCCATCATGTTTTCCACCATAAGAGGCTAAAGCAAGTCGGGTATTAATGTTATTGATTCTTTAGTAAGAGGACATTCAGAGGGTATGGCAAGCACTCTAATTACATTTAAGGCTAATAATAATAAGATTAAACAAATATCGGCTTGCTCTTAGGCGACTTAAAGTTGAGTGTTTATAGGATTCCCCACTGTCAGCACTTTGCAACAATCTGTAATTATTGTGTAATCTGAAGGCTCTCTGATATATAAAACTTCAAATCTGAGAGAAAGAAGAGCATAGTGATGAAATTCCCATTAAACCTTTATAAAGCACAAGTTCCAAGACATCATTAAAAGCTTTACATAACAAATGCATGGGTTGGGTTTAAGACTGAAAAACTTTCTATGGACTATATTACTATAAGCTTACTATAAATTTAAAGGGAAAATACTGTCAAATCTAAATTATTACCATTGGTCTCCATGTCCACGCCCGTCTCTTCCGCCACTTTCAGAAATATCTAAGCCACAAAATCACATTAAAACATAAAGAATTGCGATCCTTAACAATGTGTTTCATTACCCATAATTTACATTCATTTTGTTCTGTTTATTACAATGTTTATACTCATACTGTATGTGCTTGCAGAGTCTATGAAAACCTATTGAGTATGATGATATCTATTAAATATCTGGTGCATTATTACTGTAATACTGTAAAAATATCTGGTGCATTATTACTGTAATATACAAATATCTGCCTGAAGTATATATATATATATATATATATATATATATATATATAAATTTTCATTTAACATATATACATTATATATAATTCTAGGATCTATAATGCCTTATAAACCTGGACTAGGTATAATATCAGTATTTTTATTTATACAGTTATAACGTACATATTTGTTTGGTCAACCTGTACCGGAACAGTTCTAACAGCTAATAAATGTTATGTAAAATATAAACATTACTTGCTTACTGATTATGCAGGGTCATGCTACTATAAATTTGAAGCGAGCTCTGCTGTATAATCGAGTGCAAAACATTGTGGGTGTTTATTTGTAAATAGTAAAATGTTTACTTTTTAATATGGAAAAATTTTATAAGTACATATAAAATGCATTATGAATGCTGGATTGTTAAGGTTTATGAGTGTATACTGTGTGTGTGTGTGTGTGTGTGTGTGTGTGTGTGTGTGTGTGTGTGTGTGTGTGTGTACCTCCTCTAAGCTAGTGTCGGAGATTCCGTAGCTACTGATGCCCAGCCGCTCTTTTTCCAAATCAAGCTCTTTGAAAAGTGAGGCAAAGCTGCCATCTTTTGAGCCGGCATATGGCAGCACATACACCAGCTCCTGACCGATCACCTCTAGGAACTCCGCCTCCGGGACGTGAAAGCGTATGACAGAAGTGACATCTGCTACATCTGGCCACAGAGATTGCAAGCGAGTAAGAATTTTGTTTCTGTGTGTTTGTGTGTGTCTGCGTGTTTCTGTGTGTGTGTGTGTGTGTGTATGTGTTCCAACCTGCCAGCTCCATGGTGCTGATGCTTCTCGAACTGATCCCTTCATCTAAACTGGAACCATCACTGAGCTACACACACACACACACACACACACACACACAGAATTAAGCGTTAGTACCAGGACCATGAAGACTTACACACACACACACTCGCTCTGAGGACAAGGTCACCTGTGTGTCAGTGCGCTCTGTGTTATTCTTATCATTGACTTTATCTCCATCTCGTGATCAATAAGGAAGTTGGTCATTATTCATGATGTAGGTGCAACAAAATGCCAATAGGAATCTATTTTCCTAGTGCTTAATTACACTCAGATAATAAGAAGCTCTACATCACTGTGCTTCCTCTGATGATTAATCATGTCTAGTTCTATTGGGCTTGTGATATTGTTTTTTGTGATTATAGAGAAAACTTTTTTCCCCAAGTTTAGAGGTGCAACAGTAGCTGACACATTATTTCTGAAACTTTATTTTTTGCATCGAAATGTCTGTTATTCTGTCACTGGATTTCTTAATAATATAGCATTAAATGATGCTGATAATATATTGATAGAGAAACAAAGCTCTTGCCTTGATTCTATTGCACACTGTTGTTAGTGTGCAAGCAATTTCTCCCTGCCATGCCAGAGTGTCACACAACCACTGATTTCTTGTGGAAATAACAAAAATACAGCCCCTCCTAAAAGATTAGCATCCAATCCCTAACCGCACATAATGAAATCTTCTATATAACCAAGTTACAGGCTGAAATTTTCCTTTAGTGTAAAAACTAAAGGAAAGATTTTTGGACTTGGACACAAATTAAATCTAATTCTGTACGAAGCCTAAGAAGACATTAAGTGAAGATTTACACTACCGTAATGTATCGGGTATATACATTATATGTATATATGTGCGGGTATATACATATATGCATATATGCGCTTTGTTTCAGTTTAGTGCGACACCAATAAAAAGGAGGGAGAGAAGAGATTAAATTTTTTTTTAAAAAAACATTGACCTGGCATCTTGATAGAAAAGATATTTTCATCCCCAGAACAACTTTGCACCATTTTGCTAAATTCTTCAAACTGTTGGTGAAAATCTCAGGAGATCAGCAGATTCTAAAATACTCAACCCAGCCAACATGGCACCAACATTTATAACAAATTCACTGGTAAAACTCTTGATTTGGATTGACACGATTTTATTCATCTCTGCTCCCCTATGATTTGCTGATTGAGTATTCGCATGAACAAACATCAGTATAGGTGTTCCTATTTAACATTTAAGTCAACTAAACACATTGGAGTGAGCAAATGCGCATGTTACTCATGCCATGATACCTGTTTGCCACCTGTGTGGCGTTGTGATGTCATTATCTCCTGATTGGCCAATGCGAGAGTGAGGTAATACCCGCTGCCATAGGTCTTCTTCAGGAAGAGGGAGGAACCGCAGCAACAGACCTTGCCATGGGAGATGATGGCGATGCGATCGCCTAAAATGTCTGCCTCGTCCATGTGGTGCGTGGACAGAATGATGGTGCGACCTGAATCGGCGAGGGGGGCGTGCAAATAGATAACAAAAGGGAAATTTGATTTCTTCAGACAGAAAATAAAACCTGTTTTACATAAATTTCTTTGTTATGCATACTGTATATGCTGTATAATAACTTCCGGAAGCCTAACATCCTGTCAGGATATATATATTTTTTAAAACACTTTGTGAAGGGTTGACTGAACCTGAGGGCACCTTAAGAGTCTTACACAGTCACACAGAGCATTTCACATGGGATTTCATCTTGCGCCTCATTTACCAAGCAACTCATTCTCACCGTACTGATCCCCCTTGTGACATTCATACATGCACAGGGAATACAAAGCCAGAGGGAGAGCGATATAGAGACAGAGAGGAGAAAAAGATGGCAAGATGGCTGTGCGCTGAGAAGGTTTGATTTATGATGTGTTGTACGGTGGAGCACGGTGATCGATCACGGACAGACGAAATGCCGCCTTACCGGACCCCGGCTCTACAAGCGCACCTGTTTCCATTAATGTCGCAATGTTTTTTTTCTCTCTCTTTTTGAAATGGCCATGACTTGAAAAATAATAGATCTTTCAGTTGAAGGGATGTGTGTATTGATCTTGGACCACTTGATCAGAAAGCACTGAACCCTGCAGCGCTGTGTTTTGGGCACACATTCAAAATTAAGCACACACAGTGACAGTTTGTTGTTGTTCCCTGTTAGTGAGAAAAGTAGGGTGTGTTTATTGGTTTGGTTATTGACCTTAGTTTTTAGAATCATTACGAAAACTAAACAACATGGGGTACTAAACAGTCTTAGTGTTCATCAGTCTTAATGAAGGGAGTGTGGCCATTGTATCTTATAAGTCTCAGTGGTGGGGGGGGGGGGTGGCACTCTATCTTATTAGTTACACAAAAGGAGGCGTGGCCTGTGTTGATCAGTCTCAGTGAAAAAAGTGGGGCCTTTTGTTTTATTAGTCTCAGTGATAAAGACATGGCCTGTTTGTTTATTAGTTCTATTGAAAGAAGTGCAGCCTGTGTGTTAAAAATAATTGTCGCATATACAGGACAGCACAGTGAAATTCTTCAACTTCTTAAGAAGCTGGCATTAGAGCATAGCATCAACCAGGATACAATGACCCTGGAGCAGAAAGAGTTAAAGCCCTACTCAGGAACACAAGCAGCTTGGCAGTGCTGGGGCTTGAACCCCCGACCTTCTGATCAATAATCCAAAGGTTTAACTGCTGAGCCTGCCTCTGATTTTCAGTCTTACTACATGATACGTTCTCACTGAAGGAGATGTGGCTTGTGTGTGTAACATTTTCAATGAAGGAGGTGTGGACTGTGTTCATCAGCCTGACTGAAAGAGGTGTGGCCTGTGTGTTTATCAGTCTCATTAAAAAAGAAGCATGGCCTGTGTCCGTTTAAATAAACAAGCCATACGTTTTTCGAAAATCTGTGAATACTTGTTTTTTCTGCCAAGTGTCAATATAAGTGAATGAAGTGTGGCCTCTATTTATAAGTCTGAGGTGAAGGAGGCATGGCTTCTTTCACTAAGTCTCAGTGAGGAAATTTGAAAGCAGAAACGCTGATCTGATTTGTTGAATTATTTTAATCATTAGAAAGCTAGTGAAAGCAAAGGCTAACTGCACACATATTTCTTATCATTGCGGTTACATTATGGATAGCTAAATGCTTAACCACAGAGTTTCATATCAGAGCAAGACAAGCCTTCTGGCTTTATATTTAGCCCAATTGTGTGTAATTAGCAAGTTATATGGTTGTCTTATCAGCGAGCGTGAACTTGTTCATTACTAATTTAGAAGAGCATAATGTATTGTGCTATGGGTGATTAGGCTGAGTCTGCACTGCCCCTCTCATTAGAGAGCCATTTGCTCTTCCTCCATGCTCCTCATATCTGACTTTTGGCACAAAGATCCTGACCTAGGCAGGATGCTCAGTAGCGGATCACCATTTCCAGACTAAATTATCTTTAATCTTTAATTTAACCTCTCTTAATTCATTTGCTTATTGACTTTTAAGCACAATCGGCACACTGGGTATTGCAGTCCATCTCCTTAATGCGAAATGGAACTAATCTGGCTCGCTCCGATGGTTCATTGCCTGCAGCGAGCCAGCAAATGGCCTCGCATGAGCTGCCACAGTCAATAGGAATGAAATCCATGCATTCATGAAGAGCGGATTGAGCAGCGTTCCATTGAAATGTTTTACATTTTCTAAAGCCAAGCTTTTCTCTCATATTGGGTGGCAATAATTTTTGGTGATATACCAATGCCCTTTTTTGTGGTCAAGCAACCCTCACATTTTTATATACACTTAATATTTATAGATAAATATACAATTTTCCATGATGGGAAAATATAAGGAATATAACTCACAGCCAGAAGGTTATACATCTAAGATGTTACCTAAACTTTCCTTAAAAAAAAAAAAAAAAAAACCTCCTACACTGCAGAATGGCACATGCATTTGTGTCCTTATAAAACAGACCACTTCATTAAGGGATTTGATTTGTACTGAGCTTGAAAGAATTTTCCTGCCAACAATTTTCACTTCATGCACCAAATGCTTACTGTATTATCAGCAGCAGCAATGAATAAGTAGACAGATTAGCATCCCTGGAACAATTTATAAGGTATCTTTTGTTTTAAATGCTTCAATGATTTGTAGGTCAATGGAGCAAAATACCCATTGAAATATCAAGCTTTATCAACTTGTGGAAACATGTACAGTAAAGCTAGATAGCTGGCTCTTTTGACTGTTTTACCGTTTTATCAGTTTTATTCTGCTGAGAAGGTGATCGGCTGCAGTCTCCCATCCCTCCAGGAGCTGTATGGCTCCAGGACCCAGAGAGCAACATGCAGCAAAGACCGCAGCCAACCCCTCTTATCCTGGAAACTAACTCTTTCAGTCGCTCCCCTCTGGCAAGAGGTTCCGGTCCATCAGGACCAGGACCTCACGCCACAAGAACAGTATCCCACTTACCCCAGATGACCCCTCCTCTTCAAAAACTTATGGACATTAACCTATACTTTCATATTCTAAATTGCAGTCCCAAGCCCGGATAAATAGGGAGGGTTGCGTTAGGAAGGGCATCCAGCGTAAAAATATGTGCCAAATCACACATGCGGATGATCTGCTGTGGCGACCCCTAACGGGAGAGGCCGAAAGAATGTTTAAGGTTTCCTGGTGGTCTAGTGGTTAGGATGCGACGCTGTCAATGCTGCGGCCCGGGTTCGAGCCCCGGTCAGGGAACCAACCCCAGCCATTAGGGTTGCCCAAGCCTTAGTGCCGGTCCCAAGAGGGTTGCGTTAGGAAGGGCATCCAGCGTAAAAATATTTGCCAAATCAAACATGCGGATGATCCGCTGTGGCGACCCCTAACGGGAGAAGCCAAAAGAAAGTTTAAATAGGTCGGGCTCTATGGGTTCAGGGCGCAATAAAATCATATACTTTAAATAAATAAATAAACAAAACCCTACAATCTAACAGAGGATATCACCAAAAGATGAAGAGAAAGAAACCTTGGTGCAGACTTACTCCATTGCGTTCTTCTCATATACATTCAATGATAAGGAAACCAATAGAACGTCTTAAGTGATTTATGATCATAATAAAACTTAATTAGCAAATTGATTTTTTCCGGCTAACCTCCTATCTGCAAGGATGCTACTCTTGAACATTAAAATTCTGCAAGTGCATAAAGGGGAAGGTAACATCATTTGTTCATGATGTCTAATTAAATCAAATCTTTGGAAAAGGAAGTAATCCTGACAGCCAGATGAGATTACCACTGATGTGAGAGATACTTGAATGCGGGAGATGTATTAATTTTAGGGCTGTCAATCGATTAAAATATTTAAACTTAAACTTAAATGTGCAGCATAATCACACATTTTTATTTGTTCTAAATGTACCTTAAATTAATCATTTTCAAGTTTTTTCAAGAATGATTTTATAGTTTTAATCAACATGGCCAATTTCGATGTTTCATGCAAATGTATGTTTATTATTAGTGAAACCAAACTCAACATAGAGCATGAAAACTAAACATTCTTGTAAATGTTTTAAATTAATTATGATGTTTCAAATGACGCAAATCATCATGACACAAAACTGAACACTTTCTGTTTCCACACAGACGGTTAATGAGGTAACACCGGAGAAAATGGGTCTCTTCTAACTTTAATACGGATTACATAATTAGATAATATTCATCTTGTGACATTTAGCAGACATTTCAAGCTTTCAAAACATATATTTATTATGTCTGTGAGGCAAATATTCACTGAGATTTAGGTTGTTTTATTTATGTGTCTGTGAAGAGAGATGACAGAGACGGCACCCCCTGTCTGTTTTCTTTATTTTACAAAAGCACAGCGTTTTGTTATTAGTGTATACAAATACAAGCAGACCCTTTACAGATTCTAATGATGTATTGCTTTTATCTGTAGGATTAAAAAACACTGTGTGCATCATGGTGGATTTTGGTGTTGATTTTAGACTTTCCTCATTTTTAAAACAATTTTAAAATATTTGCAGTATATGGGTTTTTTTGATTCTTTAAGGCATAGAGCCGAACTACTCAAATACTTCCCTTCATTAGGAGGTTAGCTTCGCAAGCAACACACGGACATTCCCCTTTTTTAAGTGTAACACAATGGTCCCCAACCACCGGACTGCACAGAAAGAATATAAACTTTTTAATTATTTCAGGGCTGAAACAATTCCTCAAAAAACGCATGTAATTCGAATGCAAAAATGCATTAAGACGAATTATTTGCCTCGGTGCTTCTTTTAGTCCATTTAAATGCACATGGAGCACTGTGCTACACCTTATTCCGGAAACTTGGGAGTGCTCTGGACAGGTAACACAGAAGATGCTACAGAATGAGAAATAGAGGAACGGGGAGAAAACAGCGAGGGGCGAGGAGAAGATTCAGGTCAAAGAAAACAACAGAAAGTTTTCAAAGTTTGTGATCATTTCAAACTAAAACATAAAAAAAAAAAAAAAACACCTACAGTGTATTTACCCTTTAAAGTAATTTAAAATTGGTTTTTTATATTTTTTCAATTATAATTTTTTTATTTATATATTTGTATGGAATTTGCAATTAAATGTTTTGAATCCGTTTTGTTTTTACAGATTTTCTTCTGTGCAATTTAAGCAATAAAAAGGTTAATTAAAAAGGAAACAAATTACTTGTAAATTTTAAGAGACTTGTCTAAATTTTTCTCTCGTATATTTGGTATTAATTTGATCATATTTCTCGATTAATCGATGGAATAGTCAGTAGGATATACGATTACTAAAATAAACGATAGCTGCAGCCGTAGTTTATTCTATTTTTATTTAAAAAATCAGTAGGTTTGTTATATGCATTAATGAAGCTCACACTGATTTTGTATTATGGTGATTATATGTTCATTATATGTGTAATAATTAAATTAATATTTAAATCAGATAATATGTATATGAGTTATATTGTATCAGAATGTTTTTGTGTTTAGTTGTGTCTTATGGTCCTAAAAAAAAGGTTGGGGATCGCTGGTGTAAATGACAGCTAAGAAAGGTGGTAGCTCAGTGTTAAAGGCTCTGAGTTACTGATTGGAAGGTTCAAGCCCCAGTATCACCAAGATGCTGCTCTTGGGCTCTTGGGCTCTTGAGCAAGGCCCTTAACCCTACTGTGGTCCAAGGGGTGCTGGATCATGGCTGACTCTGCACTCTGACCCCAGCTTAATACAATACTTGGATGTGCAAGCTAAAAGTCAAGAATTTCATAGTGCTGTAATATACTGTATATGTGACAAATAGTGGCTCTTCTTCCTGTACATATGACATTAAACTCTTGGACCTTGAATACTTTGTTTTTAATTCTGTGAAATCAATGGTCTACCTGGTGAAATTCAGCTTTTTTGAGTGGACTATTTTATTCTGTTATGTAATTGAAGCAAAACAAAAATATGGATAATTCACCCTCCTGGTTAATAAAAATTCTTCTATTTGGTATGTAAGTAAATGTATTTAAAATATCTTCAATCCGCAGCTGACACGCAAGGTCTAGGACATGAACTCTGTTTTAACTGGTCAAAGAAATATGTTTATCACACTACTGATGAGAAGCAAAGAGGTGTAATAGCTTATTGCTAGCATTATCTGTGTTTAAAAATGAAAATCCCATTCATGTATATTCAGTTATTTATAATTTCTGATGTTCAAGAAAAAAGTAAAAAAAATACACAAAGTATTATTATTAATGGTAAAACCTTCAAGTTTCAGGTCAGTCCAAATGAGGCCATTGATTGAAAGCAATTATAAAAAAAAATAATAATTATCCTGACCCATTTTATATTTTAGCAGCAGTTCCCAGATTCCCCTCCTGGCATACGGATCCACTCCCGCTGTCGGCTCATCCAGAATCACCACGTCGGACCCGCCCACAAACGCTATAGCAACTGACAACTTCCTCTGCATCCCACCTATCAGCAAACACAAATATACTGTACACTATAACAATGGTCTCTTTTAAATCTCACACATAGCACACATTGCTACTCTCAGCCATACCTGAAAGGTTCTTAGCGAGATCTTTGCGCTTATGCGGCAGCCCGACGTCTTTGATCATTTGATCTATTTCCTGTTTGACATCCTTGGAACTCCTCCCCTTGAGACGGGCATAGAAATAAATGTGCTCCTCCACAGTAAGTCTGGGAACCACAGACACACACACACACACACACACACACACACACACACACACACACACACACACACACACACACACACACACACACACACACACACATCCATTATGCAGTCATGCAGAGCATTTTAGGTACAATCCATTCTCATATAACATTCAGTGTGCGTTCGGTACAAACAGCAGCGGCCTGGTATGCAATGCGAGCACTGGCCGACTGCAATAAATGAGCCATGAATTCAATAAGTATTCATGAATACAACCGTTAAACAGCAGTTTCTTCGAATTGCATGTCAAGCGTGTAATCTTAATAAGGGATTCATGACCCACAGCACAAAAGTTTACGAAAGCAGCTTGGACGCTTTGCCAACAGAAACGACACAAAATTTGTGAGACACTTTCATATCAACTGATTTACTAATTGAAAAGTGAGCCTAGTTGAGGGTTGAGGGATTTGTTCAAGGGTCCAACAGTTGTTCTTTTGCAGGATTTAGAACCTACAGAAATCTAGGAATTAAAACATAACATTTCCTTGTAATGGTGGTGGCTCTTGGATAGTTGGTTGAAGCTGAAGGTAACTATTTTAAATTTATTTTGGACACCAGACAGGATTAGACTGCTTAAAAAAACAAACAAGCTGGTGTTCAATGTGTTGATGGTGTTCAAAGCTGGTGTTCAACATTACCTTGCTAACTAAAAAGCCACCAGTTACACAAACTAGATGTTTTGTAAAGATAAAAGAGTTTGGGGTAGCATATATTTTATTATAGGAATTTATATTTTAAATAGGAACAGTAGGAATTCAACAAAACTTGTTCGAAGATAAACAAATTTCATGAACAAATGAGTTGGATTGTGTTTTATGTTGTAGAAAAAAAAGAAAAAAAGAAAAAGAAACAAAGAAAAAATAATAAGAAAAAAAAACAATGTCCAAAACAGGCCCTGTGTTTCCTCATATACAGGCAGTGGCTGTATAGTATATGGACACTTTCAGTTCATTTGCCCAGAGTACGAAAATAACCAAATGAAGAAAAGATTTTGATTTTGATTTTAAACTGTGTTTAAAATATAAATAACAAAATATATCTATATAAGCTTATTAACACCTGATCTACTTTTTTTTTGCATCCCATTTTTTTATGTAGTCCCCATTTTCTGTTCTAATAATAATCTTTTCTTCTAGGAAAATTTATATTTATTCTCAAGGTGTTGAATATGGTTGAGGTCTGAGTTCTATTGTCATGCTGAAATGGTTTTGGGTCTCCTAGTTCAAATGAAGCAAAAATATCATGCTACAGCATTAAAAGATTCTCTATATTTGTGTGCCTCCTACATTGTGGTAATAGTTTAGGGAAGAACCACATTCCAAAAAGGTCAGGTTTCCCTATAATTTTGTCCATTTAGTGTATATCCAGGATTTATCCTGATGTTTTTGGAGATCTTGGACTTGCACATGAATAGAACAACATTCCAACGTTTCCAAAACTGTGTACAGTATAGACCCATGTACCTGTGGATAATCTCAACTGGATACTGGGGGTTTGTACTTAATGAATTGAAATCATAAAGACCTGTCCTATGCTCATCCCAGGACTCTTTTTTCACCTATCTGCTCATATTGAACATGACTTTAATCACCCTGAACTGTGTGACTTTACTTTTTATACATACTATACTCTGAGACTGGTTCTGATTCTTTTTCCTGAAGTAGTTTTCATCTTGTCACTGTCACCTCTGGTTTGCTCATTAAGGATCCTTTATACAAATTTCACCAATGCTGCTTTATGACAATATCTATTTGCTATCTGTCACTTGGCTGCAGCTCTACACAAAAATGGTGGACCTTCTTGAAGTGCAAATAAACCTGCGTGACCTTTTATTATCATCAGAGTGTCTGACCTCTGTCACATACTCATTAAATAAGACGTTGTGTTGTGGGCACATGCCCAGAGTCTTGCGAATGCTGTCCATGTCCTTGCGAATGTCGAAGCCGTTAATGTAAGCCGTGCCAGAGGTCGGAGCGAACAAGCCGGTCAAAATGGACCTAAGAACAGCAGAGTAAACACATTAAATCCAGAACAAGATTAAACAATTACATGATGATTCTATATGTGGTGTGTAAGTGGTCAGTATATCGAGGTTGAACTTGGCTTTCGATATAATAGACAGACATTATGGTAGGGGGTTAACATTGGTGGGATTAGTCAACAAGTCTGGGCAGTGGATATAACCCATAAAAATGCACATAGTAAAGAAAATATGCGAAATATACTAAATATCCTGAAGATTTAAAAGTTGAGCGTATTGTGTAAGAATGAAGTGTTGAGCTGAGCGCAAGACTGCTTTTTTAAATCTCATCACTGTTCAAATTCTGACATAATTCGACAGCTCTTTTTGTTTGCACACAGCATCAATATTTGCAAATGAATTAATCATTCGTTCGTTTATTCATTTATTCCCAGGAACCGCATTATCCAGAGATTTATCCCAGATCTAAGCAAATTAGTCATTTAAAAGTATAAAAAGCACAGCAAAAATAAGGCTGCTATTAAATATAAACACAATAAACTAATAACTGAAACCAACAAATAAATTATACCAGCCATGGTCAACAAGCATCCAACACTCCTCTGGTAATCAGGGTCCCTGCTCTTTTTACCCATGAGCTTCACACATTATTGTCGGTTGTTTTGACTCCAGGTCATGTTAGACATAAATATGTGGTCTTATATAGATCTCTGTCTGTGTGTATGTTCTGTGACTCACATAGTGGTGGTTTTTCCTGCACCATTGTGTCCTAAGAATGATGTGATCTGGTCCTGGTAGAAGTCCAGACTGAGTTTGTCTACAGCAAGTTTCTTTCCAGTCGAATACACCTTCACAAGGTTTCTTATAGACACTCCCGGCTTTAGGTTAGTGGGAGGATTTTCCAGGTACCCTGCAACACACACACACATACTCAGTATTCATTCACATTTATGAGAACCACTTTATCTTATTTAGAGGATCTGAAGTCTATCTTTGGGACAATCCTTTCTGGAAGGGACACCCATCCCTACTCCCACACTCTATTATAGAATCAACAATTCACTTATGAACTCAACCTCGACATGACATTGAAAAGATAGATACAGCCTGTGAGTATAAAGTGAATAAGTGTACCATTCTGCTGCTCTAGTGCATCAAGAGGATCCAAGTCTGTGTCCACACCAGCTGGTGTCCCACACCAGTATGAGGAGGTTAATGGGAAATACCATGGTCTAGGAATTCCATACTGCCCTGGGTTTCAGAAAAAGGGAAAGTATAGGGTATTCCAGAATAGTCTAGTCCAGTACAGTACAGTGTCCTCACAGTGAAAGTACAGGTAGTAAAGGGATGTTTTTTCTTTCACTGCATGTACTATTCTGCATATTACTACATTTGTGAGAAAAAAAATCTTGAAAAGGCATGTTTACCTGGGAAGACGTTCTCGATGTACCAAGTGAGTATCCAATAGAACAGAGTGTCAATCAGCATCATGATGATAGAGACAATGAAGCTGTAGGGGTCATCATCCTGAGAGCTGACCATGATGTTTTTCCACTGAATGCCAATACCTTGCTCCTCATATCGGGCAAAATTCTCACAGCCATAACCAAATGCCACACATGATAGGAGGCTCTGCGTATATACACACACACACACACACACACACACACACACACACACACACACACAAATATATATATATTTGTAGCTATAATAAACTTAGTAGCCTATATATATATATATATATATATATATATATATATATATATATATATATATATATATATATATATATATATATATATATATATATAAAACGTATTTTCCGGACTATAAGCCGCTACTTTTTTAATCAACCACTACTTTCTTAAACAACAACATGTTTTAAAATACTCGGGTAAAAGTTGAAGTACTGATTAAACTTTTTTACTTAAGTGAAAGTAAAGAGGTTTTGGCTCAGACATGTACTTAAGTAAAAAGTAGTTATTACTGCTACCTGTTTTAGCTGTTAACTGGACCTCACCTCATAGATAGATAGGTAGATAGATAGATTAGATTAGATTAGATAGTATCCCCACAAGGATGAGTTTGAGAGTTTGATTCCTGGTCGAGCTGGTTGCTGTGTTGGTAAATTAAACTTCTGGACCTTGTCCCCTCTGGAAACATTTCAATTCTGTCCTTTCTGTTTTGGATTAAGTTCTTGATTTCCTGGTCTTTAATGAAAGATAACTCCACCAAAAGAAGGCACTTCTGTGGTAGCTCAGTGGGTTAAGGCTTGTGCCTGAACATGGTCCTTAATATAGTCCACGCTGGTGATACGGTTTCAAAGCCAGTCCTACATGCCTTCTTTCTTACTGCGCTGGCTTGAAACAAAGTATGAACCCTCCAAAAAGCACACACGCTTTTCAGCAGCGGTCGCTCAGTGGTTTAAGGCTTGTGCCTCATCTAAACATGCTTCCATGTCTGATCTCGTCCATGGTTCAGTGGGTTAAGGCTGGTGCCTTGCTGATGGTGAGGATCAGGGTTTAAATTCTGCTTTCTGCCTGCTAGTTGCGATGTAGGTTATGTTCCTGCTTCCTGAATCTTTCTTTAGCTTTATATGCTTGTGTTGATGGTTTAAAGGTAGATAGACCTGCTCTAAACAACCTTCTAGCCTGTCTTCCCTGATGGTTCAGTGGGTTAAATCAGGTTTCTTGCTTTTGGTGGGGTTCAGGGTTCGAATCCTGCTTTCTGTCTGCCAGTAACGATCAAGATTCACTTCCTACATCTTTCTTTAGCAATATATATTTTTTTTAATGGGTTGACAAGAAAGATAGACCTGCTCTAAATAAGCTTCCTAGCCTGTCCTCACCAATGGTTCAATGGGTTAAGGTTGGTATCTCGTTGGTGGTAGGGATCTTGGTTCGAATCCTTCTTTCTTCCTGTTATTTACAATGTGGGTTCAACTTGTGCTACTTACATCTGTATTCGCTTCCCACATCTTTCTTTACCGTTAAATTCTTGTGTTGATAGTTTGAAAAGAATGATAGACCTGCTCTAATCAAGCTTCACATCCCCTTTTTTTCTGATAGCTTAGTGGGTTAAGGCTGGTACTTTGCTAATGTTGGTGGTCAGGGTTCAAACCTGGCTTTCTGTCTGCTAGTCATAAGGTAGGTTAAATTCCTGATTCCTACATGTTCATATTCTTGTTTTGATGGGTTAAAAAGAAAGATAGACCTGCTCTAAACAAGCTTCCCAGCTTGTCCTTCCTGATGGTTCAGTGGGTTAATGCTGGTGCCTTTCTAATGGTGTGAATCAGGTTTCGAATCCTGCTTTCTGTGTTTCTGTCTGGTCTGAATTTCTTGCTTTGAAGCATGAAACAAATGATAAACCCCCCAAAAAAAGGTGTGTTGTGGGACTTGATGGCTTTGTGGTAAAAGCCTTGCAAAAACCTAAAGAGGTTGCTGGTTCGAATCTGGCTTGTCCCCACACTGGGTAAGCTGCATGGAAAGTAGTGTCTGGTGAGCAATGAGGTAGTTGTCTGTAAACAAAGGCTGTGAATACTGGCTGCTTCACAGCCTCAGAAAAAGTGTGGGTGATAAGTTTTTGGCAGAATTTTTCCCTATATATGCAAAACTAAGTCGATACTTTTTTAAACGTTTTTGCTTCATAACCCCCTGTTTTCAGTTTCTCAGACTGAAGGGGGGGCAGATGCCCGGATATTGCCCCCCTGCTTCAGGATACGCCCTCCGAAACCACATCCAACCTTCCACGCAGCCATTTCTGACACCTTCCTTACTACGGCCACCGGAACCTTCTGCACTTTTAACTTTGAGTCCTGGCCGGGGTTTGAACCGGCAACCTCTCAAACCAGAGGTAAAGCTCTTCCAATTGAGCCACAGGACTTTCTGCAAGACCCTGATTTTTATTACCTTTTTTGGTTCTTTTTAAAAACTTTTTAAACAATTTAAAGGAAAGCTAAGGGGTAGGAATCGAACCCGGTGAGTCAGATAGCAGCGACCACGTCACTGACCATTACACCAACACAGGAGAGGCAAACAAGTCTTTGCTAATTGGACACTTGGCTTTTCTATAGTTAGGAGACCAGTGTTTTCTCTTAGATCATGATGGTCGAGGGTCAAAACTTCTTCTTCCTGTACATTCTCTCAGTAACTCGAAGTCTATGAGATGTGACTCAGGTACAAGAACCACATCTCCAACACCTGCACCACTGATATACCATGATTTGCCAGCAACCAATTTTAATGATCTTTCATTGTTCTGTTTTTAAAAACTTCTTATAATCTTCAATATGAAACTAGAGGTAAGAATCGAACCAGGAAAGTCTTTCATCATAGATCACTAATGGCATTACTTCAAAACTCAAAACTTTGTTAGACATGTAAATAAGCAGGAAAGACAGAGACAAAGACAAAGAGACACAGACACAGCTTTAGAAAGAGTGAGAAACAAATAGAGAGACAGCAAGAGAGAGACATATACAGTGAGACGGATACATTTACTAAAAGAGACACAGAGACAATTAGATAGAGAAAATAGAGAGACAAAGATAGCGAGATATAGCCACTTCCTGTTGGAAGTGGCTATAAGCGACTCTTAATGATCACTCTTGATGATTAAGCGACTCTTAATGATCTCATTTACTAAATAAGCAGTAGTGAGTTAAGTGCTTGCTCAGGTGCCCAAAACTGGCAGCTTGGAGGTGTTAAACATGTATCATATGTACAGCATGTGATATTTATGTAAGCATATGTACAGTGATTAAATATAAAGGCTATATCAGTGCAGAGACATGTGGACATCATAAAGAGCCTTTGCTATGTTTCCACACAGACAATTAATGAGGTGATATCTGAGAGACTGCACCTCTTCAAGTCAAGTCAGGAAGCTTTTATATATAAAATTATAGACATTTTACATATTTAAATGATGTATTGTTTTTATCTGTACGATCAATAAAGACAGTAATTTAAGTTTGTGTCGCCATTATGAGGCAAAAACCCACAAAACGCCACCTAGATAGTAAATTGTGAGAATCATGGTGGATTTTGGTGTTTGATTTGAGACTCAGAAATAAAACAAAAGTTTACTGATTACAAATATTTTTATCTGGAGTTAATTTATTTATTTTATATATATATATATATATATATATATATATATATATATATATATATATATATATATATATATATATATATATATATATATATATATATAAATACAAAACTAATTAAAAATGTTGTTACCTAATGAATGTGTCCAGGCTGAAGATCCACATATAGAACACAAGCAGAGAAAAGATGATGATGATCAGGAATGTGTCTGTTCTCAGTCATGTTAAATCACTGACTCCCTCTGTCTCATCCACAATAACCCCAAACTTCTTACTGCCTTTTGTGTTGAGTGAGAGTCCCTACTTTATACACCAGTGGATTGAACGCGCAATGACAGGAAATCGGTAGTTCGGCTAAAATCGGCACGCAGTGAAAATAAAAAATAAAAAAATTTCACCAAATCAATGGATTAAAACTAAAGTAACGAGTCTGTTTTAAAAATGTAAGGAGTAAAAAGTACAGATATTTGTTTAAAAATGTAATGAGTGAAAGTAAAAGGTTGTCTGAAAAATAAATAGTGGAGTAAAGTACTGATACTGAAAAAATCTACTTAAGTACTTCCCACCTCTGGAAGCGGCTAATTTATGGATTTTTTCTGGGTTTTTCCCGGTTTCACAAGCTTCAAGCCAAAAAACTGAGCCCCATAACATTGGACCAATGAAATTGCCGAATGGGTTTAAGGTGAACCATTGAAACTCTTTATATTATTTTATATTACACCACATCATAAATATGGATGCGGGTCCTCTGACGTTTGACCTGCCGCTCACTTGGATTGTCTACAGGAAATGTGAATCATTCGTCACGCTGAAAACAACTGGGCATGAAAAAACGCACTTCACCTGTGTTCTGAGCTGCACGGCATCGGGAGAAAAGCTTCACCGATGGTGATTTTTAAACACACAACGATGCCAAAAGATAAACTCCCGAGAGAAATTGTTGTGAAAGGAAGTAGGAAGACAGTAAACAATGACTTTCTTGGTAGGCTACTGTTTAGATACAAGCCGTGTAACAGACACTGTCTTTCATTAAAGCCTGTGTAAAGTTCATTAGTTTCAATGTAGACATGCGGCTTATAGACAGGTGTGGCTCTATATATATATATATATATATATATATATATATATATATATATATATATATATATATATATATATATATATATATATATATATATATAATTTTTTTTTTTTTTTTTTTTTTTTTTGGCTACTGAGTTAAAACTGCAGCTCTTGCAGGGTATTCCCTGGTCTGCAGTGGTCAGTATCTATAAAAAATGGTACATGGAAGGAGTTGTTGTAAACCTATGACAGGGACATGGGCGGCAAAGGCACATTGATGCACATGAAGAGCAAAGCTAAATATGCTGTTGAAGTTAATGCCGGTACTGATTGAAAGGTCACGGTGTTTTGGCAGCAAAACGGGGACCAACATAATATTAGACAGGTGGTCATCATGTTATGCCTGATCTGTGTCCATAAATTAATGTAAATATTGCATATATATACACACTATATGGAAGCACACAATTGTATAGAATGTCTTTGTTTACTGTGAAATTACAATTTCTCTTCACTAGAACTATTGAATCTAAGCCTGTTCAAGCACTCCTGTGTGCAAACTGAGTACCATGAGGACAAGGTTTGATGAGAAGTGAAAGAACTTTAGTGTCCTGCACCGAGCTCGGACCTCAACCCTTTTTGTACTGGATGAATTGGAACTGCACCCAGGGCCTCCCCTGACATCAATGTCTGACCTCACTAATGCTTTTATGGCTGAATGGGCAAATCCCCAGAGCCACACTGTAAAATCCAGTGGACTATCTTCTCTAAAGTGTTAAGATTCTTACAGCCAAAGAAAGACTTAATACAGAATAGAATGTTCAAGAACATATGGGTGTCTTTCAGAGCCATTCATTTTAAACACATTTGTTACAACTCATTTTGTATTATGGGGATGCAAACTTTTGCTGTTGATTAGTTTCACTTCAGTTCTATTTTATTTGTCAAGCACTTTTAGCAACAGGCAACTTAAATATGTTGATGTTTATTGTTAAATAATAAACACATATACTCTATATGGACAAAATGACTGGAAAATCTGAATTTTGCAGCCATGTGTGGTTGTTACCACAATTGTATAAAATGGCTTTGGACAAGGTAGCATTTTTCCCTTCACTTGAACTAGGAGACCCAAATCTGTTCAGCATGACAGTAGTCCTAGCACAAAGCAAGCACCGTGAAGATATGGTGTACGATGGTTGGACTGAAAGATCTTGACTGGTCTGCTAAACAGCTCTGGCCTCAATCCCTTTCGAACACCTTTGGAATGTACTGGAACTATGACTGCACCACAGACCTCCTCACCCTACATCAGTACCTGACTTTAGTAACGACCTTTTGGCTGACTGAGCACAAATCTTCACAAGCACACTCCAAAATCTAGTGGAACATCTTCCCAAAAGACTGGAGGTTATTGTAACAAAATAAATGTGAAATGGGGTGTTGAAAAGCACATTTTATGGTCAGGTGTCCACAAACCTTTGTCCATACAGTGTATGTTCATTGGTCAAAAACAACATATAAATGAAAATAGTCAGCCAATGTTTTCTAAATATGAACTGTTCAGTTTTTGGTGAGTGAGTGTCCACTAATTCCTGTTTTAGACAAAAAGGATTGAAAGTCAATGTGGTCAAAGGGGTACAGTATATATTGTGTCATGCTTTTCTGCTCATTAGATTTGTTAAGAATTGTTTTTTGAGTCACCATAGATTTCTAGATTTCAACCTTTCTCTCTCTCAAGTGTATAAAGTTTAAGTAAATCATCTATAAGAGGACAATTTTCATTTGCAAAATACACTCCATAGTTTTCACACAAAGACAATCAGACAATCATAAAACATTACTGTCCTTATATCTTCCATAATTTCAAATTCATCCCATTAAACCACCACCTATCCATATTGCTGCCAGGTGCATGTTATCTTGGTGTGCATGACTATAAGGACAAAGATATATTACACATAAAGTACAAACAAGCTGATACGAAAAAAATAAATGAAAACAGCTTCCAAAAGCTGGCTAACTGAACACACCTTTCCAAAAGATGATTACAGCAAGTTAAAGCAAATAATTCTTAGGCATGTTTGCTTGTGCGTGCACATACACAAAGACACACAGACACACAGAGAAACACACATGCAGGTGTGTAATTGTGTTTAGCATGCCAGCGGTGCGCTGAGCCCTCTCTGACTTTCCCTAAGGAGATGTAGTCCCTTGACTGTCATTAATATAAATGTAAATTATTCTCCTTATCCAAATGCAGTTTTGTGAATACCATATCAAAACAATGGCCCTGCTGACGCTTGCCCTTAACAAGAGTGCATCCTTTCTCCCGATATAAAGCACTCTCAGAAACACACAAAAAGAAAGGATGATTTGAGATGTAATGTTGCCTGGGAAGCAAG
Source organism: Silurus aristotelis (assembly GCF_946808225.1). Lineage (NCBI taxonomy): Eukaryota > Metazoa > Chordata > Actinopteri > Siluriformes > Siluridae > Silurus > Silurus aristotelis. The sequence continues at coordinate 11,248,989 of NC_139600.1, read as the reverse complement.
GTGATTGTAAGCAACTAATTGTTCAGCACTATTTATTTTTACAGCAGTATTCAGCATTCACCTTACACACTTTCACCTTCAAAAAAGTTCCATTCCTGCCAGTTTTGGAATATGTCCTGGAAATCTTCTTTTCAAAGCGTGTCAAGCACCGTCTGCGATTCGCACTGGATCTCTTCAATGATGTCAAAACGGGGACCTTTGAGCTAGATTTTTATCTTCGGGAAAAGTGCGCAGGAGTCAAATCTGTCGAGTAGGGTAGGTGCGGAAGTGAGACCATGTTGCATTTGGTAAGACATTCTTGTGTAAGGAGATTTTGGTGACAGAGTGCACACATGGTCAGAATAGCAGACGGTAATGGATGTGGTCAAAATAGCACCGGTTGCACAGCTCCTGATGTACACAGGACAAATGTCTTTTGACTATGTCTCCTTGTGGTGCTTCTTGTGACTGTGTGTGCAGACATCTGTTGGTGTTTTACAAAACTAGCCTTTTAAAACCACCTTGTATGTATAGATACAAACTGCAAACTTTGTGGGCTTTCTTGTGAGACAGTTTCAGAAGAGGCTTTCTTCTGAGTTAACGGCAATGCAAACCGACTTGTTGCAGTGTGTGGTGTATGGTCCGAGCACTGACAAGTAGACCTTCCGCTTCTGAAACCTTTAAAGCAATGATGGCAGCACTCATGCGTCTTTTGTTTTAAAGCCAGCTTCTGCACCTGACGCATAGAACTTCTTTGATCGACCCTTGTGAGACCTGTTTTGAGTGGAACTCTTCTTGGAGAATCTCTGTATGACCCTGGTCACTGTACTGTAACTCAGTTTCAGGGTGTTACCAATCTTCTTATAGCGTAGGCCATCTTTGTGGAGAGCTACATTTCTAATTCTTCAGAGAGTTCTTGTGCCATGTTGAACATCCAGTGGTCAGTATGAGAGAATTGTACTCAAAGCACCAAATTATACCTGCTCTAATAAAAGATAAACTAATTTGTTTAGCGGACAACTTTGTATGGTTAAGTGACGTACAGCTGTTATCACCTGGGGTGTATTCACTTTTGCTGGCAGCTTTTTTGACAATAATGGCTGTATGTTGAGTTATTTTAATAGGAGAGTAAATCTATACTGCTTTATATATATATATATATATATATATATATATATATATATATATATATATATATATATACATATATATATATATATATATATTACACACACACACACACACACACACACACACACACACATACATTGTGCACAAAGGCTGCTCTATGAAGATTTTGTTTATATGGATTGGAATGAAAGATCTTGAGTGGGCTGCTAAGACCTACTGAACACCTTTGGGGTGAACTGACTACACCCTAGACCTCCTCACCCTACACCAGAGCATGACTTTATTAACACCCTTGTGGCTGAATGAACATTAACTCCATAAGCAAACTTGTGAAGATCTTCCCAGAAAAGTAAAATAATTTATAATAGCAAATAGGCACTTTAAGTGGAATGAGATATTTAAAAAAGGATTCTTATTGTTAGGTGTCCCCAAATGTTGATCTATTTAAATTTAAAGATTTCAACATGTATGGCTTAAACTTGATCTCTACTATTATTCCCATGTGAACACTAGAAAGATTGAGAAAAAACAAAAAACACCCTGAGGCAGAAACACCAGCAATAACAGCATGGTATATGGATTCTGGTTTTGACAGTTCCTTAACCTCAACTATATCACCTCATAATGTGCGAATTTCCCAAAATATTAAGAATCAGGATTAAAAATGCATTCTGCACATTAATATGAACACAAGTGGACTTTCTTCATCCTGCATACAGTACATCTTACAGCTGAACTCATGCACACAATGAAAAAGCACTTTTAGCTTTTATCCCGTACACCTTGTATTCATATCTGTATTTGTATCTCTGTAAGCATTAATGAATAACGTATTTGTGTTTGAGTTCATCCCAACTCTCAGCAAGTTCATGAACTACCTTGGAAGGTATTTTTTTCCTCACAAAAATCATCCCTTCATACTGAGTGCCTCTTCCCCTTTCTGCCCAAGTCCTCCTAACTAAGATATTAAACAATCTCCACTAAGACTTATTAATGCTAAAAACAACAACCACTTATTTTGTGTTATTTTTAACACAATCAATGTGCTAATATACTTAACACAGAACGTGTCATTGTTTTGTTTTTGTTTTTTTTTTTTCGATAAAATAATGTGTTAAATATGTGTTAAAATCTGCACATAGTTTAACAACAAATTCTGTTTAATAGATTTAAAAGATTACTAGGATACTAGGAAACAAAACCTAATTTAGCTCACAGATTGTAGAACTACTGTTTCTGTCAACAGTTTGGTTTGCTCTATATTCTCTTCAGTTCAGTTCACAATGGACCTTGTCACAAAGCAGCATTTTATTTATACAAGCAGCATTGTTTAAATATTTACAAAATATATATATATTTTTTTTAGCTTTTTCATCTCTGGATACGTAAAAAAAAAAAAAAATCCATTATATGGCAGGTCAAAACCAAAATCTGCTCATCACGTTTCCAGATCAAGCTGAAAAATGTTCCAGAATTCCATAAAAAAAGAACACTGGCAAGTTCAGTCTTTCCTAAAGGCTGCTGTTTCTGCTGTTGTCATGACTTTTTAATTAGTCTGAAGGATACACGAAAGTTAATAAAATTCAAACACCATAATGGATAAACCAGTTAGCATCAGGATGCAATAATTGTCTAGAATCAGATATGAGAACACACACTAAATGAGTAAGCGTTTGTTATAAGTTTGATGTTTTTTCCCATGAAGAAGCCCAGTATTCATTTATGCTAGGCGTCAAAAGTTAACAAGGCACATGTGACGGGCATTTTGTGTACATGCACAGTGCACACAGTTTGAAACCAGGTCTAATCCAACTTTGGTGTTGGTTGCTTTATATATATATATATATATATATATATATATATATATATATATATATATATATATATATATATATATATATAGTTGCTATTTACTGTTTTAAGAACCTTCAATCTTCTGGGAAGATGTTCCACTACATTCTGGAGTGTGCTTTTGGATATTTGTGCTCATTTAGCCTGGTGCTGATGTAGGGTGAGGAGGTCTAGGGTGCAGTCTGTGTTTCAATTAATCCCAAAAATGTACAGTGGTGTTAAGATTGGAGTTCTATAGCAGGCTACTCAAGATCTTGCACTTGCACTATACCCCACATAAAATATATCTTTATGGAGCTCACATTGGCATGTTGAAACAGGTTTGGGCCTGCTAGTTGAAGTAAAAAAAAAAAGAATAATAATTTACAACATCCAAAGACATCCATTGTGTGTCTCCAATTTAATGGTAACGTAAATGGTTTATAGTTCAGTTTGGGGAAAATGAAAAAAAAAAAATTACTGTATAAAAACTTAACATCACTCATACAATTTAAGTTCAAATTAAGTTGTACAATATATAGTAGTAAATCTTCTAGAATGTAACCATAAACCAACTCTGGAGTTCTCATTGGATTTTCATGAAAACCAAATTTCCTGTCTAAATTCTAATGCGAATGATTTACAAACAATATTCCTTTGTATCCAGCTTGATAAATGAGGCTGATTGTTAAATTTGTCATGTATCTTCTGGTAGTTATTTATAATTCTTTCTGACGCTCATTGTTCTTTTCTTTTTCTTTCTCTCACACACACACCGACATAACTAGAGTAATGTGGACAGTGCGTTTTTCTCTTATTCACAGGCACAATGACTCACTCACTGACGCTTCCTGTCAAAAGAAAGGAGTTGTCATTAACACATAGAGCTAGAGGCGGAGTCACGTAATTGTCCTTCTCAATTACACACACACACACACACACACACATATAGAGGCACAGGCAAACATGCACATAGAGACTGAGCTAGTGAAAGACCAGACCAGATCTCTGACTAGTGAAAGTAAGGTATATAGCATAGAATTAACACACAATCCACACACACACACATTCACACACATACCCTGCAGCCAGGCTTAAATTCACACACCATCGTTAGACAACACAGCGATAAATCTGTGCAGCCATAACGAGGACGATGTGTCAGTCTTAATCTGACACAATGAGAATCTCCCGACTTCACTGAACCCACACTAACACACACACATACGCATGCATCCACACACACACCATGTTGTCTGTGTCTGCAGGCATACAGTGATGAAGATTAAAACGCTATCTCTCGCTCTTTTTCTCCTCCCTCTATCTAAAGGACACTCCACAGGATGAATAAGCAGGACGTGAGCTAAAGGTCACTTAGATGAGGCGAATCGAGAGCGAAGCCACTACGCACCATTTATTATTGCTCTCCACCTCAAAGGCCAAAGCACCCGCCTATTACTCTTGATTTGCCGCAATAGCCGCTAGGCTGACCATGCGTGGAAAACATTCCACGTCTCACACACGCTGATGTGTTTCAGCCACGTTTTCATCACACAAGACAAAAGCACTCGGCTCTGCCTTCTCATGCTCGTTCGGAACGTGACAATTCTCCCCATATGAATGTGTCCAGCATCAAATTTCATCTCATGAGCATTCTTTTGTATTCTTCATACATCAATTCATGTTGCCTCGAAATGTCACATTGTTCGTGTTTCAACTCATTTAGTATTAAATGTTCCATCTAAGCTAGACTCTGTGTAAAGAAAGAAAAATACAAATAGATTTAACATGTTGTTTGGAATTTCTATTTTCATTTTAAAGTTTCTTTTAATTCAATGTGTCCCATTCAGAATGCATTCCTGTTTCATGACTGAATGGGGACTTCTGGGACAAATTCAGGAGGATCTATAGAGCCTCAAGAACCAGACCACAAAAAAGTGGCATTGAAGATGATTAATTAAAGGAATTGTACTCATTCAATTACATAAATAACCTAAAAAAAAAATCCATTCAGTAGAAATCCAACAGTATAGTCCACCTAAAATCGTGTAAAATATATACAGCTACCACTATTCTTAATAAAAATCAATAAATAAATACATGAATAAAGAAATTTAAAGGAGTCCAATTTCACAATGCAAAGATGAGAAATACATTTAGAAAAAGAAGATTGTTGGTTATTAGACCTGCTTGTTGACAGATTTGTTCCAGTAACTTTAATCCTGTGCCATTTTGTATCTACGTGTTTAAAGGTACTTTAATTTCGATTACACACTGGTAACTTGCATTATTTGAATGAAATGGCTAGAAATTTGACTTAAGCATGTGCATAACCCAAGTCTGAATACATGTAACTTTCTCGCATGAATACTAATGGAACTGTTAGACATAATTCAAGGCCCTTGATGACTTAATGTGAAAATATCTTTCTTTGACTTTGACACTATATATTTAAAAGATATGCAAACTTTTGCACAACAACCACCTAGTATGATCAAGCTAGCTAATTTTTGTTTCGTTTACCTTCTTTATATGCTTATTATCTAAAGAGGTTTGGGTATCTTATTTCCGTTTATTTTATATTTCAGCTAGCTATTAATAGGATTTCTTCATAGGATAGCTATTAATAGGATTTCTCATATTATCATTAGAATTTTCCCCATAGCAATAACAGCAGTGGTGGTGGCAGGATTAACGGACATGCTAACACTTACCGTGGCGAGCTTGGTTCGGAAGGTCATTGTGTCTCTCCAGGCATAACAGAGCACATGGGGCAGGTAGAGGAGGAAGTAGATAAGTCCACCACAGGCGGCCGCCAGATTTGCTCTTGAAAAAAAGACGCTGATGAAGAAGCACTGCATGACTGTGGCTATGCAGAACACCAGCAGGAAGACGAAGATCACCGATGGGTCACTATAACTGAGAATCTTGCCATACTATAGACACAAAGACAGATAGAGAAATACAAAAACGACAGTGTGCACTATATACATTTACACATACGCGTTAATGCAGGCCTGCGAACTTAACGAGACCGGGGACTCAGAAGCACAACGTACAAAAGCAACTGATTGCTAATGCGTGGGGTGCTGGAAAGAAAAAAGCATCATGGCGATGAGAACGGGAGGGAAAAGGGTGAAGGGGGTTTTGATTAAAAAGACTCATTTGAGATGATTAGACAAGACCTTGGCATTGTGGCTATGGAAGGGAGGGTGTGAACAGCTTGAGAGAGTGTGTCTGAAGCTGAGAATTATCAGCGGGTCATGGAGCCGCGGCTCGCGTATGCTCGCACCTGCTGCTTCGGATGATTAACCTCCACATTACAGAGCCACACAGCCACCTTCCAACACTGGAGCTGTGCTGCAGTGGGGACCTACTGGCAAACTGACCCGAAACACCTGGCCCCTCCGAAGTTCTGCGTGCTTCAAAAGAGCTGCGGCTGAACCGCCTGACCCTGGAACAGGTGTTAGATTTAGCCTGTTGGGAAACTTTAACCCTCAGCATATTGTTTGCAATGCTAATAAGCTGCATTGTTGTGTCTAATAACAATTAAAAAGACCCAACCGCATTACTTTTCAATGTCTGTAATTTTCTTAGGGCCCTGTTAGTCATTATTTGCATCGCAGAACTCCAGGGTTGTCAAAATGGCTGCCGTTAAATCACTGCAAATTAATGCTAATCACCTTGAGGATGGCTGTGAGAAAGAGTGCGCTGATGCAAAGAGGGATGAAGCTGCTGATGCTCCAGCTTAGCCAGTAGATGCTGCTCTTCAGGCCCATCATTCGGATCGTCTCCTTTAGACGTGCCTCTTTTTCCTGCACCACCCCCTTTACTATGAGTGCTACCGAGTAGATCCATGCTAATGTCATGTACATGGGCAGCGACCGTGATAATGAGCGTAGGAACCTACACAAACACACACACATCCATCCATACAAACCCATACACACACCTATAAATCTTACCATACACAAAAACTATTGGAGTACATTCATGCTATATACTATATAATATTGATACTAACATAAATACTGGCATACATCTTGACATACCCAGACAATGTTTTAGGAGTCTTTTGAGTGACTCCACTGTATTATGTATTGGGGCAACAAAGATACACAGAAATCCTCACAAATTACCTTGACAAACTTAACTGAAGACAATGAAGTAAACCCACTCAGCGAAAGAAATCCTTGAAAATACACAAATACCATGATGAATGCAGATTTTCAACTAGTGCTAACACTTGCTCATTAAGTTTCATCCAGTGCTAATGCTAATTCCCTGCTAGCATTAATGTGAAATGTCTGTGGGGGATTATATTTTATGTAAAGAACTATTTTCAGCTTGACAAGAACATTTTGACCTTTTGAATCATTGGTCATGGAGCTCAACTTTTTCTCTTCATGGTCCGATACAGGTTTAAGATCAGGTTCAATCCAACAGGAATTGGAACATATGGAACAATGAACAAGCATACAACAGTAGTGGAAAAGGTATTTAGTATCCACGTGTGCCCAAACTTAAAAAACACAGACAAATAAAGTTCAAGTACAGTTTAAGCACTGTAGCATCAGAGTCTCTGTTAGATTTGCTAGAGGATTTGTTTTCTGTTAATAAGCACACCACCAATAATATTTGAAAAAAAACCCCACAATAAACACATAGAATGGTATGAAGAAATGAGGCTAACTATGCACAGACTGCTAACCTGAAGTTAAAATGCAAAAAAAGACAGAACCTTACAGACAAAAGACAATCGTAATTTTTTTTTTTTACCATATTCAGAAAAAAACATTACAAATGACAAGAGATCTCATTATGAAATGCTCTTTCATAATAGTTTCAAAGTCAATTTCTTTAACCTTGCCATCAAATATCGCCAGTGGTGCAAGAGATTGAGATTTGAATGACAAAAAAGTGAATTGCAGTCTCAGAGCTGTGTTGCTAAAAGCTGTACCACCCATGGAGGTCATTCTGAAAGTAAAGACCTTGAGGAGTGTCCTCTCAGTAGGGCACATAAAAGGTTTTTCTTGGTGAAGCCCGGTAGTGTGAGGAACAGCTTTGAAGGCAAGACCGGGGATCTCTTTTATTGTTCACTTAAAAAAGCTGCATGTTGATTGAACATGCATGCAAACTTAAGCAACACCTAGGGGCACCTTGAAAATCCTGTAGAGCTGCTCATTCATGCAAATGTACAACTAATCATGTGGCAGCAGAGTGATGTGTAAAATCATGCAGGTATAATACAGGTCAAGGGCTTGAACTGAAGACTTGCTGTTCTTGGATGACATTAATGGATCTCAGGGTGGTCTTTCAAGCCATGGTGGAGATCCAAGAAGCAAGGACGATGTAGGTGCAAGTGCAGATTACCTATAATGATAAAATATAACTAATTCCAGTCTCACACTGTGCGAATTTTAATAGTTCTTTGCGATTGCTGCTTGTCAGAATGTACCACCATGATCCCTATGTCACACTGTAGGATTTCAATTGTCATAATTTCAGACTGTACACAATAAACAATTGACACACACAAGAAAAGGACTCGTCCGACGTTTAATATCATGAATAGGTGACACGTTCAGACCCACGTTCTCTAGCTAACGGTAGCTAGTAGCAAACAAAAACAATTTGTAGCATTTATTTTGTTCAACAGCGTTCCCACGGGTCATGGAATTTCTGAAATATCATACAATTTTAAAAGGTCTATTCCAGACATTGAAAGGCAGGGTATTTTATATTTTGATTGTTCATAAAATATCAGGGATTTTTGTTTATCTACTCTTCTGTATTCCAAACGGTGTTGGAAAACCCCTAGAGTTTCTTGTCAATATCAGATTAAGTTTCATTTAAATTTGGGCTACAATGTAAAGGGCTCAGTCAGAGATCATGATAACAACACAAGTCTTTAAGCCAGTGATGTAAAGTGAAACCAAGACTGGAGTGTCTCAGTGAGTTTTCAACTATTTTTGGCCAAAGACATGCTCAAGCATTTGAACGAGTCTTCTATATTCAGTGAAATTTCTGCTAAATTTTTCAGTTTCAAAACAAGCAACAAAAGACTTTTTTTTTATCAATTGCACACTCAGAATCAAACAGATTAAACATGAACAGTTTCTCTCATGTTCTTTTAGTATCAATAACAACTCAACAAAGGTCTTCCGCATGGGCTCAGTTCAGAAAAATTGGCCAAGAATAGAAAAGCCTGTTAGAAGTGAGATTCAAGCCCACAACTCCAGATAAGACTGCGACTTGAACTCAGCACCTTAGACCACTCGCCTAAGCTGAAAGCAAGACCGCCAGGCCTTTGCTCAAGCTTATGGCTATTTTCTAACGCTATGTTAATACCTACCTGCTTGTCTACTGGCTATTACTTAAGTCAAATGCGAGTGCCCATCACTGCTCAACTGCAGCCTCCCCAGATAGCTCCAAGAGAACAGCAGTCAGCTAATGAAGCCGCTCGCACCCCCAGTAGTGACATTTGTGTGAGACACAGTGGAGCATGTCTCGGCTTAAAAACAGCAAAGACCCTGGCGGAAATCTTGTGGTGCCGGAAGCTTACTGAGTCCCACTGGTCATACAGGTCATCAGAACAAAGTGGTATGTAGCTGTAACGTTGGCTAGCTAGTTATAATAATAAATTATTTTCAGAGTGTAGCCTATGTAAGGTAGCATAAATAGACGCTGACAGAACTGAAATTTGTAGCTAATTATGTTGCGAGCTAATTACTGGTACGCTTGACAAATTCCTAGTCTTTGCAACCGATATGCAGTCATTTATTTAAACTCATAGATTTGTGTATGTTAATCGTTATTTAATGTTTTAATTATTGTTGTAGTCATGTTGTATTCTAATTGAAAATACAGACAAGGTCCTTGCAAATGTATGGATTTAAAATGCTGTCTGTTGCTGTTTTTTGTCTGATCTGTGCTCAGTACAACAGCGGCCTGTTTTCCGTTCATTATAGGTTATAAAAATTTAGCTTTTTAGTCAGTAAAAGTCAGAGAAAAGTCAGGGAATTTGACATTTGGCTTAAAGTGGGAATCCTGTGTTCATGACATGCCATGATAATAAACATGTCATACAAAGACTCCCCCTCTATAACTCAATAAGTTTCTCTTCTTGCGGTAATGTCCACATGACTCTTTTCGACATTTTTCCTGTGGGGGTTTAAGGTTGTCGCTCTAATTGCATCATCAGGTTCTGCGCTCCTACTCGGTCTAGATTGACGGTCATCGTAGAAGTCATACCGCAGGAAAGTGTGCAATCTGACACTGCCTGAATTACATTGGAGGAAAAAAAAACATCGCAATGGCCATTAATCAGCTGTCAGTGAACACACCAAACAGCGATCAAATACTACAGATTTTAGCATAGGATTTTAGGAATCTTTTAGGATTTCAAAAATTGTATGACCAAATCGTGGCCAAAATCGCACAATGCGGGTGCGGCATAAGTAAAAAAAAAGCTAATCAAATTCTGGAAAAGATCCAATAGGAAGTAATAGGAAGACAAAGGGCGAGGCAAGGAAAATTAGTACAATAATAAACATAATAATAAAAGCTATTCACTGTTCAAATAGTAAAAAAAAAATTTACTTTATAAACATGGTGGTCTGGGGGGGAAATGTTCATGTGATTGTCTGCATTTGTGCTGCATTTCTGCACAACATGGTTGTCAAGAGTGCGTATTTGAGTTAGTTGAAAACCCATCTGGCCTTCTATCTGTCTCGTAAACTAAGCAATTCTTCCTCTGGCAATTCTTTATCTGGCACCATCATCATTGACATGATAGTTTGTCTCATTCGTGTACATGTCTAATGTGTGTGAACAATAATTGACCTGTATTTGCATGATGAAACACATTATGTCTATGCCACTTGTTTGGTTGATTGGATAATAGCATGAATAAGCAGGTGTTCGAGTATTTCTGTTATGGAACAAAGTTTGTTCAAATGCATGCACAGAGTGAACACTGCAGTATAACACTATCCCTGCTATCCAGACAACATTAACACACTTCAGTTTAGCATGAAATTCCCATTTAGAGGTAGTTCATAATAAGCACACACACTCTCATACACACACACACCACTTAAGAGGCAGAAAACTAACTCAATTTAGTCTGATTAAAGTTAATAAGCGGCTGATTGGCTGGCTAGGCTATCATACTGATGGGTGCATTATCATTTCTCCCACTACTGCGATATGAATTATATTTACTACAGCTTTCTTCAATTAAACTGCGCAGAATTGATTTTAGCCATCCAAACGAGCTAGCCGTCTCTTTATTCTATTCCGGCAGCATTACAGGGGCCTTCAATTTTGACTTCTAAAAATTCATTAAAACCGTTCTTTTAATGAAAGAGAGGAATGAGGATGCCGTCTCTTGAGGAAAATGAAATAGGGCCACTATGTCAGACCATAAATAGAGCTGTATTCATATACAGGCTGGATGACTTGAGGCATTTCAGGAAACAAGGGGATAATGTAACCCTGTCTGATAGAGAGCTGATGCAAATCTGAGCTCAAAGCAATAAACTCTCTTTTCTGTAGATGCTAATTTTTTTGTCAAAAATTGAGGCACATGCTGTATTGCTGGAAAAAAAAATTCTAGTTAAAAAAACTAAAGAAAACAACAGAAATGGGTTTTCTGAGAAGGCGGGGCTTATCACAAATCCAGGTTTCCCTTGTTAATACCATGCACCATCAATTAACATAATTACATAATTCATTTTTTCTCAATTGAACATTAATGTTTCTGTAATTATTTCCTCCGAGAGCAAGCGCGACAAACCCACAAAGCATTGCCACTTCATGAATGGAGGACCACTCAACCTGAACACTTAATACTTTTCCCAATGATATTAAAAAAGTGGGGCTTTTTTTCCTCAGTGCTCTCTTAAACAATGCAAATGTGCTGAATTTCATTTAGCTTTCACAGAGCGTGGAATTGATTTAATTTTTTTATTGCTCTTCAACAATGCATGAGCTATCAGGCCAAAGAACTAGTCTGCTCCATTTTAAGAACTAGCGACCATGCTCTGTGGGTAATTCTGATTAAGCGATGGATTACCTGATTCTCTTTTTGTTTGATAAATGATTAGGTTTGATTCCGATGCATTTTTTTGATTTGATTTGCACCATTGGTGGCCACACTGACCTTCAGTAATATGCTAATCAATGCGCAAGGCACCGTTAGCAGGACAATGTTCTCTGTAAACCAGGAGAGCCAGAGTGCTCCATTTCTCACGCCCACCACTCGGAGTACCTCCTTGAGCCGCATCTCCTTCTCTAGGACCAGACCTTTGATGATCTGGCACACCGAGTAATTGAAGGCCAGCACCAGGAACATAGGCATGATAGTGGCGATGGACATCACAAAGCTGTGAGAAGCATCGGATCAGTAACAGGTCATGTAACATACTCATTCTATGGATCCTGATTGACATTTGCGAGGTTACCTGCTTTAGTTGATTCGTACAGAATTACTTGCAACCTTATTTGTAATAAATAGAGTCATAAACTTTGAGGAGTAAATTATTTGGACACCTGACATTTCCAGACATATGTGGTTCTTCACCAAATTGTTACCAGCAGTTTGGTGAACCACAAGGTTAGAGACACACAATTGTCTTTATTCTTGACAGGAGACCCAAACCTGTTCCAGCCTGACAAAGCTCTGACCTTAACACCTTTTTGAACACCTTTGGAATGAACTGGAGCATCCCAGAAGAGTGGAGGTTATCATAACAGCAAATGGGGACTAAATGCAGAATGGTGTCTACAAACTCTTGTTTGTATATGTGTGTACACAAAAACATCACTTTTACCTTTTCCTGTGTTATGTCTAATTAAGGTGGAGACACTCGTAGAGCATCTTGGATGCTACAGAATTGAAACTGCCCTTAAATTCGGACCAAAGAGTTACATTTCAGAACAGAGTTGATCAATATATATATATATATATATATATATATATATATATATATATATACATATATATATATATATATATATATATATATATACTTTTTTTTATGTAGCTGTATATTAATGCTACAGGTGTGTCATTGGAACATGTGTGAGATGTTTTTTTTGTTTGTTTGTGTGGAATGGATAGAAGATGGCATGCCATGTTAATTGGGTGCATGTGTTTTATTTACATTTCATAAAATATTCATTTATTAACTTTTTGATCCATGTTAGCACTACTCTGATTTGATTATATTTTACGAAACTAGATACTACTGTAAGCAGGTTCAAAGTTAAATAAATACTGCAAGAACTGTCAAACTTGCTGCAGGAGTGAGAGAATAGGATTCCCAGATACAACTAGTTTTGGGGTCTGTTTCTTTGGTTTATTGATTTAAAGTGTTTAATGTCCTGGTGCTTAGCAGAATTTCTGTAACTTTCCCCAAAACTACAGTTTTGCTAATTCATGCCAATGATGCACATAGAACAGAACAGAACACAACGTTCAGTTTGAGCACCACGTCTTTGCAGTCTTTCCAGTGATGCTGCAGTTTGTGGGTTGCTCTAAGGAAGATCGCATTTCTTGCTTCTGACAGCTTGTTGTTATGGAGTATAGGCTGTCAGTGTTGAAACCTGACAGCAACAAAGAACAACTAAACTGCATTTTTTAGACAGCGGGATTCTTCCAGATTTTTTTTCTCCCATGCATCTTAGTTATGGCAAAAATTAAATTGAAACACTGACTGTTGTACTGACAACAAATTTGATCTATCTATCTATCTATCTATCTATCTATCTATCTATCTATCTATCTATCTATCTATCTATCTATCTATCTATCTATCTATCTATCTATCCATCCATCCATCCATCCATCCATCCATCCATCCATCCATCCATCCATCCATCCATCCCAAGAGACTGTGTTGTGTCTAAGACTCCCAGAAGGCCTCAGGCACAAATCCTCAATTTGATGTTTGATGCGAACTTCAAGAGAAGCTCTAGACCTCTGTCTGCATGATTCAATGCTGCCCAACGATTGGCAGATTGGATAACTGTATGGCTATAAATGTAAGGCTGCACCAAATCTAATTTAATATGGTTTTAAAGAAAAATGCGCAACGTTTAATACGAGATTTAATCACTTGTTTCTTATTTCCTTTTGAATTGATGGATTAAGTTTGTAGTCCTGGATATCCTTCATGTATAATGTGTAGTTTTGTAAAGTCACAAATGTGTTGCTGCAATTATGAGACTTGGTACTGTGCCGTTTTAAATAAAACAAAAGTGATTGTGGAAAGTGCTGATAATAGAACCAGACTATAGATAAGGTGCAATCTGTTGTATTGATTTTAAAAGCATAGCCTAATGCTGAGTGCTCTCTCTCTCTCTCTCTCTCTCTCTCTCTCTCTCTCTCTCTGTCTGTCTCACATGCACACGCAGAGATGATTGTAGAAAGTCTGGAATGATCTCTCATATGATTTTTAATTAGAGCTGGAGATTCTTTATGGATCAGTAGACAGCAGTCGTTTCATATAGTCTTCACTCCCTGTCCATCTTTCTCTCTCTTTCTTTCTCCCTCATGTTCTCTTGCACACACACACACACACAGACACACAGACACACAGACACACACACACACACACACACACACACACACACACACACACACACACACACACACACACACACACACACACACACAGCCCATATCTCCTGCGGCCCATATTTCTCTGTCAGTGTGATGTATGGTTTGATGCTGTTAGGATACAATAACAGTAGATTAAACAACCTTCATAAGGCCACTGAAATGTCAGGTTGAAATCTGCGCTCTATCCCGTGTAACAAAGTGCTGTCTCGGCACAATTAGCCGTCTGCGTGGATATATAACACACTCACCGTTTGACAGCCGATACTCTTTGTAAATAAAGTCGAATGAAACCCCAGCACCACCGCCACCAACATCCATCCACCCCCACCCCAACACACGCACACAGACACACACACACTTCTGCACACATTTATTTTTGTCTTTGCCTTCATCTCTTTGTCTTCTTCCTTCTCAGTCCGCAAGCTCACTCAGTGGTTTGTTATGCGAGACTGAAACACATCACCATTATGGCACACCATGGCTCTTAAAAAAGAGAAAGAAATAAAAGCCTCTCAATTACTGATGGAAAGAGAGAGAAAAAGGGGAGGCAGGATACACAGAGGTGTAGGGCTCGTCCTTAGGGAAGATAAAAGACACTTAAATATTATAGCTGGCACATGTGTTAATTGTAGATTAGGATGAGTCCCGTGGGACGGAGAGAAAACTATTTAAGAGATGAGAGGAACTTATTACCAAGTACTTATCCAGGCCTAATACAGATGTAGTGTAATCACACACACACACACACACACACACACACACACACACACACACACACCCTTGTAGACTATTAAACCAGATTTTTGGTTCTCTTTCATTCGCTGTAATCGTTTTTGTTTTGCACCGAGTCATTAATGAACAGCTGAAAGCACATCAAGTTCACATAAGAACAGCTTAAATAAATAATACACAAAACAGATCTCAGTGATATGAGATCAGAGCGTCCTTTTGAAGCAAGCCTTCCCTCGGTTATAATAATTGCAGTATCCCTATTTATTACAGTTTTTACAGTAGGCATGTTCAAGTAGTTTGGCAGGGTAAGTGGTGTGGTTACACTATTTCTATTAATTTCTTGGTAATAATGTTTTTAAATCCTTTACTGTATTAATTAGTTTACTATTAGTACTACTATAACCTTACCTTTGCCTGTGATAGAGAAAACTATATATACAGTTCAATAAATAAAGCAGAAGAAATAGTAATAGTAGTCCTACTAGATGTAAGAGAAGTACTAATAGCAGAAGAAGAGGTAGTAGTAGTAATAGAAGAAGAATGAAGTAGTAGTAGTGTTCAATAGATTAGAAGAAGTAAGAGGAGGATTAGGATTAGGAGTGATAGAAAAAGTAGTGGGTGGTAGTAAAATCTAATAGCAAATATTTATAGCAGGAGAAGTAGTAATAGCAGTAGGACTTTTACTAGTAGTAGTATTAATACTAATAAAGGTAGTAGTAGCATGACTAGTAGTAGTCGTAATAATCAGAGGTGGAAAGTAATGAAGTTGAAATTCTTCTGCTTCTGGTTGTTATGTACTGGTATCAGTACATAACAACCAGAAGCAGAAGAATTTCTATATTTTCCCTGCTTGTGTTCTATATGGTGGTTTTTCAGCATGGATGCATTCATTAGGTAACAAAATGTGAAATTATTTTGTATTAATATATTGATATGACGTGAGGTCCAGTTACCAGTGTGACACTAAAACTACTATTAATACCAGAGATCGCAAAAGTACACACATCCTTCACTCAAATAGAAGTAGAGATACTCATTAGTTACCAGAGTCTTTTAAATCATGAGTATCTGTACTTCTACTTGAGTGAAGGATGTGCAGAAAGATGTGTAAAATAATAGTTGTAGTAGTAATAATAGTTATAGTAGTAGTAGAATTAGTAGTAGTAGAAATATTAATAGTATTAGTAGTAGTAGTATTTGTACTACTTGTAGAAGTAGTAGTTTAGTTCGAGTAGAAGAGGATTAGAACTAGGAGTGATAGTAAAAGTAGAAGTAATAGGGGTAGTAGTAGTCCTAGTAGATGTAAGAGAAGTATTAGTAGCAGCAATAGTAACAGTAGGAGGAGTAGTAGTACAAGTAGGACTGTAGTAACAGTAGTTACTACAGAGGAATAACAGTATTTCTGCTACTAGTAGCCGTAGTGTCAGTCGGATAAGAAGAAGTAAGATGAGAATTAGGACTAGGAGTGGTATTAAATGTAGTTGAACAACAAAGACTACTTATAAACTGAATAAGGAAGTTTCAGTTATTATATAATGATTTTATAGGTTTGGTTTGGACTTATAGATAGGGTCCCTGGTGGTCTAGTTGTTAGGATGCGGCGCTCTCACCGCTGCGGCCCGGGTTCGCTCCCTGGTCAGGGAACCAACCCCAGCCACTCTTAGTGCCGGTCCCAAGCCCGGATAAATGGGGAGGGTTGGGTTAGGAAGGGCATCCAGCGTAAAAACATGTGCCAAATTAAACATGCGGATGATCCGCTGTGGCGCCCCCTACCGGGAGAAGCCGAAAGAAAGTTTGGTTTGGTCTTATAGATGGATATTTTTCAAGGTTGAATCCGAAATAGTGCTGTAACAACAGAGGGTGGAATGAGAATAAAATAGCAACTTTTTTACATTAATATGAGTTATATGTATTTAAAGCTGGTTTATGAACATGCTTGTTTATTTTCTGTACTCCCTATTTAAAGTATGCAAATCATAGTGTTGTCGCTTTGTAATAACTGGCGGTAAAGCTTTCATATAGAAAATATTATAATATTATATATATACAGTATATATATATATATATATATATATATATATATATATATATATATATATATATATATATATATATATATATATTCTGCCTATAACTTCGGCTTTACACATCCTTGTTTTCCTATAAGAGTATTCCCTGTACATTTTACTCCTAACCATACAAAAACAGAAATTTTCTTCGAATTTTTTATGGGGTGCGTCTTGTTTGTGAAATATGATGTATACATTGACAGTGTGGGTTTTTGGTAAAAACAAACACCAATACTCAAGCATCTGTGTGTGTGTCTGCAAGGTGTTGCACACTTCAATACCCCAAACTTTCCTGAATAAAAAACATCAGTCCATCTTAATATTCATAAACCAAGCGAGCAGCTGCTTGTCCGGTCCATCGAGACTTGGCTTTCATCTGAATAAAGCATACTTTATGAAGCAAAAGAACATTACATAGACTTAATTTCAGGAGCATGAGGACAAAGTGCATTCGTTTCCAAACTCATCATCCCTCGGATGTGGCACGTCACGTAGTGAATGCTTTCTGACGGGCAGGAAAAGCAAGTGCTTTAAATTACATTTGTATTTCAGATGAGGCATTTTCTCAGTACATGTTTACACACGGAATGACAGAGAACACAATTCCAATTTTATTCTTTCTTTCGCTGTCTCGCTCTCTTTCTTTCTCTGTCTGCATCTATTTTTTTGTGTTTCTTCTCTGTGTATAATTTATGAACAAAATGGCTGTTTGGGAGCATTAATAATTGATGCTGGCCGGCTGCGTCCACTGGGACAAGAAGGGAAAATGGCTAAGGGAGCCGGAGGATTGCTAGGTTTTATGCTCTCTATTCATCTCTTTTGATATCTCCGGTTCTCTCTCTCTCTCTCTCTCTCTCTCTCTCTCTCTCTCTCTCTCTCTCTCTCTCTCTCTCTCTCTCTCTCTCGCTCTCTCTCTCACACACATACACACTCACACACACAGAATCAACCTGACCTTGTTGTTTTGCAGTGGCCACTAAATGAAGTCTGAGAACTCAGAGAAAGAAGGGATTTGTTCTTCATTACCTGTCCATCATTCTAGCGCTCCTACACTGTCTCCAGGGGGATCGGAAGTGCTTAGAAAAAGGGGTTAAAAAAATCTAATAAAATCATCAGATCATTCAGAAATGCAGGAAAGAAAGATGGAGACTGTTTACCCTGGGTTCTCGAGGTCTGCAAATGCATTTAGTCTTGTAAAATAATGTATGAACATGAAAAATTGGCCTCTGTAGAATGGACTCTTGCAGGGTAGAGTGAAACGGCTTCTCAGCAGGCTCAATTGATCTCCGTATGAGATCATTTAACAGTGTCATGTCAATGTTTGAATTTAAAGATCACGAGAATGTAATGCAAGATGAGCACTACAGTCAAATTCTCTTGCAGGTAATGGGGGGAAATGGAATGGCCAAGCTGTTTTTTTCTGTCTGCAAAATAAGTTTTTTGTTGTTATGTATTAGGTTTTGGTGTCTTCTGATTTTAGTTAGTTCAGTGTCCTACAATATGAACAAACTTCTAGTTTATTTCAGTATTTAGCCCGACCTAGGGTGTAATAAGGGTACGTCAACACTAATTTTCAAAATTGCGTTTTTGTCTCAAAAACACTTCCCAAAAGTTGTTCATCCGCACTGAAATGTCTGAAAACGTCCCTGTACTGCACATGAGTAAAACGTAAGATGATTCAATCGGCATCGTTTTCGCCTGGTGTTAATTTACTTTGCGGTAATTTCGAGGAAAGGCGCCATCACATGACTAAAAATGCGTCAAGCCTCTGCTTTCATAGTAAGGACTGCGATGCAAAAACAGCGTTTTTCAAATGTGTCAAATAAAAAATAAAAAAACATTTTTTTACTAAAAACCTTTTTTTCAGTGTGGACGAAAGGCCAATACAGAAAGAAAAATATGCATTTTTAAATGTATTAGTGTGGACAAAAAAATGTAATCAAGTCAAGTTTATTTCTATAGCGCTTTTCACAACAGACATTGTCTCTAAGCAGCTTTACAGAATTTAAGAGTTAAGGTATAACGATGTGTATTTATCCCTGATGAGCAGCCATGGTGACTGTGGCGAGGAAAAACTCCCTTAGATGATATGAGAAAGAAACTGTGAGAGGAACCAGACTCACTAGAGGATCCCATCCTCATTACTTAATTAATGATTTAATACTGTCTTGTTTGCTGTCTTTGTTTGTCCCTCAAGCTACATATCTGATCACTTCTGTTCTTAAATCCCACTTGAGCACCTGTTTGTTCAACCAAATGCTGTTACTGTAGCTTCATTGTAACTACATTTCCCAGCAACCACTGCATGTCACAAACCATGCACACCTGTTTCAGAGTAACAAGATTTTAGAAACAAAGGATGAACATGCAGGTATATTTTATGGACAAAGGTTTGTAGACACCTGACCATAAGATTGTGCTTTTTGAACATCCCATTCCACATTTAGTCCCCATTTACTGTTATATGTTTGAAGTCAGAGCTCAATAGCAGGACAATTAAGATCTTCCACTCCACAGGTTTGGGTCTCCTGTTCAAGTAAAGAATAAATTGAATGCTCCAAAGAACTCCTATACAATTGTGTACTTTCAGATTTGTGATAACTGGTCATTTGTGGTTGGAAAAGTCAGGTGTCCCAATACTTTTTCCCATATTGTGTATATAAAATGTAGTTTTTTGTTGGTTTTAGTCAGGTAGAATTGTGTCCAAGAATACTTATGAGTTATTAATTTCTACCTAACATAACATTTCTCTCTGTTAGGGATTCTATCTTCTCAGAGTTTTTTAAGTGACTTCTGACAGTTTATCTCAGACCATGTCGCAAATCACACGCAATCCGTTGCATTCGATGTATAATTGAACAAGGCGTCACTGAGGATGTATCACAATCTCAAGCTTTGTTTGAAGTACCAAAAGCAAATGATTTACTTTAAGATGAAACACACTTGATCTTTATTAATTCAGTCACACTATTCCTGAGATACTGTTGCTTCAAAAGGCCAGGGGCAAACAGGCATCGTGTGAGATCTATAAAACATGATTTCCGAGCCCCTAAGTGCTACAGTTTAATCAATAAACACATTATCACTGGTGCCAGATGCAATGTGATCCTGCACTAATGTCTTCATTGAGCTTGTCGTCGTCAAGCAAACTAGATGCACTAAACAATGAGGGAATTTAATAGACATTTAAAATAAGGTAAACTTGCATGGGAAATTGGTGACATATACACACACACACACACACACACACACACACACACACACACACACACACACACACACACACACACACACACACACACGTAACCTATTACAATTCACCAGCCAATAAAAATGCTTGTGTTCACTCCAAACTGACATGATTTATTATTTTTTTTTTTTAAGATTATTGTCACAGTGAAGGAGGTGATTATCAGACTGCAGATTTCAATGCCCTTAAAAACAATAATAAAAAACAAAAAACAAAAGTAACATCTAAAATGCGGCTAGACAATATTTACAAATACACGAAAGATATTGTGCCCTAATTAAACATGAAAAACAAATGTGCAAGACAAAATAAGCTAACAAAACCAGATAGAAAGCAAAAACATATTCAAATCACTTTCACCTGCAACTGCAACTGTCTCACCTACCTTATGACAGATGCAATTACAAGTGAGGATCATTGTAATGCAGAACCAGGCAGACTTATCAAAAATGTCAGGCAAGAGCAGGGTCAAAAACACAAACTAGGTCAGGTGATGCACACACACAGGATTTTCAAGACTTATGTAGATCAAAAGATAGCACAAAATCAGAAAAACCAGAAGAGTGAAAAGAGAAATGGGTTAGAGATCAGGTGACTGTGAATGATATAAAGGTGTGTGCTGCAGTATCAGACAGGTATGTCCTGATGATCATGTTTTGCCACTTGTGCATATATATTACATGCTGAACACTTACATATTTATCTGCACTCGTCAATTTGCACAATTGCTACTATTTGCACTTTTGGTAGATGCAAAACTGCATTTCGTTGCAGTGTACCTGTACTATGCAATGACAACGTACTATCTATCTATCTATCTATCTATCTGTCTGTCTGTCTGTCTGTCTGTCTGTCTGTCTGTCTGTCTGTCTGTCCGTCCGTCCGTCCGTCCGTCCGTCCGTCCGTCCGTCCGTCCGTCCGTCCGTCCGTCCGTCCGTTTATCTATCTATCTATCTATCTATCTATCTATCTATCTATCTATCTATCTATCTATCTATCTATCTATCTATCTATCTATCTATCTATCTATCTATCTATCTATCTATCTTCTGCATTTATCTTAATTTGTCCTTGGATTGGTAACCTTTAGAGGAGCATGATATCACTGGGTTAAATTACATTTTCATCACTATTTTCAGACACTGCCAAAACATGTCTTTTTTTTCTGCCTTGTGATTTATACACTTTAAATAAAAATGCAATATACATAAAAAAAAATTGTGTGTGAAAAAACTGACCAACATCCATTAAAAATAAACTTTAGGTTTAGGTTCTTTAGATGTTTGCCTTTCTTACCTCTTATCTGGATCAAATATAAGCATTATATTATAGTATAATATTACATGTCACATATACAACATGCAACTGGAGCAGAAAGGGACAAGGTTCTTGTTCAAGGGCCCAACAGTGGCAGCTTGGCCATGCTGGGCCTTGAACTTCTGACTTACAGAGTCAACAATTGAGCCACCACTGGCCCCAAACAAAAATACACATGGTTTATCCAACTAGGGTAAGGGTCTATTTTTGTATTTTAAGTATTGTTGCCCTCTTGTTACCCTTTTGTGCTCATTTCACATACTGCTAGTGAACTGAGTTGCAAGAAAATGTTTTTATTTGATAATGCAGTAAAGAAGATGTTGCCTTTACGCATTTTCACTGTTGTAAAAGTCTGTAAAAATGACATCATAAGCATGATGTTCTAATTATTTCTGTGAAATGACTGTAAATATATTGCAGTAAATACCTGTAGAATTAATAAATTATTTCTTCAAAATATATTCTATGCTAAAATATATTCTGTAAAATGATTAAAGTATGTTTTACGGATTTTATATTTTACGGTTTGTCTATGTCACATGACCACACTAATTAATGTTACTGATCAGTTTTG
Source organism: Silurus aristotelis (assembly GCF_946808225.1). Taxonomy (NCBI): domain Eukaryota; kingdom Metazoa; phylum Chordata; class Actinopteri; order Siluriformes; family Siluridae; genus Silurus; species Silurus aristotelis. The sequence goes on along the minus strand of NC_139600.1, from coordinate 11,226,478 downwards.
ACTTGTTTTTTTTTTTTTTACAGGATATTTGGGGAATTGGGAAAAAAATAACTGTGATGAAATTAGCTTCACCGATCTTATCAGGCCTAAACAGATTTTTTTCCCTTCACAATTTATTTCTGTTTACATTACACTTCAATATCTAATCAACTACTGACATTTCTGCACAGGCAAGTGCCTAGGAATTGGGCACTGGGCCATCAGGATTAGAGATAGAGAGAGATAGAGAGAAAGAGAGAGAGAGAGAGAGAGAGAGAGAGAGAGAGAGAAATAGAGAGAGAGAGAGAGAGAGAGAGAGAGAGAGAGATTGGGCGACTGGGGGGATTCAGTTCCAGTGGGAAATTTGTCCATGTTTAGAATGTGTGAGGGAAATGCCTGTGTACAGTGGGCTTTATTGAAGTAATAAGTCACCCACCCACACACACAGCCTTAATACCCATCAATACCCACTTACAAACACACACACACACACACACACACACACACACACACACACACACACACACACACACACAGAGCCAAACAAAAAGTGTACTCACGCGTCATCTACATAGCATGGATAGGGTATCTGCTGCATATAGACCCCCAGTTTTTTCCCAACACCTGTGAATGTCTGTATGATAGCATGGTCCAGAATGTCTTGCAGATACACAAAGCCTCCTCTGACATAGCGCAGATCGTTAAAGGGGTTATCACGAGCTGATGGAAACCAGGACCTTTAATTAAACACGCACACACACACACACACACACACACACACACACACACACACACACACACACACACACACACACACACACACACACACACACACAGGACAGAATTGACTCAATCAAAAGGGTAAACTTTTTTTAAAAAATTACCTTGCAATAAAACACCATATGAACATAAGTATTGGGACAGACTTTTCCAGCTATATGTTGTTCTTCTGCAAATTGTTACCACAAAGTTTGAGTCATGCAATTGCATACGATGTCTTTGGATGCAGTAGCATGACATTTTCCAGCCCTGTGCACAAAGCCAGCTCGATGAAAATGCAGCTGTGTTTATATACATTTCAATTCAATAAATTTAAATGCATTTTATATTTTTTTATATTTATATATATATATATATACACTGTGTATGCTGTATACTGTACTGTATATATATTGTAAATATTAACAGAGGAAGTATTGACTGATAGTACACAGACTGAAGTGTTGTTGATTTTCCTGAAAGTAACAGAACAGAATCTGTCTTTGTCCTGAAAGATCAACACTTGGTTCACACACCTGTCTTTAATCTTATCTGTCCTCTCAGTTTCCTCTATGTCCATGCGGATCTTATATCTGATGAGTGATGGGCTGCCCGCATCCAGGTCTGTAAAAACTACTCCAGCCCAAAAGTTCTCCTGCTCCATCAGCTTGAGGGCATGTTCCACCAACACTGTTTCACTAGCCATAGCCTTAAACTTGTCCAGATTGAAGCACTGCCAACACACACACAAACACACACACACACACACACACACACACACACACACACACACACACACACACACACACACACACACAGTTATCACCACACACAGAGCCCATATCAGAATAATTAAGTTGTGAAATCACATGTTCAGGGTTGAACAGAGAGTACAGCAGATGAAGTAGGTACAGTAGCCTGCTATCCAGATAGACAGATAGAGCATAAGAAAGATTTGTAGGTGTGTAGTCCAGTCCATCATCTGTTTGCAGCTTACATTCACCCGCTCTTCCTTTCAGCTCTAATGAGCAGTCATGGGTGATGGGCCAAAGCCAGCGCACTGCAGTGTCTCACTAAAATCAGAGAGAACGCAGCAAAACTGACATGCTATCAGCTTTACTAAGGCCCACAGCAGCACATAGGGGCAATTGCACCACTCACATTAACTACATCTCCTGGCTAAAGCAGAAAGAAGTTGATCTTTGTTTATTTACAGTGTCAATTTAGACACACAATTCACAATTGCTTTATTCACTGAATGTATCAACAACAGAATGACTTGTCACAATTAGTGTCAAGTATCAGTTAAATATTTGTCATTGCACATTTAGTCTCCATTTGCTGTTATAATAACCTCCACTCTTCTGGGAGAATATTCCACTATATTTTGGTGTGCAGTTGTGCAGAGTTGTGGTTATCCAGCCTCAGGGGTGTTAGTAAAGTGAGGTACTGATGTAGGTGATGTAAGAAGGCAGTCATTGTTCCAATACATGCTAAAGGTGTTGAACAGGGTTGAGGTCAGTGCTCTATAGCAGATCTATAAAAGATCTTCCTTTTCAACTCATGTAAAGCATATCTTCATGGAGTTGGCTTTGTGCACAGGGGGGCATTGCCATGCTGGAACTGGTTTGGATCTCCTAGTGCAAGTGAAGGGAAGATTTCATGGTGCCACATCCAAAGGCATCCTATACAACCGTGTGCCTCCAAGTACTGTATGTGCAAGATCCAGCATTCTCATAAAACAGTAGGAATTGAATTGCTCAAGCACACAACAGTATTACATTTATTGTTATTTAGTGTCTACGTAACAATTATTTATTGCAGAAGTATAGAGAAGTATCTCAACCTAAACCAGAAGGGAAAAAACATAAATTTTTTATCCATAGTATCAAAATTCATTTTACAATTTTTTTGTTTGCACTGCTGCAATCTGTGTGTAAGGAATTATCGATCAGTGTTGTTGGAATGGGATGTAGTTATTTATTATCATTAACGAACATACTGACATATGGAATACTTAAGAATGCTACAACATTCGCATGTCTTTAAACTATATAGCCATACAAACACAATACAGTGCCACCAGTTCAAAAGGGAAAAGGGTTCATTTATATTCCAACTAAGTAGTCCTCAGCACATGCGTAAATAAAAAATCCTGCATTGTCTGTCTTTATACATGTAATTTTCATTATGATGTGATTGTGCGGCAGAGAATTATCCCTCTGCTCTTATCCATTATACTGCATACCAGCGACAGCAGAATCCTTTGCCAGCAAACGTGCTTCCTATTCAAATAAGCTGCAATTTTGAATGCATGACCTTGTAGCACAGTTGCAAAGCACCATTTAATTAGCTTATTTTCAAAGTTTTGTTATTTCCATTCAACATATTTTTTTATATATTTTGGATTCATTTATACATTTCTAAATGATCAACAATAATTCCTAAATCTGGATTCTCTTTCCCAAAAATAAACTGTTATTATTTTAGTTCCTCTTTATCTCAGACACACTTTGTCTTAATTTAACAGTAGTTTGGGAGGGAAATGTCCACAATTCACAAATTCTATAAACTTCTGGATTTTAGAAGCTTTCGGTGAGGAGTATATGTTTAGAGATTGTAACTGTAATAGGCAGAGCCTAGTAAAATGAGAAGCATACAGAGCAAGGAATAAAGAGGAAAAAGAGATTGAAAGAATGGCCTCCAGTCAGAAAGCACCAGGGGAAACTACAAAGCATTGTTGAAAAATGTGTACTGTCATAGTAACAAAGCAAAGAAGTGAACCTGACATTGCTTTAATAAGCTGAAACTTCCTACTCTTTATAAGGAAATAGTCTTTGCTTCTTATCTTACTTTCTGCACAGGTAATCTTCTCTCCTAATTTATGTTCATTTTACTAATGTGTTTTCAATGCCAGTTCACTTTTGACTCTTGTAATAGATGGCATGCCTTTTTTGGTATGGCACAGTAATCCATAAAAAAAACGTCACCAATACTCAGCCGTGACAAAGTTCCTATGCTCAATAAGGCCATTAATTTAATCAGAAATATGAATTACCAGTATCATCAGTGGTGGAACTGCCATCCATCACAAGAGGGAGAAAAAAAGCAGAAAAAAAAAAGGAACGAAATGAAATTGAAAGGGAAACATAGCAGGGTAGTGAAAAAGACATGCGATGGGGGAATACTAAAAATAAACATGACTACATTTACATTGCTTCAGCATGCAAAGTGATTATATGTCCAAATAGCAGGCAGAGGATCAGTAGGGGTCTGAGAGGCTTGTGCACATGCCTACACATTTTTGAGAGCAGCAGATTGAGACGCTTCAGTTTAATTATGCTCTTGCGATTTCCATGTTATTTTATTTCTATATAATGCAGCACGCAGGAGGCCTTTCATGGTCCTCTTTCAAGATGTGAACACTGATTGAATACAGTGCATATGCCCATAGTGGTTCTTATCTTGTTGTTATGAAAACTATTCATATTGATGGATGCTCATGCTCAACCATGCTCCAGAACCATGATGAAGATCTACCATCCCGCTCATCCAGAGTTTAGCATTCACTATGCTCCAAGACGCCTTCAATTATGCAGAGTTTAGCATCTCCCAGTCTCACTGAGACATGCTTACCTACAAGGCATACTCCAAACTTCTAGATATCTAGCACACTTTGGTGTTCTGCTTGATCTACTACCCTGCAGAGCTAAACTCAAAACCTGTACCTGGAGATCTGCCAGGCCTTTGTATCTGCTAAATTCTTCTGAAAAAAAAATGACCACCTGCCTGACCAATCGTAGATATTTTTCACTTCGCAACTTTTTCTCAGAATCTATTCCATTTGATCTATCCCCATGTTCCTTTAGCTACAGCCCATGTACTCTAAGGCAAAAGTCAACTCCAAACCTGTTCCAAATCACCGTCTTGTTTTTTGCTAATATTTTATGCTGTACCTTTTGAAAGAAAATGCCTAGTTAAATTTTACATATTTCTCTTCAAACAAAAAAAACTGGAGATCCATTTCTTGGGTCAGATTAATTCTTTATAGCTTAAATATTTACAGTGTTTTTCTAGAAGAGCGCATTGGTATAGAGCAACAAAAAGTATGGTAGACATAAACAAACCTAGAACGTAGACTTACCGCCATGACCTGCTTGATGAGTTTTGCAACCTGACTGGTGGTGTTGAAGACGTTTCTCCAGTCAAATGCCGGCATCCCTGCAGGCCGGTCTTTTTCATTACCGTTGAACAGAAAATTCGCGATAAGCGCTGAAGACAATCTGCTCCCGTTCAGCTGCTGATCCAGAACTGCAGAAACAAGTGGGTTCTGCAGCATGGCCTGAAAGAGGAACATAAAATGTGTCATTGTTGTATTTAAGATGTCTACCACCTAAATTACCCTGCAAAGTTCTTGCTCCAAACTTATTCAGGTAGATCAGCTACCTGAAATGAACTAGCTCCTACTGTACCTACTACCTACCACAGAATTTACCCTCAACCCTATCACTGAGGAGCGACCTGCTGAGGACAAACAAAGAGGTTTCTACTGTGCACATGGCGCTCTACCAACATGCAGGTCCAACCCTTATCCTGTAGACTTGCTACCTAATGGGCTTTTTATGCTTTAGGAAATGTATTCCCACTGTCATAGAAAGCTACCTGTTGCTCCAAGCTTGGAAATCTCCCTCTTTCCATTTTCAGCTCATGGAAATCAAACAGTAGATCTAACCTTGCTCATGATGAGCAACCACATTGTCATGTTTAGCTTTCCAAGTGCGTGACCACCATTTGTAAAATCCGATTTAATCATTCGCTCAACATCAGCAGAACCTTTATAAGAACTAATGCGGGGTGCTATTTAGTGCAGTCAAAAGAAGCCAGTGTATATCTGAGTAATATAAAAAAAATATTTGTAAGAAAAATTTCGATTAGGCCAGCGACAGTGTTCCAAATCACAAGCAGCAAAATATGGTTACTCTTAAAAAGTAGGTCTTCTTTCTACCACTAATCTACTGCCATTTGCAGTGCTTTTAGAATCTGTCTCTTACTTTCTTGCATTCTTTTCTTTCACTCTCTCTCTCTCTCTCTCTCTCTCTCTCTCTCTCTCTCTCTCTCTCTCTCTCTCTTCACCCTGCATTTCTCTCCACTCTATAATCAATTAGTGGCATTAAGCTAGATGGCAGTGTTTCTCTTCAGCACAGGAAGAAATAAACAAAAATAATGGTGGCGCTCGTTGGACACATGCACATGCTTGAAGACTCTCTCTCTCTCTCTCTCTCTCTCTCTCTCTCTCTCTCTCTCTCTCTCTCTCGCTCTCTCTTTCTCTCTCTCCCCCATTCTTTTTTGTACATTCTGTTCGCACTTTTCTCTTTTATCAGTGGCTTTTATATTTGCTACAAGGATACAGCTGGATTCCAACCATTTCTTCTTCGCTCTTTCAGTTTACTCATCCAGACACATCCAGACACACTCACATACCTGAGTGCTCAGGTTTATGACATTACCGTTCCAGCTGGCCACGTATGACTTAATGAAAAGATCTGCTAATTTAAATGCAAATCGTCCTGCAGTTTCAAATGTGTGTGAGAGCAAGCTTGTCTCGTCTATGAGCATATGTGACCGAATAAGCGTAACCATGTAGAACAAAGGCCCCTTTACCTAATTGTTCCTCCTACACAGGCATCACAGAGGATTCGATTCACACGTGAGTTAAGGAGCCAATCATTGTTTATTAATAGACAAACAGTGATTCAAGCAGCATGGTTTAATTTGTGAAATGATTTAGTGATGTTTGTTGTTCGGTTAAGTACCTCCCTAGAAATAATCTTTATTCATGCTATTTATTTCTGATGTACAATCCTGATTCCAAAAAAAAATTGTAATGCTGTATGGGGGAAGTGGTAGCTCAGTGGTTAAGGTGCTGGGTTACTGAATGGAAGGTCGGGGGTTCAAACCCTGGTATCGCCAAGCTGCCACTCTTGGGCCCTTGAGCAAGGCCCTTAACCCCTTTGTGCTCTAGGGGCGCCGTATCATTGCCGACCCTGCACACTAACCCCAGCTTCTGAGCAGTTGGGATATGCAAAGAACGAATTTCACCATGCTGTAACGAATATGTGACAAATAAAGGCTATTCTAAATAAAAACAGAATGCAGTGATTTGCAAATCTCATAAACCCATGTTTTTTCACAATGATACACAGAAATTATATTAAATGTTATGTAACATTTTAAGAAATTTACAGAAATGTATTATTTTAAGAAATAAATTATTTGGTATTAATTTAAAATTTGATGTCCACAATACCTCTTAAAAAGAAGTAAGTGTAAGTACAGCTGGAGGAACATTTTTCAACTAATTAGTTAAATTGGAAACATGATTAAGTAAAAAACAATTATTTCTTAGAGAGTCTCTTAGAGGTAAAGATTCACACCAATCTGTGAAAAAACTGTCTCAACAAATCGAGGAAGAACTTAAAAATAAAATTCCTCAACATAAAACTGTGAAGAAGAAAATCTCATTAACTCCAGTACATAATATCATTAATCTCAATAATCAATAATCTGAAAAACAAAACAAAAACAAATGATGTGGCCGCAAAAGACAAGGGCAAAAATCAATAATGGATGATCCTGATTTTTCTGTCCTCAGGTGACACTGCATTAAAAACAGGTATATATTTGTGATATAAATCAGAGTCATCCAAAAAATGCAGGTTAAAGCTCTATAATGCAAAGAAGAAGCCATACGTGAACATGATCCTAAAACACCTTCTTCTCTGGACCAAAGTTTTAAAATGGACTGAGGCATACTGCATCTATTACAACAGCATGGCTTTCTTAGTAGTTAAGTCTGAGTGCTAAACTGGCCTGTTTGTAGTCCAGACCTTTCACAAATTAAAAACATTTGGAACAAAAAAATTTAAAATAGAGCAAAAAAGACCAAGGACTGTTGAGCAGATAGAATCCTGTATCAGACCCGAATCAGACAACATTCCTTTCCCAAAACTTCAGCAACTTGTCCCATCAGTTCACACAACTTTACGGACTGTTGGTAATTGTTATATTATGTGTTTCAGCCATAACATTCAAAATAACCTTATTTCTAACCTTAAAATAGTTTTTTCTATTGTGAATTTTTTTTTTATTTTATAGGTTTATAGGATTGGCAAATCAGTGCATTCTGTTTTTATTTACATTTTAAACAGTATCCCCATTTTTTATTGGACTTGTAATATAACTGTTAAAATTCAAGAGTCATAAAACCATTCATCTGCTCCAAAGCATAACAAATACCATGAAAAAGTATTAGGGCACAGTTTAAACATTCAATCTTTGCCAAACAAGTGCATTCTTTCTTTTTAATTATCCTAAACAAATCTCAGGTTATGCTATGCTTTCTACTAATCCCTTTAGTTTCTTCCTTTAATTTCCTTAGTTTCTGGGAAGCATTCAAAAATGTACATTTTCTTTTGACTGTGAGTCTAGAGACTTCAATTAGTGGACGTGTAATCTATTTTATTTTTCTTTTACCGTCAGTGAGGCATATAGCTGATTTTTTCTGAACTGATCTTTTACTTTTTGTCAAGCAAAGAACAAAAACGTTCATACAAAGAAATCATAATACAATAACATTTAATGTATAATGCTTTGTTAAAATGTATTGCTACATAATTCTTACAAATATTCTTCATAGTGTTATGTTGTGCTCCTCTATGTTGTGTTCTGTTATGTCACATTGTACAATGTTACACTATAAGTTACATTTTTCTGTAACATTATACTGTTACACATTGTTTTACTGTTACCTCAAAATGCATGATGTTATGTTGCACTATTACATTATGTTACACAATTATGAACGATGGATGTGTATTATATAATACGCTATATTTACCATTACTATATGATATACTAGGTCATGTACACACACTAAATTGACTTGCATTATTACGGTATATTACGCTTTTACAAATGTTATACACCAATCAGGCATAACATTATGACTGGTGAAGTGAATAACACTGATTAGCTCTTCATCTTGGCACCTGTTAGTGGGTGGGATTTATTAGGCAGCAAGTAAATATTTTGTAGAGAAGCAGGAAAAATATGGCAAGCGTAAGGATTTGATTTTGACCAGGGCCAAATTGTGATGGCTAGACGACTGGTACAGAGCCTTTCCAAAACTGCAGGTATTATGGGATGTTCTCGGTTTTCAGTGGCCAGTGTCTATCAAAAGTGCTCCAAGAAAGGAAAACAGTGGTGAACTGGTGACAGGGTCATGTGCAGCCAAGGCTCATTGATGCACGTGGGGAGAAAAGGCTGGACCGTGTGGTCCGATCCAACAGACGAGCTCCTGTAGCCCAGATTGCTGGAGAAGTTATTTCTTGGTGGGTCAGGACTGTTTTGAGAACAAAAAGTGGACCAACAAAATTTAAGGCAGGTGGTCATAGTGTTTTGCCTGATCAGTGGCCATAAAGTTATGCCTGATTGGTGTATATAACGTTCTGTATATAACAAATATTACACATAAAACATTTTTACACTGTATAGCCAAAGCTTTTTGTGCACCTGACTTCCTAAATCCCATTTAAAAATGTGTCCCCCACTGCCATTATAAAAACCTCCACTATTTTACAGAAGATTTCTTCTGTTTTTTTGGAAGGTAGCTGTAGGAGTTTTAGACATTCATCCACCAGAGAATTAATGAGGTCAAGATCTGATGTTGGGTGAGTAAGCCTGGGGCAGAGTCCACATTCCAGTTTATCTCAAAGGTGTTCAGCATGTTTAAGTTCGGGTTTCTGTGTAGGCAACTTGTTCTTTTACACCAACCTGGGGAAACGATGTCTATGGAGCTTGCTTTGTTCACAGTGGCACTGTTATGCTTTTAGGCCTGTGTTTTAGGCCTTTTAGTTCTAGTTTTAGTTAAAGACATTGTATACATATTTTCCATCGAGTGTATATACTCTACCCTTTAAATTTTTATAGATTTTTTAAAATCTGATAAACCATGAACGCCTACAATTCTACATAAAAAAACAGTTATTTGTTAGATTTTTGAAATACACAACATTTTAGGTTAAAAGTTGTGAATCTGGTATGTACATATTTGAAATAGCTTGACTTAACGCCATAATTTTCTGAGGGAAAATGTACCATCACTATAGGCACTACTTAAGATCAGATATTCCATTTAAAAGCTTCTAATCAGTGGTATTTTCTTTTCAAAAGCAATTCCTAGAAATTGGGCACTTTGGCTCTTGAGTTGCTGGCTTTTAAGAATTGAGCTTAAATGGTTAGTGCTAATCTCTTTTCATTCAGTCATCCATTACATTTTTCATTATTCTTCTGTAACAGTGGAAAAGAGAAATATACTTTCTCTAAAATATCAAGCACGGTTTCAATGGTGAAGGCAGAGCTACCTGTAGAAGTGACCCAAATAATTAAGGCGCCATTGAGAAAGAGGGTCAGGAAGAAAGCTATTAACACTGAACCAAATCTTTAAAGGCGAGAGAGAGAGAGCGAGAGAGAGAGAGAGAGAGAGAGAGAGAGAGAGAGAGAGAGAGAGAGAGAGAGAGAGAGAGAGAGAGAGAGAGAGAGAATAATTAGAAGAAGAATTAAGACCGAGGGAATAGTCTTGCATGTGTCTCTAAAGGTTACGCTAAGGGTAATGAGTACTCTGGTGACTAGCACCACTGACTCACCATTTCCTCATTCAGGTGGAAGGATGGAAATTTATGTTCTCCTCCCAATCCTATAACAATACTGTCACTGATACAAAGAATACAATGAGTGCACAGTCATGTGAGGCTTCTAAGAATAATAATACTAAAAAGTCTTTAATGTAAATCTGGATCTTATTATGTTGCTGTTTCATTTATTTGATTATTTATAATAGGGCTGTAGCTATTGATTGTTTTAGTAATTGTGTATTGTAACAATTATTCGTGTAATATGATAAGAAATACTTTTTCTTTATTAAATAGCAATATTAAATCAGAGAAAGACAATAAGACAGGTGTCTTAAAAAAACAATTAATTTGTTTTTTTTAAAACTAAACCCATTTAGTGCATTTAATTGACATTATTTCAAAATAGAAATACAGTTGCCACGTAGAGTAAGCTGAGAAACTATTTGTTTAATGGAACGCATTATTATTCTTACTCATGTATTTACTTATTAAATCTCACACAGTATCGCGATGTGGTTTTCTTGTCTCCGGAAAGCTGCTTTAAAAACGTGCTTCACTACATGCTATACGCCGCCAATGCGGACTTTTTTTACTGTATATAAAAAAAATAATAATAAATCAATTTCAAATGACTTTTAAAAACAGTAACCGCACTGTACGGTGTTTTCTTTATGTTTTAGTTTGAAATGATCCCGAACTTTGGATTTTGCAACGTCTTCTGTGTTACCTGTCCAGAGCGTTCCAGAATTTAGCACTAAACAATTAATTAAATTAATAAATTAAATGAATCGAAGAATTTTTGTAATTGAATTACTCGAGTTACTCAAAGAATAATTACAGTTCTCTCTCTTTCTCTCTCTCTCTCTCTCTCTCTCTCTCTCTCTCTCTCTCTCTCTCTCTCTATGTATATATACATGCAAACAAACTGACACATGAATAAATTAAAGCAAACAAAATCTGGAATCTATCTATCTATCTATCTATCTATCTATCTATCTATCTATCTATCTATCTATCTATCTATCTATCTATCTATCTATCTATCTATCTATCTATCTATCTATCTATCTATCTATCTATCTATCTATCTATCTATCTATCTATCTATCTTCTGGGGTTCTAAATTTAAGGTCATAATACAGTACCCAAGCACTTAAGCAACTGTGTCAGACTGTGTCACCTAAAAAAAAACTGAACCGAGGTCATATTTGCATATTTACATTTGATTTGAAGTTCATCTATAATATAATGTGTGTAATAATAATGGTAGGCTATGGGTATGGTATTACTGTGCAACATTTATAACCAAACCTAATCTCTTGTGTATTTAAAAACCAAGTGACCTTTAAGGTGACAAAGTAGAACGTCAAGTGTGAATTTTTTATAAAAATATTTGAATAGTATTTGAGTGTATATTTGAGTGTGTTTGAATGTATATACAATGCCTAATAATAATACTGCATATATATATATATATATATATATATATATATATATATATATATATATATATATATATATATATACACACATACATACACACACACACACACACACACACACACACACACACACACACACAGTATAACACATGTAACACATCTTACCATTTTCTCAGGACTGCTATAATAAGATTTTAAGATGGAAAATATTTAAATACTTTATCATCTATATTCTGTGCTAAGCAGCTCAGGCTGAACAGGCAACAGTTAGCTGACACTTCACACATCATGTACTCTACAGGCCAGGGTGTAAATAGCTTGGAACACATTTCTAATGCAGATTAGAATTCATTGAGAATTTGACTAAGCATGTACTGTACATTACCCGAGTTAACAGACTGATGTATTATAAAATTCATTCAAAAGCTTGCAAATCCAACAAAACAAATAACCTGATAATAAAATTTGGTCTGATATGATCATTAATTGCTACTTTACTATTTGGCGGTGAATACATTAGCAGCAAGATGTAAGCAAATTAAGTGCACATACTGTATTTATTACACTTTACAGCAGGTGCTACTGTAATTCTGCATGAATGCAAGTGCTAAATAAATAAAAAGCAGTAATGTGTGTGGTGAGCGGCTCTCACCCGGAGCGTGTTGATCTGCTTGCTGTTCTGGAAAAAGTTCCAGATCTCATCCTCATTTTTCAGCCAAGTGTCTGCCAGTTCGCCGACTTTAGCCAGAGCATTGAAGGTGCTATTGGCCTGGAAACACACACAAAGACCAAAACGGACCAAACAAATCATCAAAAAAGGTTAAAATAGTCACATACTACTGTATATGTCATTCATGCATACTGTATTTGTATTAATTTTTGTATACTGTATTTTTTTATATTGATATTTTTGATGTCTAAATAACAAATCGGCCTTTCTAATGGTACTATACAGTATCACCCTCACATTTCACCAACTATTTACGTATATCTTCTCAAAGGACAATACAGTAATCCCACGCTTTACCGAGGTTCGAATCGTGGAATTGCGTTTGCCACATAACTAATTTGTTTGGCTGATTTTCCCGGTCTCTCCTGGATAGCAAGATAGACCTAAAAACTTATAGGGAATTGTTTTTATGGAGACTCATGTTAAAATAGTGAAATATATTAATACAAATATAATTATTAATTATGAAATGAAGTAAAATGTTAATACTGTACAGTACACTGTATAGCATTTTTGGGGTGGCGTCCGTTTATCGCGGTGGTCAAGTTCCAAAACCGCCTGCGATAAACGAGGGATTACTGTATATAAAATTGAAACTTAAATCAGTTTTAAAGTAGTCAATGTGCAGCTTGGATAGCAGTAAAGATTTTCATTACTATAGTATTGTCCCCTGAGAATCTATAAAAAATTGGTTGCGGAAATGTGAATTATGTGGATATTGTATTATAACCGCTGTTTAAACATAAACAGTGATGTCTATATGTAAGAGATAAATCACAATCACATCATCCAGCCTATCAGAATCGAGTACTCAGACATAAATAATAAGAACTATGTTTAATTATGTTGCATTGTGTAGCAAACAAAGTTTATTCTCGAAATCCTTGCAGATCTAAATCAATAATCGATACTGATAGGCTGAAAGAAAGAAATAGTGGATTGAATGAATCAATTCAACTGTTAATAACGTAGTGTTATGTGCTGGATGAAAAGAAAGAAAAGTGTTTTAATGGATTCTTATTAGAGCGTACCGAATAGAAAATAAAAGTACACGTTTTTTTTTTTTTGCAAGCGTAATTAAGTACGAGGATGAGGATAAGGATTCAGTTTCAACCACACTTGAGTAAAAAACAAATACACCACAATCATTTATAAGTATAATTACTCAAGTGTATTTCACTGCTGTGGACAAGAGCGAGATGAACGCCGTCTCTCTCGCTGAGAAATGGCTTATTTTGGTTTATTTTTTTCACTATTTTTTGCTATTGAAGGCCTTTGGGGGTCCTCATGTCCTGATAGGGTGAATGCTTTTTACTTTTTTAAGTCAGCTAATTAAACTTAAACCTACATCCATTGCCCCTAAGCATCTGTTGTGTTGATCTTAGTGTTATTAATATAAGCAAAGCATGGCGAAACCCAATCAGAATCATAATGCAGTGAACTGAGTGTGTTACTGCACTGCATCAGAAGCTTTATATCTATCAATCAAACTGGGTGAGGTTGTTTACTGCATAAACAGGCACTCATACACCCTCAAACACACACACACACACACACAAACACACATTCCGACATGCACTGACACAGATTAAGTGAGAAGAGGTAGATGTAAATCAGTAAGATAATGAGGATAAGACAGACATTCACCTAGTCCTACATCTTTATTGTGTGTGTATGTATGTGTGTGTGTGTGTGTGTGTGTGTGTGTGTGTGTGTGTGTGTGTGTGTGTTCTGCACCTAATTTGAAGCCATAACCAAATGCTGCTCCTTCACTCACTTCATCCCCAAGGGAACACTATGAGCTAGGCTCAGTGTGGCAAAATATCGCTGTTTACACACACACACACACACACACACACACACACACACACACACACAGACACACACACACACACACACACACACACACACACACACACACACAGCTCAGATAAATAGTCTTATCCTCATTATGTCGCTGACATTACATCTAACTCTGCTTATTGTGCGTGTGTGTATGTGTGTGTGTGTGTGTGTGTGTGTGTGTATATGTGTGTGTGTGTGTGTGTGTGTGTGTGCGTGTGTGTTAGGGATTTTTTGAAAAAGATCCCACAAGCCATTCATCTTGCAAACCTATTAAATAAGTTTGTGTTTGTGCCCTTGTGTATGTGCCCTTGCTACCTTTGCCATAACCCTCCGCGTAAAGGGCGTGTCCGGAGTGTAGAGGATGCGTCCCTGAAGGAGTGGGCGGAGACTAGTCCAGAAAAGACGCAAGGAGGGAGTTCCTGTCAGCATGTCAATCAAATTCTGACAGAATTCACCTTCAGGAAATGAATGGGAAAGAGGGTGAGAGGGTGAAAGAGAGAGAGAGAGAGAGAGAGAGAGAGAGAGAGAGAGAGAGAGAGAGAGAGAGAGAGAGAGAGAGAGAGAGAGAATAAGAAAGGGGGTGATATATTTGCAATTTGTCACAATTTATCATCAAACACATGAGCATCTTGCAAATTCAACAGGAACAGCAGTCTAAAAACTGAAGGCAAACAAAATGTTTGAGGAAAAATAACTACCAATGACAGGAGGCATAAATTGCTAACGGGGCAGAAGAAGAATGCTGAGACAGTTTGGAAGTGATGAATACGTAATGACTATTTGTTCTAAAATATACTTGACTGCTTACGCAAGTGTCAGGATTATCAAAAACAGTGGTTTGTGGGAAAAAATGTAAAGCTTTCCAATCACTACAAAAAAACAAAAAAAAACCCACAAATAATCTGTACAAGAGTAATCTTTATAATAATTCTTTATATATTATCATGTTATTTTTACTTTTAAACTAGACACCAAATGTGTACCACGGAGTTTGATATTGTCAAGGCAGTATACATAACAAATATTCTATCTTGACATAAGTTTTGTCTTTGGTGGTTGCAACCTTGTATTCACACTAGCACGACAAAGCAACAACCACCCCTTCATTTTCCACGTACACGTGCGACACAAAGCTGCAATTTCAACGACAACAGCGCAACAAGCGACATTTGAATTGAGATTTTCTTAGTTCTATGCAAATAAGCCATGACACAGTAACATGGCAAATCCAAACCAACAGCTCCAATTCCTTTCAACAGTTCTATGGCATGTGGTTTGATGTTTTTTAAGTTCTCTGTTTTCCAGAATCCAGAATTTAACAGCATTGTAAAACTCATTAAGAAACCGAATTGGAGTGAGCGCTATGGACTTCTCACAACACACCTGAGCCAAACACATTATCCTCAGGTGTGTTGGGGCTCTGGGAGAGAACACAAAATGCAAACTGTGTTTAATCCTTAAGGATTCAACCTCTATAGATGTGTTGTAACAAGTTCAACCCAGTGTTGAACGCTCTTGTGATAATGGAGATATCTGCATTAATAAACCCAACAGGAAAAATGAGAAATCACAAGAAAAGGCAGATAGCAATTAGGCTGAAAACACAAATGAGCCACGTGTGGACTGTACAAAGATGAGTGTTACTGGAGTATTGTGTCATTAGAGTGAAGAGCCCAAGCGACGCAAAAGAAAAAAAGAGAAGACAGAGGTTTGGCCTTTCTAATAAATTAGCATTAATACTAATTAATATAATACATGGCACAGCTTTGTTTTGATGATGTTCCATATATATTCTATAAAACAATGTACAGTATCAAAAATTAAATATATAAGAAAAAAATAAATGAACCACTACAATAAGCTGTGTTCAGAGAATCAAAGTGAATAACAGAGATGAGCAACAGATTTCTTTCGCAGTGTTGAGAATATTAAGGTTCAGTCTGAAAAGCTCCGGGAGGTCAATTGTGAATATTTTCATAAGCTTTTAGATCCCGAACAAATGTTTCACCAAAGGCCTATCATGCATAATTATATAAGAAGTAATTCTTATTAGGGTTTATAAACTCTATCAACAAAGAATATTTTTTTCTTAATTCTTAACTCTTGCATGTTAAGCATGACTGATTTATAGGAGTTCGACTATTATATAGTATGTCTAGCCACCAATTGTTGAATTTTTGTAATGTTAATTTATTTTAATTAGTGCATTTTTTCTTACAGGTAGCAACAGTTACTCTGAGATACAATGCAGCCTAATTTAAACCCCTCAACCCCAACCAGACAGTTTCTAAGGAGGCATAAATGAATAAAGAATGTTAATGAACACGTCTCAGAAGGATGCCCTTGGTTGGGACCTTGCTAGCAAGCTTATAATGGCAAGAAAAAGAAGAAGAAAATTATATAATTATATATATATATATATATATATATATATATATATATATATATATATATATATATATATATATATATATATATATATATACAGTGAGGAAAATAGGTATTTGAACACTCTGCTATTTTGCAAGTTCTCCCACTTAGAAATCATGGAGGGGTCTGAAATTGTCATCGTAGGTGCATGTCCACTGTGAGAGACATAATCTAAAAAAAAAATCCAGAAATCACAATGTATGATTTTTAAACTATTTATTTGTATGATACAGCTGCAAATAAGTATTTGAACACCTGTCTATCAGCTAGAATTCTGACCCCCAAAGACCTGTTAGTCTGCCTTTAAAAATCTCCACCTCAACTACATTTATTATCCTAAATTACATGCACCTGTTTGAGGTCGTTAGCTGCATAAAGACACCTGTCCACCCCATACAATCAGTAAGAATCCAACTACTAACATGGCCAAGACCAAAGAGCTGTCCAAAGACACTAGAGACAAAATTGTACACCTCCACAAGGCTGGAAAGGGCTACGGGGAAATTGCCAAGCAGCTTGGTGAAAAAAGGTCCACTGTTGGAGCAATCATTAGAAAATGGAAGAAGCTAAACATCACTGTCAATCTCCCTCGGACTGGGGGGCTCCATGCAAGATCTCACCTCGTGGGGTCTCAATGATCCTAAGGAAGGTGGGAAATCAGCCCAGAACTACACGGGAGGAGCTGGTCAATGACCTGAAAAGAGCTGGGACCACCGTTTCCAAGGTTACTGTTGGTAATACACTAAGACGTCATGGTTTGAAATCAGAAGGTTCCCCTGCTTAAACCAGCACATGTCCAGGCACGTCTTAAGTTAGCCAATGACCATTTGAATCATCCAGAGGCGTCATGGGAGAAAGTCATGTGGTCAGATGAGACTAAAAAAAAAACATTTGGGTCATAATTCCACTAAACGTGTTTGGAGGAAGAAGAATGATGAGTACCATCCCAAGAACACCATCCCTACTGTAAAGCATGGGGGTGGTAGCATCATGCTTTGGGGTGTTTTTCTGCACATGGGACAGGGCGACTGCACTGTATTAAGGAGAGGATGACCGGGGCCATGTATTTCGAGATTTTGGGGAACAACCTCCTTCCCTCAGTTAGAGCATTGAAGATGGGTCGAGGCTGGGTCTTCCAACATGACAATGACCCGAAGCACACAGCCAGGAAACCTGACTGATCTAGAGAAGATCTAAGTGGAGGCGTGGGCCAAAATCCCTCCTGCAGTGTGTGCAAACCTGGTGAAAAACTACAGGAAACGTTTGACCTCTGTAATTGCAAACAAAGGCTTCTGTACCAAATATTAACATTGACTTTCTCAGGTGTTCAAATACTTATTTGCAGCTGTATCATTACAAATAAATAGTTAAAAAATCATATATTGTGATTTCTGGATTTTTTTTTTTTGATTATGTCTCTCACAGTGGACATGCACCTACGATGACAATTTCAGACCCCTCCATGATTTCTAAATGGGAGAACTTGCAAAATAGCAGGGTGTTCAAATACTTATTTTCCTCACTGTATATATATATATATATATATATATATATATATATATATATATATATATATATATATATATATATATATATATATATATATATATATAGTATCACTTGTGGATTTTTGTACACTCTATACAACAGTGCTGCTGTGGAATGAGCCAACCTTTATTCGAGAGGGTTGCTTTTTTAATATCATTTTAGCTGTTTCGAACATGTTACTAATAATATAAATATTTATATATTCTGAATTACAGTGGCACTACCGAGAGAAATATTGTTTCACAAAATGAAACACTCTTTGACTAATCAAAAAACAGAATTCTTCAGCATTGTGGTACACTATAGAGTTGAAACCATGTTGAATTTCTCAAATCACACCTGAACCTGAATTACAGTGGCACTACCGAGAGAAATATTGTTTCACAAAATGAAACACTCTTTGACTAATCAAAAAACAGAATTCTTCAGCATTGTGGTACACTATAGAGTTGAAACCATGTTGAATTTCTCAAATCACACCTGAACCAAAAAAAACCTCCTCAGGGTGCTGAGACTATGAGAGAGAGAGAGAGAGAGAGAGAGAGAGGAGAGAGAGAGAGAGAGAGAGAGAGAGAGAGAGAGAGAGAGAGAGAGAGAGAGAGAGAGAGAGCATTTCTTGAAGGTTAGTTTGGATCACTGATGGTGTAATCCTTTTTCTAGGGGGTTCTGATATTATTTATTCAATTCATTAGCTCAATTACAATGCTTGCACCATTACCAGGTAGTTACTAAGGACGAATAAATAAAGAAATACTGTTAAAGTTATGCAACATGGTCTCAACCGCCTCTACTATTGTATACTCAGTAGTCCTCATTTTTTCACTGTTAAACCAACACTTCTCACACTGTTACAGTCTTTGACACATTGTGTGCACTTACTTGAGTTGCCTTGGGATGTGTTTGAGCTTAGTGAAAGTGTGGCTTGTGTTGGCAATCGAAAGACTGGTTTTGCACTGCTGCTATTGGAGCTTGGACTCCCACCACACATGAACAAATTCAAGCTGCCGAAGGGGTTCGAGCGGAAGTCTAGAGAGTTCATGCCATTCAGGATTGCTGTGGTCTGCAATTTGGACACCTGTTCAAAAAAGATGTTAAAAGATGGACTATCAGCAAGGAATAATGTCCATTCAATTTACTATAAAAGTTTCACCAAAAGGAAGTGAGTGGATTCATTGGTTACAGTGAAGTGATCTTCTATGAAAGCCAGGGTCATCACATAAGATCCACTGCCTTCTTCTTTAACACATGATTTGAATAATCAGATGCATTCTACATATTTAACAAAAGAAATCATGACAGCCGGCTTCACCAGGACTAAAGACACATGCATTAATCACTAGACCACATACAAATGCTGCTTTGTTCTTTCCAAGGCACACCTCATTCAAATCATAGTCTAATTAAAATAAAAAATACACCAGGGCATAGAAAAGCACCGCAGAGGGCACAGGTGGCCATGCTGAAAACAAAGATCATGGATGTTTCCAAAGGAATTTGCATGCAAATCCATTCAAAAAAAGAGCAAAAAGTCAGATCTTACCTGATTTGACAAAGGGGCTGCATGGGAGGTGGTGCTGGTGAGCAGAGCGACGAAATCTACTGAGTTCATATTGAGTGCTGACGGAATCTAGAGGAAAAGAGATGGTGTTATACTACAGTATAATAAATTTACTCTTTGGGCAGATACCATTAAACAAAACCCAATAAGTGTTGCAGCTCCTGAATTACTACTTGTTTCAGTGTTCTTTGGGTTCTGCAGGTTACCTACCACCTTCTAAAACCTTCAAAATGTGGACAAGAGGAAATAAATTACCCCTGGGAATGAATGTGTGCCTATTTGCATCTTGTCTGGCATGTTCAGTATTCCTGCCTCCTAGTCAGTGTTCCCAAGATTGGGCAGGTTAACAAAAATGGAAGAACTTATCAATGAATGATTCATGGATTATACAATTCAGAAATGAAGCTAATAGTCTTGTTTAAAGGCCCAGCAGCTTGGTGTGTAGACACAACCTTTATGAAAAGAAGCACAATCACATTATCCACCAATGTCTGATTGCAGGAAGACAAAATAATACGATTGAGTGTAGTAATCTGTTATCATTATGCAGTTCCAGCCACTTCTCATTGTCCAAGGAGTCCTATAATTAAAGCCGCAAAGACAGAGATTGTTCATTCAGTCCCTTTGACCTTGAGATAAAGACACATTCACTTAACTGTGTGTTACTAAACTGTTAAAACCTGAACTCAAACTTACTCAATACTCATTCAAATCATACACATCCATGTCTACAGCACCACCCTTATTATATTCGAATCATGTTATAACTGTTTACGTGCTGTTTTGCACACCTCTTTTTTGTCTTGCACTGTTTGCAATAGGTTTAGGCGACTAGGACAATTTTCTTAGTTATGTGTTTTGTTATGTAGCTCTATGTTGTGTAATGCAGCTCTATGTTGTTTTATGTAGCACCAGGGTTCTGAAGAAACGTCTCATTTCACTGTGTACTGTGTCAGCTATATACTGTTAAAATGACAATAAAAGCTTCTTGACTTCACTTGACAAAGAGACCTGTTCACAGTGTGTTGGTGTTGGCACAGGCATTTAGAGCCACTGGCTGTGATAAAACCTAAAAGAAGCTGTCTAGCTGAACTGGATTTTGAGCCACAAGAGGTAGAATGCATTAATCTATGCCCAATATTACCTTTGTAATTCACCAAACTGCACAGGCTGAGAAGCATTAGACCATGTAATGCCTTGTATTCATTATAAGGTGAGAGAAACCATGTCATGATTGCACAGGCACACAGACACACACACACACACACACACACACACACACACACACACACACATGCACACACACGCAAACGCACACACACACACACACACACACACACACACACACTGTACGAGGTGATAAACACTAATTGAATTGTGGGCTTTTATTCTCAATTTGTGCACACACAGCTCAGTGGGCTATAACTATTTCCCGTTTCATGAGCTTAACTACTTGCATAAACTACTTAAACTCCACTGGCTACAAACAATACGGTTGGCTTTTCCTAGCTAGAAGACACATTTATGCTCTCTAGCTTCCTGCACATTTCTCTCTTGGAAATGCGCTCTCTAGGCTAATACAAATTAGGCTACTCAGATCTGTAGATCAAGGCTCCAATCTTCTATTCTTTAACAATGGTGGCTTCTTTCCTTCAGTGACTTTTACTCAGGGCCAAAAACATCATTGAAACTTATTTAATCTCTCTGATGTTTCTGAACGAAAAGCTTTCTGTTTGGAAAAGAAAATGGGCCAATGTGTTTGGCATGCAGGGTGAAATAATCCAAATAAACTGCCAAAATGAAGAGACCTTGTCAATTTGTCCTTGACCTCAATGGTTCCTTTCGGATTTCAGATTTAGAAATGACAGAATTAGAGACAAAATCATCCCAAGCTATTCCACTGAAAAAGGATTATTACTTACATTTCAAGTTGCTCTTCTGATGCCTGCATTCATGAGAATTTTTATAGTATAGCCAACTTACACAGTCTTATAAAGCATCATTGTTTGTGGCACCCTCAAGATTATAAAAGTTTGTACTTTAGTAAGGTAAAAAATAATTAACCCAGCCATTAGGGATGCACAAATCAGTGCACTCTTAGTGCCGGTCTCAAGCCCGGATAAATAGGAAGGGTTGCGGTAGGAAGGGTATCCAGCGTAAAACGTACCAAATCAAATATGCGGATCATAAAAGATAAATTCATACCAGATCGGTCGAGGCCCGGGTTACCAACGACCGCAACAGGTATCGTTAGCCAACAGGGTACCGGTGGAAATTGGGCTACTGTTGGCCAAAGGAGGAGAAGGAAAGGAGCAAGACGTCAATAGAGATGGCAGAAAAAGAGCAGTGTAGGAGAGTGAAATTTCAGGTTGGTACTTTAAATGTTGGTACTATGATGGGTAAAGGGAGAGAGGTAGCTGATATGATGGAGAGGAGAAAAGTAGATATGTTGTGTGTTCAGGAGACCAAGTGGAAAGGGGGTAAGGATAGGAACATTGGAGGTGGAGGTTTAAACTCTTCTTTCATGGTGTAGATGTAAAGAGAAATGGTGTAGGGGTGATTCTAAAAGAAGAATACAGTAAGAGTGTAGTGGAGGTGAAGAGAGTTTCTGATAGGGTGATAACCATGAAGCTGGAAGTTGAAGGGGTTATAATAAATCTCATCAGTGCCTTTGCTCAACAAGTGGGTTGTGAGATGGAGGAGAAGGAAAAATTCTGGAGTGAGGTAGATGAAGCGGTAGATGGTGTACCTAGGAATGAAAGATTGGTGATTGGGGCAGACTTTAAAATGCATGTAGGTGAAGGGAACAGAGGTGATGAGGAGGTGATGGGTAGGTATGGCCTTAAGGAGAGGAATGTGGAAGGGCAGATGGTGGTAGATTTTGCTAAAAGGATGGAAATAGCAGTGGTGAATACGTATTTTAAGAAGAAGGTGCAACATAGGGTGATGTATAAGAGTGAAGGAAGGTGCACACAGGTGGACTATGTTCTATGTAGGAGATGCAACCTGAAGGAGATTTGACAGTAAGGTGTTGGCAGGGGATAGTGTAGCTAGACAGCATCGGATGAGGGTTTGTAGGATGATTTTGGAGGTGAGGAAGAAGAAAAGGAGGAGAGTGAAGACGGAAAGAAGAATAAGATGGTGGAAATTGAAGGAGGAAGACTGTAGTGTGAGGTTCAGGGAAGAGATCAGACAGGGGCTCGGTGGTGGTGGAGAGGTGCCAAGTGATTGGGCAACTACTGCTGAAGTGATGAGGGAGACAGTTAGAAAGGTAATTAGTGTGACATCTGAAAATAGAAGGGAGGACAAAAAAACGTGGTGGTGGAATGAGGAAGTGCAGGACAAAATAAGGAGAAAGAGGTTGGCAAAACAGAATTGGGATCGACAGAGTGATGAGAAAAGTAGGAAGAAGTACAAGGAGATGCGGCAGCAGGTAAAGAGGGATGTGGCGAAAGCCAAGAAAAAGGCATATGAGGAGCTGTATGAGAAGTTGGACACTAAGGAAGGAGAAAAAGATTTGTAATGATTGGCCAGGCAGAGGGACCAATTTTTAAAATTCAACACAAATGGCATTTAAAGACCTTTGGGATATCAGGATCTGACCTGAAACATACAGCAGAATTTTATTGAAAGGACTCTATGAAAGGATCTTTACACTGTTTTATACTCTATTTAGCATAACTGGCTTACTAAAAAATAATTTCTTGATTAAGCTATTTGTATAGCGATAATGTCTGAAGTGTCAAGGATGATGGGAAATGTATTGTATTTAAAGAATTACATGGCCATTGAAACATGCAAATCTGCAAATTGCTAAACTCAAAAATGGCACGTTTTTAGTAGATTTTAATTAAAATCAGTGACTTGCTGGTTTGTAGTACATCTACTGACCATCTAAGCATGCATACTTTCATCCTAACTACATTTTTAAGAAAATTACAAACAAACAACAACAACCATAGTCTGGAAATCTATAGTCTGGAAAACTATGTACTGAATGACACCGAAGCATTTGAGTGCTCACAGCCAAATTGTGTAACAGTCTTCCCACAAACCACCAGACTCCTCAATAAAAAATGGACTGATACATACACACTCACACACCCACACAATCAAACACCTCTATTGCATTTTTTTTTTTAATCATTTCTGCAAAATCATTAACAAATGTATAAATGTACAATATTTATTATTATATGAACAATTTATTTGCACTATCCTCACATTTAGCTCTGCTTATTAATTGAAAACACAAAAATGGATGTTGCATAAATATATACACTGATAATGATAATATACACTGACCAGGCATAGCAATAAAGTTATGCCTGGTCAGTGTATATTATCATTATCAGTGTATATATTTATGCAACATCCATTTTTGTGTCACATTAATCAATGCAAATTCATGGCTTTCACCTTTTGAATTTGCAAAATAAATTTTGCAAATTCAAAAGGTGAAAGCCATGAATTTGCATTGAATAATGTGATAAGAATGACTAAGACTATTTGTGCAACAATATATTGGAAAGTTACTTATTTCAGTCCCAACAACAATTTTCAGGAAACTTTGACATACAGTACTTTTATATATAATTATACATATTTTCATGCATACATGCATAAGCACATATATAGTCTATGAACATGGCTGCCAGAAACTCCTGACACACACACATCCAATCTCACCTGATTGATGATCATACTACACATGTACTTGAAATAGCAACATTAAATTTTATTTAGAAAAAAGTATTGCTTGAAGCCTTGTCTCCAAACATACCCAAACTTGTTAATGATTTTTATCTACTTTTTAAAAAATCTAGTCGTGTTTTTTTCTTTTTTGTTATTTTCAAAACTCTTTTTTACAGATAAAATTTTTTTGTTAAGTAATGTTTATGGAAACCAGACACAGACCAGACAAAATGGGCTAGATGATAGGTAGCTTACTCAACCGAGTCTTTGTTCAAAGATTTGTTTTGCTGCACACAACAGATTTGCCTACGATTGAAAAATTCAACTGTTGCCTTGTCACTGAAGGGTTTTGAATGGACATCTATTGGAAAAACAGAGTTAGTTGAAATATCTTAAGAGAGAGAGAGAATCTCTCTTGCTTTCTCTTTTAGTTTCTGTCTCTATCATTCTACCTCTTTGGGTCGAAAGAAAAGTGTTTTATCTGTTCCTGCTGCTTTTCAGTTGCTGCACATTTTCTGGCCTTTATAGGCCTTTGTAAGCTCAAATCGCCTTTTTTTCACTCGTGAATGTCTGCGCTCATCATTTATTTAGCGCACTCACACGCACACACACACACACACACACACACACACACACACACACACACACACACACACACACACACACACACACACACATATTCGTGCAGTCAGACTCATGTATGAAGCACTTTCAAAGATAACCTCTGGCATGGCAGCCTTTCATCTCTGCATATCTAAAGTGCTGAAAAGAATCTTGCAAATCCTCCCATCTAATCAAGCCATAATTCTACAAAGGCTCGAGAGGATTTGAAAGGTTGCCGGTTTTAAAAAAAAAGGGGAATATAAAGGGAATATCTCCTATTCCAATAAGAAGCTTTGTAGCTTTCTGCTACAAGGCAACAAAGATCGGTTTTCACAAAAGAACCATCAAATCAGAAATCTTTTTCAAATTAAAATAGAATCATTTAACATCTACTTTGGCCTAAATATAACTAACAATAAATAT
This sequence comes from Silurus aristotelis, assembly GCF_946808225.1. Taxonomy (NCBI): domain Eukaryota; kingdom Metazoa; phylum Chordata; class Actinopteri; order Siluriformes; family Siluridae; genus Silurus; species Silurus aristotelis. The sequence goes on along the minus strand of NC_139600.1, from coordinate 11,200,774 downwards.
CTTTTGAGGATTTCAGTTAGCAAAGAATGTTCTGACATGAGAGAAACGTACATTGACTTTTATTTAAATGTGGGAAAAATGTGATTTAGGTCCATGGATCATTATTATGAATATAAAGCAATATAAAGTTCATTTTACACTTAATTTGACTATATCATCTGTTAAGTAAGTGTAATGATGGATTCGTTTAGAAAAATACAAGTTTAAAAAAAAAGAAAACCTTATCTTCTCTGAACTGAAATCCCTGGCGATATTTTATATAGGGGAAGGTATAGGGTTTATATAAAAGGTATAGGGTTTACTTACAGCTGCCATGAGCTTTCTGTTGTCCAGATTTTGCACAACAGCTGCTCTGGTCCAGAGAAGCTGAGTGGGTGTCAGGGAGCAGGTGATGTTCTGGAACTCCTGTCTCTGAATTGTTGAGTAAAACTCCAAGAAGTGGTCAACGGAGGAGTTACAGAGGGTGGAGTGCAAGTCCATTACCAGTAAGAGACCAGGTAACTATACAGAGATGTGACAGAAATATGGGAAATAACACAATTCATGCTGAGTTTGACAAAACAATGACACCCAGACCTTGTGTAAGGTTCATAAAGGGCCATATTCAAATTTTGTAATGTCAATATTTCAGCAAGTTGTCCTGATCCAGCATTAAATTGATTCTAGGTATATGTATAACATCAAGACAAAAACATAGGCTATTTGTTAGTTTATATTTTGGAAATAGAACCACAAAATGTATTAGATAGCAGAAAAACCCCTGCTGTTTTAGTTACCATGGTTTTACTTATCAAAGATTGACCCAAATCCAATTTAATTAAATAGAAATTCCAAGATTATAGTAAAAATTTTGAATTGAATTTTCATGAATGTTCACGAACATTAATCATATCCAAGCAGTATCCACTACATACTGTATACTTTTCCAGATATATTTGATTCATCCCCAAACTATTACCACAGTGTTTACCACAACGGTATTCACACCTGTTCCAGCAAGACACAAAGTCCCCATGCACAAAACCAAGATAAGTTGTACATAGGTTGGAAAGATCTTTAGTGGCCTGCTATAGAGTTCTGATATCTACTCTATGGAACATATTTGGGATGATTTGGAGTGCTGACTGCACCTCAGGCCTTCCAGACCCTACACCAGTAACTGACTTTATTAACAGCCATGTGGCTAAATGAGCACAAATCTCCACAAGCACACAAGAACATCTTCAATTAGGGACTAAATGTTAAATGAGATGTTTAAAAAGCACAACAATTTTTTCTATATATTTGTAACTCATTTAATGGCTGTCTGGTTTAGATCAACTCGAATGGTATCACAGTAACCCTTTTATTGCTTAATAATAGACTTTTTTTGTTTTACAGTATCTTAACTAGAAAATCAACTTTATCATATGCATGTACAGTATATAGTGTTTACTACTATGCATAGTTTCAGACATCTGCTAATAGTTCCCTTGCAGTCATGGGGGGTCCTGCTATACACAACATTGATGTACAAGTTAAAGCACTAATCCAGCAAGTGAGAACATTCTAGTCACTAGTTAAGACCTATTATAATCTCGAGTGATGTATCTAAGTTTAAGGAACTTCGAGAGCTGGTGGTAGTGTTCATATAATGACAGTCCTGCCAATCACAAAAAAAAAAAAAAAACCTTTTCCTTATTGACAGCACATCTTCTGAAGTGTGACATGTGAGTTCCTTCAACGGTGCAACTATCACACTCCAGTCTATCATGTTAACGCTGAATGACCTGACATTTACTGCCCTTTAAATGCTATGTTGTTTTGAACTCTCTGAAGAGGAATGATGCTTCAAAAAAAATCATAAAACATGGTTTGAAGGTGACCATTGATAGGATTACTGTTGCTCATAAAAACTAAGCAACTTGAAGATTCTAGTAACAAGTCTATATATACTTCAAACTTTGTTTGTAATGTAGGATCGTACCTGATTGAGTCGGAGTCCCACGCTCATCATCCTCTGGGCAGTTGTACTTGATACTGACAGGTTGTTCTTCAGGTACATAGAGAGTGTCTCATTATCTCTTAACACACTGCGCAAAGGAATTGAGCGACCTACACACACACACACACACACACACACACACACACACACACACACACACACACACACATATATATATATATATATATATATATATATATATATAGTTTGAGACAGAATATTACTGCTTCATGAAAAGTGACTTTAATTCATTTAAATTCATCAGTCATCGTGCTTCAGTGTGCTTTTCCTGCACAAACCAAATATACAGTAGTTTAAAGACATAACTCGCAACATGACGCTGAACTAAAAATGAAAGACAAAAGTAATCAACAACTTATTTTCTGCGAGATTTCAGGCTTGTGAGTGGTTGCTAATTAGCGGTAAAACCAAATATGCCGTGTGTGAAGCAATGTTAATATTCTCCTACCACAGGGGCAGTCTTTTATTATCCTCTTATCGATGTGCCTCCTGAAATAAAGCCGGAGGTGTGTATTAGATTTGTGTTACGCCGCATGCTTGCGTGTACGCGTGTGGGCGTGCAAAGAGTGGGAGGATGATAATATTCAGATGGTCATTGTGGGAGATGCTGAGCCTTATTAAACACATGTTGGTCCTTAAAGAGTTGTTCGACTGTAATGAAATACACAGATTCAGCCTCCCACAGCTCACAGTCTGAACTCAAACACACACACACACACACACACACACACACACACACACACACACACACACACACACACAAAAAGAAACACAAATTTGAATAGACACATTCCCATGTATTCAAATATGGCCTGGAGGAATAGTGATGACTCAAAGGGCTGCATGAAACCTTGAGTACATAAGCACTTCATGACCACCTAATCTGATATAAGTAATTTGACATAAGATTGCTATGACACTATTCATTTCATATTTATTTCCTAGCATGTCAGAGCCGGATAAAATGAATGCAACTTTCGTAACAGCGCTATGTATATAGCAGCAATAAAACATTACCAGAAATAAAAATAAGAATAAAAAATCTGAATAAATCAGAAATGTACATACTGTTAAAATGCCATTTATATATGTTTATGTAGATTTATGTCACATAGTATAGACAAAGGTGCATGCAAGTGCAGATCCTTTTATTTTAAAGCGCAACATGTACAACACAAACACATCAAATTAAATACTAAATAATCTGGAGAGTAAACAAGAAACTCTAACCTGAACATATCGACAATCTATGAAGACAAACGTGAGAATATTAGTGCAGTGAAAGGTGAGACATTCATTCCGGTGCTTATGATCTGTCTAGGTGAAACAGGTGCAAAGAAATCCATGTGATATGGTTCAGTAAGGTGCAGTTGCTAATCGAAAGTGTAGTCCAAAAGCATAAGCTTTAAACTTATGGCGCTCAATAAAAAAAAAAAAAAAGTTTAATTAACAAATATATTTTATATCTATGTGTAGAACTAATATCTTCAGAATATCACTGTAATGCACATACAAAGTTTTATTTTGAACATTTTTTTGACAATGTCTGTTAAGGCTATAAGCCTTTATAACGCCTGCTTGCATTGATATGTTTTGTCATGGTGCGCCGCATCTCTATGAATTCTGTACTATCACTGTCTTGTGCTACTTTTCAATATAGAATAAGATATAAGGTGACAAGTTGACGTAACACTTAGCATAGCCTCTTGACATGACGTCGTGTCATGGCACACTTCAAAGTGATAAGGAACGTGATAATGCTAACACTTGTATGTCAGAGCAAATTAAAGGTCTGAGAAAATATACACTACTAAAAACACTATGATCACAGCAAGGTACGTAAACCGTGACTTTGTCATTCAACAAATACACTTAGCTTCAAAATGAAATTGTAATATCAGCCTTGCACCACTTTGACAGGAGGTAAACAAAGTCTTTATAATATATATATGTGCTTTAGCAATTATTTATGTTTTATGCTAGGTGTCATGATGGTCATATGTAGATGTATGAAGCCTTATAGACAACATACCAACATATTTTTCCCTCTTGTGGAGAAAAGGGCACAATCTTTATGCTTTTTAAGACTGATCATGTTTCTATGACAGCCAGTGATATGATGCGCTAATGAAGGCTTGTGATTTATTATTGATTTCTACAGTTAGGTGCCTAATTTAAGCAGTCCTTACAATAACCAATGTTTGCTGCACTACGCCTTGTCTTAAATGCTTATTTAGCTTTACCTAGGTGTTATTTAGCTGTGTAAATGCATTCATAATATTGCCCTGTGCTATTTTTGCCTACAGTCCCCACATTTATTTAGTCATTCACGTGTTTGGTCAAGCTTGGTCTAATTCTATTATACGTTACTGTAACTAGGCTGGACGTGTCTCTCATTCATATTGGCAAGTGGTTCAGTGTCGCAAATGAAAATACGGCTCCTAAATGTCACCTGGCTAAAGTGCAAACACGTGGCACAGCAGTAATTAGAGAAAGAGCAGATGGAGAAGCATCTACTGGAAGAGGTGGTGAAGTAATTAGTGTTTGCATTATGGATGGTAATATCCGAGGCTCCATTTTCATTTCATTTCCATCAGCTAGGATAAGTACATACTCTCTGTCTCTATGCCTCTCTCTTTCTCTCTCTCTCTCTCTCTCTCTCTCTCTCGCTCTCTCTCTCTCTCTCTCTCTCTCTCTCTCTCTCTCTCTCTCTCTCTCTCTCTCTCTCTCTCTCACGCACACACACACACACACACACACACACACACACATGCACAAACACAGTGGCCTCAATCTGAACTCTGTTTGAAGCGAGATTAATGCCGTCACCTTGTGCGTTCATCATTTGCAGAAACTCCTGCAGCATCACCAACCTCTCCCTACGCCGTGATTGGTCACGTCCCAACCGCTCTGCTTATCCACTGGCCAAATCCGTTTTCCCGTCGGCCCGCCTGCCAGGCTCTCACCCTGTCTCTGACACCGTTGCTCGTTAATTATGCGTCCTCAGATCTCCTGATGAATTTAATCTTGTATATTACCAGCCTCTGCCATCTCAAAAATGCAAATGCACCTCAAGTGCTTACCTGGCGGCCAACAATGCAGACTTCTTCTGCCCATTCGCAAATTAAGTCTCGGAGAATTTGGAATATCATTAGACAGAATTAGTCTAACGAATATAATACAACAGGAGGATAAACTGCCTGTCACTCCAGATCAGAGTTTCAGCTTCATAAATTAGTGTGTGTGTGTGTGTGTGTGTGTGTGTGTGTGTGTGTGTGTGTGTGTGTGTGTGTGTGTGTGTGTGTGTGTGTGTGTGTGTTTGTGTGTGTGTGTACACGCAAGTGTGTGTGAAGTGCTAAAATTATTATATTCCTGGTGATGACATTATCTTGTATCATGCATACGTATTCTCCTATCTAAAACTTTTTGACACCATCACTATGTTCTTTAGAGGATTAAGGGCCATTTGCCAATATTGCCTAGTATAGTTACAGTATGTATTTTCTCATAGTAAGGATTCAAACTCACAATATATAGCAAATTGACTTCACACATGGACTTTAACTTCACACTTCATATGACAACTGGTTGCAAGTTAGGCTTCAGAGGAATGGATAAATACTTATATAATCGCAACCTTTTTTTATATTTAATCAACTATACATATATATTCCTTCCATATTAGGATGTAATACAGTATATTTGTAATGTCTGATGAATATTTGTAGAGTAATGGCATATACAGTACATTTCTGTTCTAGGTTTTAACGCTACAAAACACAGAAAGGTTTGATGAGGTGTGAAGCATTATGTAAATCACTGTAAAACAACGACATAACCAAAGTTTTTGCAATCTGAAAAGAAACAATTCCCAGATACAAGTCCTTCTGGACGTTCTGGTTTTATTAAAGCTGGCAAAGATATGAAAGATCTAGTCGATACTCACAAACATGAAGGAAGAACTAATGTTCAGGCAATTTACAAACAGGCATAGAGCAGATAAAACAGTATCAGTAAACAGCCTACACAAGGCCTCTATGGTCAAACACTAATCAAAACATGGAGAAAACAAAGATGTGTATTCATCACCGGCACAACATAGAAATGAGTTTGTAAGGCAACTCTTCTGTTATTGAGTTTTCTGTGTGACAACTTGGCAAAAACCTTCCCTAAATCTCTTTTGATCTATTCTATTATATTCATAAAAATTCAGTAACTACAGTATTTTAGTATGAAAGTACAAGCATGTCCATTAATTAGTTTCCTGCATTTTTATTTTTAGATTCATTCTTATTGTTTTGATTATTGAATTTTAGTATTATTTTGGTTTGATGCTTTGTATTATTATATGATATTATTATATTGTGTTATTGTCTGTTAATAACTGAAAATAAATAATTATAATAATAATAATAAAAGAACAAAGCTGATGAGAGGACAAGGAGAAAACTTTGAAGGGAAGCTACAAAAAGACCAACAAGAACACTGAAAGATCTACAGGAATTTCTAGTAATTACTGGTAATTTCTTGCATGTGTCTATCATCTTCGTTATCCTGTACAAGTTTGGGCTGTGGAGTATTTCTATAAAGCAGAATATGCAAGCACATTTAAATTATACCTACATATTAATTCAATCACCCCAAACCTTTGGGAAAATGAGCTATGGTCTAGTGAGACAAAGGTTAAACCTTTTTTGCCATAATTCTAAAAGGTATGTCTGGCGTATCTATGAAACCCCATATTGACAGTGAAGCATGGTGGGGGTAGCATTATGCTTTGGGGCAGCTATTCTTTAGCTGGGCCAGGGGTACTTGTCAAGATAGTTAGGAAAATTAGAAATACTGAGGAATTTTTTTGCACTAAAAAAGCTGAAAATGAAGAGAAATTTCACATTTCAACATGATTCAGAGAAGTAGAATCAAAGTTTTGAATGGCCCAGACAGGGCCAAGACCTCAAATCCATTAAAAACCTTCTAAATCTAACAGAAAGGAAACTGAATTTTTTGCAGTGGGAGTGGGAAAAAATTACAAAGTCTGAATGTATGAAATTTATAGAGACTTATTCACAAGAACTTGTTGGCAGTAAAGGCAGAAGGTGTTTTCACAAAGTATTAGTTGAAAGGGGTGTGCAGACTCATGCAATTAGGGTTGATATGTGGGATGTAGTTGTAGTTTCATTTTTTTTTTTTATTTGAAATGTTCCAAATTCTTATAATTTTTTTTTTCCTTTTAAATGTTTACTTGTTGGAAGATCACTTTAAAGATGTAACTATTCGGAATTTTATGTTGTTATTTCTATCTTTATATTTTAAATACCTGCAATTTTAGAGGGGTGTGTAGACTTTTTATAGCCACTGCACAAGTTTACTATCAAGCAAGACAGTATATATTTACAACAGGGAATATGTTCTTACTATGCTTATCGGCCTGTTCCACATTAATCTCTATCCCATGACCTGAGGTGAAACTTATCATCACCCTTTCATTTGACTGATCACAGTATCATCAGCATAAAATAAACTTAAATACATTCAATCTTCACAGGAAGCGTCACTACCAATCACAGGCATGGCATAACCTCCATACCTTCACCATACATCTATAGGAAAATTATATCTCAATCATATATTAAAATCAGTGCATTAATAGGCAGGAACTACTTTAAGGACTACTGAGGAAGGAATCGGATTAGAGGATTCAACACCTGACTCAACAACTCAACAGCTGTTACTCATACGTTCAGGTAGTCAGTGAGTGATGTAAGCTCTTGGTCATTGTCAGGGCTAATAACTCATGCCAAAAATAGTGAAGCAAAATGGATTTTAGTGGAATCCCTGTCCACCTCTGATGAAAAAAAAAAAACCCTTCAGCAAAAATAATTCATCCTTTCATCTTCTTACATTGGTAAAATCCATGAAATGAAGACCTTTGATACTTAATTCAGGAAAAGAAAGCTTTAGTGATGGACATGAATTAATTGAATATTGCAGTTCAGCCATACATAATAAAATCCTTTAACTTTCTTTCATTTTTTTTTTACCTTTGGTTGTGTTGAAATTCTCAAGGATATGAGTCCATTTGTTGATATCATCAGAAAGAAGCTTGACGTTAGACAGCAGCGAGGAGTCGGCTAAGAGAGACTGAACCTCGATCAAAGCCTTTGCAATGCTGGTAAGAAAATAAAGGGCATAAATGTATTACACAGTAAAGAACTGGAAAACAAATAAATAAACAGCACATGCAATACCCGGTTAAATGTGCGATTATATGCTGATAAGCCAAGGGTTTTAAATGTTTTTTAAGGATTAAAAGTTCCTGTCACTTTCCACCCTGTACTTAAATCAGATTAAACACACAATTATCGGCCTACTACTTTAACATCTTGTGGTGTATTACAGTTAATAAATTGAACAAATGGATGGTAACTTTCTGATTTAAAAGTTTTAACTGACCTCAAGAGACACATAAGTACACAACAAACACAAAAGTATCTATTGCATTTCACACTGAATGGTTACATATCAAAGAAGGAAAGAGCATACATGAGGTCTTTATACACTGAGTGAGACTTTTATGAATCTTCACAAGTGCAGGCGCTCTGTCTAATGAGAGGACTGGGATTGTGTATCGTACTGCAGCTCGTCAAAGTCAGAATTCTTAATCAATAGTGCCACTTTGATTTAAAACACACTAGGGCACTGAACACTGCATGCCATAAATAGTTGGTATCGAATTGTTGGGTTTGTCGGTTGAGTCTAGTTTATATATTGCTTTGAAATATTATTTGAGCGTACAGTACATCCAATCTTACAGCAAAAGTTCTGCAAAACAGAGCATTCACTCGTGTGCTGTTATGCACTGATTAAAATATACACCAGTCAGCCATAAAATTGAAAACAACTGACAAGGTGACGTGAATAACAATACCTTTCTATTTCTACATGTCCGCATTGTATATTGTGGTTATTATATGTTAAAAGAATTGGATTTTTCATCAATCTTATAAACTGATTAAACCCAGGTTCTGATTGTCACGATGTTTACTGACATGGAGTCGTTGAAGTTGTTGACCTGTCCAGGGGTTTCTCCAGGCGTCGGCTCATTGACACATGGATTCTGGATGTTGCAGACCATGCCTTGTAACCATGGCAACACCCCAGCTGATGGCATCGGCTTGTTAAGATAATGGCCTGTATTAGGAGAGGTATTAGCATTTGGAGAATAGGTCTAATCTATTATTGTGCAATAACATGGGTTTAAAAAAGAGAACTAATTAATTCGACTCTGGTATGTGATTAATACAAAAAGCACCTCGCATTCACACATTGTGTGTTTTGGATATACTAAATATCAGCTTTATATTGTTTATATGGTTAAAAGTCAAACAACACTTACACTGGCCTTTGTAGACAGGATGATTGGTAGATCTCACCCACACCAGAATGAAAAACAGGAACAGAGGCCATATTAGCTCAATTACCAACCGCAACTGTCAGAGAAAAAGCAAGAGAGAAGGAAACAGCGACATTTTAATCTTCGCAGACAGTCTCCAATACCATGTTGTTCCTTCTAAAATGGCTTGAAGTGCTATAAAATTGCTGCAGTTTCAGGTAGAGGGTGTCATCATAGTACACGCCGTCTGTGCTGCTTCCGTAACAGCGCTCTTCCTCTACTTTAACACCTGCTTCAACTGCATTTTAAACTTTTCTTTTTTTTTCCTTTTTTTTTTTTTTTTATACCAAGTGCCATTTTACCAATTAACTGGTGAACACACTAAAGAGGGGAGAAATAGAAACTGAGAAATGCTCAGGCACATCATTTCCATTTCAGTGTGACAGATCAGGGGCTACATTTGGTCGAGATAATGGGATAACTCTGGTTAATGCATTACGCAGTACTCAAATCCGATGGAAAACTGGTAAAAAAACAAGATTATTAAAAACACATGCTCGTGGAAGCTAAAATTAAATCTATATAAACATGTACAAACTGGTGACAAAATTTAAAAAAATGATTTGGAGCGAACACAAGCCAGAAGCTTAAACATGTATTGCTAGTAATTTTTTTTTTTTTCTGGTATTTGTACTGGAGTTCAAATTTCATTAATTCTCTCCTATATTTTCTCTCAGTTTGTGTTCTGATGTTGGTAATAAAAAGCATTCTCTAACATGTCACTCTAAAATCTTTTATTGCTGTTTAGTTGTGTCAACATCAGCTAATTTTGAAGTTCAGCACCTTATGATTTGCATCCTTTTCATACTCATCAGACTATTCAGTGGTGTATGATGAGGTATGTCATTTCAAAATAAACCGCTGCCATCATGATCGAAACATTCCATCATAGGATATATGTGGCCAGACAGAAGAACTATTGATTTGCAGTGGACACAAACCACGAGAGAGCTTTTTTTTTTTTTCATTTTGCTATTTATTAAGAAAACAGAAAAAAAACTGACACATGTATCATTTCTTTTATAGGGACTGACTTAGATTGTCCTGATTTTCCAACATAAGACAAGAAGAAAGGTGGCGTGTCAGACATAGTCAGTTGACATAAATAAAATGTGGGGAAAAAAATAATAATTTCAATGTTGAAATAGTACTAGTAGTGCTATAATACTAATAAATAAATAATAATAAATAAAGTATAATAATAATATTGAATTAATAATGATTTAATTAGATCTTAATAATATTTTAAGCTTTATAAAAAATATTGTAAGTTATATATATAAAAAAAATTATATATTTCCCATAAAACATTCAAAATAACTCCATATAAAACTGTCTATCATATCAAAGTTTTGCTTTTAAAATCTGAGATACACAAGAACCTTTGCACCTGTAAATGCTCCTCATGAGTGTGATTAAGCTGCAACATGGGACCTTCCACCTCTAAAATGTTTTTTGCAGAGCTGTGCTTCAGCCGGAGGGTTAATTGGTAAACAAGCTGTGAACGTGAGGTGATTGCCCAACAATTCATCTCTGCTGCAGGTGACCTATTGGCTGCCCAATAGGATCTATTATTAATGTAGGAATGATAGAGTGTGAGAATACCCAGAATGTCTATAGCACATCATTTTGAATGGTGCAGGTACTTCAAGTCTTAGAGATGAAACAATGTACTGTACCTTTTGATTTGCAAGTTTACATTTTGCACTATTTATCAGTGCAAAATCAATACTTTCAAAGGTTTTAAAAGTTTCAAAGAGATATGTGAGAGGGCAGCCAATTTAAAAAGTATTGAGCCCTAAAGAAAGCCCAAAACACTACAGAAACCAAACTTTAGTGATCATTATCAAGAAGTGATTCCACAAGTATTCCACAATTTACAATTAGTAAAAATAAAAGAAATTGCAATGTTTGTTCTGTATTATCTTTTTAGGATTATATTTGCATGTAATTTCACATTCTGTATTATCTATTTATAATTTCATTTGCATGTATATGTAAATTAATTGCAAAACCCAGTTTATCTTTATATATCTGTATACTGACTGTATAACAACACTTTTCAGGTCCTGCTGTGTATATATATTGCACATAAAGTATATTTCACACACAAATACATACATAATATACAAATATATTGTGCCATACATACTGTACATCTTGCACAAATGATTTTTCATTTTATTTATAGATTTTTATAGATCTTTATATGCATATATGTTTTGCTGTTGTTTGCTATAAAGCTTCTACAGAAACTCTTTGCTATAGCCTATTTATTCATATGCTGTGTATGTACATATTTAATTGCACTTATAATTATGCAAATATAATATATTTATGTCTGTCTGTCTGTCTGTCTGTCTGTCTGTCTGTCTGTCTGTCTGTCCATCCAGCTAGCTACGTACTTATAAGCAGAACGAAAGGCACCGTGACCTGCATTTACAGGAAAATAGTCCATTTTGGGGTGATAAAAGAAACTTCACCTTGGATTGGACCACATCACACTACTTCGCCATTAATTATTTTTTGTTAATGAATTCCTACATTCAAAACCCAACACAGCCCACAGAATTGTACATCAAATGCAGATTTATAACATTACATGACTTGCCATGTTTTAAATATTTAGGTACATTATGTTTCAAATAGCATTCAAATCAGCAGTGCACATAATTTCACCAAAGAAATTATATTCTAGTTCACTCACTGCTTGTGTAACCTCCTGTAATGTACAAGTTTACAACTTGAGCATTCCTGCACACTTGCAGGATCTTTACTCGAATGCTGTTGGGCTTGTTGACAAAATGGCAGATTGAACAGGATGAAAAGAGCGACAATTCTTCCAAATCGCATAAAGCACGATTTTGAAAAGGCTCACTCGGGAGTGGCTAATGGAGTTGTAAGCTCCGAGTCTCTTCATCCTCTCACTGCTGGTGTTTTGTCATCGGCTAGTGAAAGCTTTCTTTCATCCCTCCTGTCTGCTATTCTCTTCCCTAATCCCTTCACCTCTCCACCTGCACGGTTATTCTCCGGAAATTTCTCAATAAAGTGGCAGGGGGATAGACAAGAAAAAAAAACTCATAGAACAGAAAAAATGAGACATAAAAAAAAAATGGAATGCAATCATTTGCTTGGTAGAAAGGCACTGTCAGAGTTATTACTGAGACATCATAGTACACGTTTTGCTGTGTAGTGACAAAAAGTGATCAAATGAAATCTAAGCAGTCATCCATAAGTCTACTTTCAGATTTTGAACGAGATGAAGCTAATTGTGTCTCACAGTAGCTTTCTTGGTTTCTCTGGGATAGCCTTGTGAAGAAACATCAAGTACTATAATAGACTCTTCGCAAATGATTAATCAGATAAAAACATTTTTTGGACGAGGTCCTTGAGGCATCAATATCAATAGCCAAACATGTATAACAATAGCCTTAAGGGTCAGCCATTTATTTGAATGCAGACTGTATTAATGGAGACCTGAGATTAGCAGGTGGCTCTCAAACAGGGGGAGGGAGAAAAGGATCAGACATAGTCTCAGATGAATGTTTGTAGGAATCTAATTTTTCATGATATCTTCATTCAATTTAAAATATAAACTCATAAGACATGTGGCTTTTAACCCAGTACTTTTCTGGATTTCTCCAGGACTGAGTTAATGTATTTATATATGAAATAAAAACATTTTCAATGCATGAAATTTATAATCAAGGTACTTTATCATCTATAACTTATTATGTTTTTAAACAATATTAAATTTTAATGATTGACAATAAAACCCAACTTGTCTTCTTTACAATGACTTAAATTGTGTATGTAGCCCACTTTTCTAAGAAACTGTTAACATTTAAATTCATATATATATATATATATATATATATATATATATATATATATATATATATATATATATATATATATATATACATTTTACTTTTAAAACATGGCATTACATACAATACATATACTGCAAATGTCTTATTTTCAAGCATAAAAGTATATGAAAGATTACATTATTTAAGGAATAAATCACATATAAGGACAATAATCAAGCAGCATCTGATACAACCTGACATCAGTCTGAAGTTCATCCCTTCCTCATAACAGCACACCTGGAAGTGGTTTCTCCCAATATTTTAATGCTTACATTTTTAGTATTTTGTGACATTTAATGTATGCAAACAGCTGGATAAAAAAATGTCCTTTCCTGTAATCACTTACAGGGAAACAGCTGTAAACAGTCATTCAATCAGTCCTGAAGACTTTACTGTTTTGGAAAACGTATTGTACCCATTGGTGACTCCTTTAATAAAAATGTAATTAACAATCGACCTAGTGGATTCTTTCTAAGAAATTGTGTATTTCAGAGCATTTGTTATATAAGAATGTTAATTCGCTTATTAGCCTTATGTCCACGAACAACATCCACTAGATGAGTAATACATTTTGAAACCTATTTGAATAAACTTGTTGACTTACAGCTGGCATTATTAACAAATTAATTACCAATCAGAATCAAGAAATTCAACATTTCTGTTCTGATTCTTCCTCCACCAAATATTTTTTGTTCACACGTATACCAAGGCATCATAGCTACATTTAAAAATAGAGGTTTTTTTAGTGATAATAGTACAGTAAACCTTGTATACTGTAGTATTAATTTAGCTAATCTTCTCATTTTAATTAGAATAATGCTTTGCCTGTTTCATTTAAACTAGTTAATAACATAAAAGGTAAATGAGGTATATTTGAGAAATTTAATAGTGTGTTTGATTTCAAATATTCATAGGATTTCATTGTTATATATTTTTCCCCTTCTGTTGTTACTGCTGGGAGCTCAAACTAAGCAGACACATAATACACAGCTGTATTTCTTGTTATTTCTGCCAGCTGGTTGTCTATGCCAGCATGAGGAAAGAGATATGATATGTTTTTACTCCTAACGTCATGTGGTGTACAGCATTTGTGAAGAAAGTTTTCCAGTGCTAACATCGCTGCCTCCCATTGCTCGCAGAGCATAATTAAGTTGCACCTTTTTTTTCTTCTTTTTATTTTTGTTTTAAAAGCATAAATCCAAGCAGAGTTAAAACAGTTATTTATGTATTTCATGCTTTATTATGTTTTTAACCAGATCTATTTAAGGAAGGTATTGAATTAGTTATATATGAATCTTTTTCATATACATGTAAAAAAAAAAAAAAAAAAAAAAAAGGCAATCAAGACTGGAATAAAAACATGATTGGAAATTATTTTTTAGCCTCAAAATTTAGTGGTTTTTTTCTTGCAATTCTGATTTTTTTGTTTTTCCAAAAATGTTTTATTTTTATCAAAAGGCTGTTGTACAGGTGTAAACAATAAATGAACAAAGCTGATGAAATTAAATTTGGATTAGTTTGACTTTTTGTGCAAATGATGAACATGGACATGAACAAGAAACTTTTGGTTTGAAAAAAAAACAGGCCAAGTTTTTGTTGCGTTGTATGTTCTTTTCTTTAATTAAGTCATATCTGTAGCACTCAGTGATTCTTCTCTGTCTTGCACTTTAGACGTTTTCCCTGGATGTGCTCTAGTACTCTACGGCGCATGTTCGCTTCTGACCTTGTGCCCTAAATCGTTTCATTTTATTTGCAATTGTTGCTTTTGTGCAGTAGATACATACGTTTATTTGTTTTTAGTATTTATTTTTGTATATTTGTAAGAAATATTTTGCGGGAGTCTCGCAAATTATTTTATTTCCCCGCCACCCACTCACATGAGAATACATTTTACCGCTCGCATTCACCCATCAAATCTTGTTCGCGACGGGTCTTACGGGTCCCCCGGTACCCCCGCGGGAATGCAGGTCTCTAATATAGACCCTATTTCATACTGAAGAATGTGGAGGACTGGAGTGCAGCCAGCATTCCAGTTCATTCCAAAGGTGCTTGATAAGTTGAGTTTAGCAATTTATGGCAGGCCACTCAAAATCTTCTACCCCAACCCATGCAAACCATATCTTTTGCACGCAGCTGCATTGCCATGCTATACAGTTGTGTGCATAACCACAATATGCTAACAGTTTGGGGAAAACCAACCAGTTTGGCTGTAAAATCCCAATACGTTTGTCCAAGTAGTAGATCTAGTGACACACAGCTATAACTTTGTATAGTAGCATTTTAATTCTAACATCAACAAACATTAGCGCTGAACTGTACATCATTAACCAGGTGGGAAACAAAGGCAGGTGAGCTGCTAAGACAAGATGGCTAAGATAATGATCCAGCTCTTGAGAACTGTTTTGCTAAATACTCGAAAAGCGCTAACATTGTCTATAATATACTGTCAACCCTGGATCTGTAATAATGCGTACTTGGAACGGAACTGAATATGAACATTACTGTGAATAAATAGATGTTTTATTAAGTAGATACTAACATATGAACAGTAGACACATTTGTTGAGTTATAGTAGTGTTATTTAATGTATAATCACAATATGGTAACAGTCTGGATCTATCATAAAGTCATAACCATCATTTAATTCTTCCTACAGTTTAAACTATTCTCTTACTTTTAGAAAGAAAGTTGCATTTACACTGCAGTGGCTGTGATTTTGAAAGGGAATACTGCTGTGTTGTAAATAGGAACAAAAATACGTAGGTTTATAAAGTGGCAGGATTCAAAGAGAATGATCGGATTTAACTGACAAAAAAAAAAAAAAAATTATGCTCAAATGCACCATGTTATTGGAGATTGGAAATGCACTCCAGGACTGGCTGATTTTGGAAATCTAAAAAATAAACAACTTGCGGCCTGTAGGGATGGATGTAGCATGTTAAGATGTACACAAAAACTATTCACTATAAAAGCCTGATTGATCTTTGTGTTGTGCTGAAGTAATGTTCTGGATAAAAAGTGACTCAGAATTAGATAATAATGGATTACAAATACATACACGTAAAACATTTAATTTTAAAAAAATTATGTGATGTGTAGATAAATACAAAAATATTTTTTTTTCCTTTTTTTTATTTTGTTTGTCATGTAATTTCTATAATGTCATATTACTTCCAATAATACTCACACATTTGTATTGGATTGTCTTGCAATTGTCTTGCATATGCTACAATTACATTTTCCCTTCACATAAACTACGAGCTTGAAACCTGTTCCAGCATGACAATAGAGGATCTTGAGTGGTGCTATAGAGCTCTGATTTCAACCTTGCGGAACAGCTTTGGGATGAATTGGAACACTGACTGCTACACAGGTCTTCTCACCCTACATTAGCACTAAACTCCTTGTGGCTAAATGAGCTCAAAAACCACACTTTAAAATCTGGTAAAACATCTTCCCAAAAGAGTGGAGCTTATCATAACTGCAAATGGGAAATTAGATGTTTGAGAAGCACATACCAATAGATAGAAATGGACAGGTGTCCACAAACATTTGTCCATATAGTTTATTTTAATACGGCTCGTTTGCTGTACAAGGTAGAAATGCTGTTCTTAAAATTTTTTTATCAAACTCAACACACTTTTGCCAATCCAATTCAAGATTTCTGCAGTGCTGTGCATTAAGTGAATTTCGTTGGATTCTTATTGGCTATCATACCATGCTGTTTACAATATCCTGTCTCATACAATTTGCATTGAAACCAGCAAATTGCAATTTGCTTGGAAAAATTCTCCCTACTTTGCTGTCAGAAGTAAAATAAATTATCTAGAATAGTAAATGTGCAGCCATTGTAGAGGTGGAACATCCAAATTTATTACCCACATTCACCTGCTTCTTCAGGCGTTCAGGTCTGCTTGTGGTCCAACGCTGTCTGTTCTAATCAAATCACATATCTTTCTAATAGATTATGATGAAATAGATGCAGGCATTACGGCATTTACTAATGCAAATCTTTACTTAATAGCCCAGGCAGTGCATACACACACACGCGCACACACACACACACACACACACACACACACACACACACACAGTTTTCATCTTATTGACTGATGCTAACATCAACAAACATTAGCGCTAAAACCTGCTGTAGCTCACTGTACATCATTAACCAGGTGGGAAACAGAGGCAGGTGAGCTGCTAAGACAAGATGGCTAAGATAATGATTCAGCTCTTGAGAACTGTTTTGCTAAACACTCGAAAAGCGCTAACATTGTCTATAATATACTGTCAACCCTGGATCTGTAATAATGCGTACTTGGAACGGAACTAAATATGAACATTACTGTGAATAAATAGATGATTTCTAAGTAGATACTAAGATATGAACAGTAGACACAGTATTTGTTGAGTTGTAGTAGTGTTATTTAATGCTAATTGTGAACTTGATTGATGTAGCTAAGTTTGAGAAAATGTAACGTGATATATCAAGTTACTGTGATTTCTTTTAAGCATGTCCAGGAGAACACAACTCAATATTTCAATCCAAAGAATACAAACATATTAAACATAAATCCAAGCACAAATATGTATATTTAGAGTGCTTAAATATATATATATATATATATATATATTTTTAAAAATGCACGGTTGTTGTTTTGATATCCCTCCATGTGCTGTATGTTTTGTCTCAAATCTCATCTCCGCCCTGTTATTTCATTTTTCCAGCTGTTCACTTTTTGTACATGGACCACTCAATTAGCTGGATTTTATTGTTGATTTGATATGATCTGGAACTGTTTGGTTCTTCAAAGCTCATCCTGGTGTTGCTGTTACAGCAACAGGTCTGTAAGCTCCAACCTGCTCGGGAGTCGGCTTAGTTCATGTAAACAGGATTAGATTATATCTAAATAAGCGGAGGTGGTACAGAATACAGATGCAGTCTGTCTTCTCTATTTTTACGAAAACAATCTAAAAAATCATATGGGAAGTTTTCTGGATTTAACACATAATGCAGGATAAACTGCATTGTTCACATTTCCCTTTTTACACCAATACCTGTTTTTTTTCTTTTTGCCATCTGCCTGTGATTAGGACCATGATAACTGGATTTACCTTAATAAAAAAAACTCTGATTGCATCCTGTCTCTCTCACTTACTGCACGTTACGCATACGGCGGGTTGGTGTGAAATTTACAACACAGCACTTAGCTTAACTGTCGAACAAAACAAATATCATGGAGGTTGTCCTTGTGCGTCAAGCTGTCCTTTCTCTCTTCATTCTCTTCCCTCCGTCTCCCTCACACAGCTTCTGAGAAGCACATTAAGAACACAAACAACCCAACTCCCCGTAGAGCTTGCGCTCAGAACGGGTTTACATGATCACCGGATCTCCTGAGTGCACACTGAGTTCTTCTGTTCTTCTTTGTCAGAAAAGACACTGACAGAGGGAATAAAAAGCCCAACATGCCAGAACCATCATCTTCCAGCACTTTCTACAAGACAATAGCTTGTTTTGTTTTTTTCTTCATTGTCTGGAGTTGAATAAACAACAATCAGGATAGTATATTCCCCTGAAGGTGGTGAAAAGTGCACTAGGAGGTTGCTGGGAGTATCACACTTGGGACTTTTCTCCAAAAAAAAAAAACACAACACAACACAAGTAACACAAGCGAAGGGTAAGGGTAGGGTTTAACGTTTAAACACAAGGACATTCAGTGTTATTTATTTTTGCTCCAAATTGGCTCACCTGCCTTTTCCCACTCACCAGCCAGTTTTCCCACCTATGTGCTTCCTCCGGGACAATCTTTTCAAACCTCTCCCTATGCTGCCTTACGGAGTAGAATTACACACTCAGTGAAAAGCCTCTATCTACTCTCTAGAGCATACATCATCTTACAGATGCTCATGATCGGCTTGTGTCACTATGATTGACAGGAGTGAGAAAGAACATCAACCCTCACAGAATTTGATATATTTGTGGAGTGAAAAATGTGGCTGTGCATTTGGTTGAGGTTCCTTCAAGATTATTATCTATTATTCTACTTTTCTAGCTCAATTTATGTATAACTCAATTACTTCACTGTACACACTACAATGTATGGTTGTGTATGTGACCAATACATACTGCATTTTCATTTCATTTGTTGATGGTTAGAATATGCATAAATGTCTATAAATAAAATGAGAAAAGTGTACACACAATAAGTGTGAGTTTATGAATTGGGTGTAAGTGAATCGGGAGTGTGTATTTGGAGTGAGTATGAAAGCATTTGTGTGTGTGTTTGTTTTTGTTAGCCTGTGGGATTGGGAGTGTGGGTATGTGTGATTGGATTTATGTGTCAAAGTGTTAGCTTATGAAAATTTGTGGAATGTCATTGAATGCATTTGTGTGTGTTTGCTTGTGTGAAGGTGACACCATTCCTCACTCTCAGGAGACAGGTGAAATCTGCCGTCGTCTTCTTCTTTCTCTCTCTCTCTCTCTCTCTCTCTCTCTCTCTCTCTCTCTCTCTCTCTCTCTCTCTCTCTCTCTTTCTCCCTCCCTCACACCTACAGCTGTTCCAGGCCAGGAAATGCCACCTGACACTCAAAAACAACACCTCACTCTACACCAGTTGGGAGCTGTGATGCCACGTGTGTGTGTGTGTGTGTGTGTGTGTTTGTGTGTGTGTGTGTGTGTGTGTGTGAGTTGTGTACCTTCTGCCTCTTGCGCAAAGTGAAGTTCTTCCAGAGCAGAAGCTTGAGCTGCACCAGGAGACCCATTATTTAGATTGCCGTTGCGTTACGATGGAAATTCAGACTCGTTTTTTGTCCTCTACAGAGGGACAGAAGGACAGATGTACTGTATAAGGAAGACAGGTTTAAACTCATATGTAATGTTGTTAACTGACATCAATACAAAAAAAAAAATATATATATATATATATATATATATATATATATATATATATATATATATATATATATATATATATATATATATATATATATCTCAAAACTTTCAATATGGCTTTTCTATCTTATCAATAAGGCCAAATATACAGTATATTGATCCTAGGTCATTCCTTTTTTCGAGTTTCACTATCACTATTGATTGAACAAATACATAGTATAATGACAGTTAAACCACTGATCTGTGCACTGAGGGATTTGCTCGAAACACTAATCTGTATCCTGGTGATTTGTGCGCTGTTTATTCTCCCTGTGAAACAATTTGGATTGGATCGTTCCACTGTCAGACCCTTGAGTCATTTACTTCATGCTACATTACAGGCATACTAATGACAATGTAGAGATAATCGCTTTCCTTCCTTCTCTAACACACACACACACAGTTGTGACAGAGACAGTAAGCAAGATAGGGTGTATGCACCCCCTGACTGGTGCAGGGGTCAATAGTTCTTGCCACAAGGCAAAACCGTTTACTAATAGCATTTATTTATTTATTTATGTATTATTTTATTTCATGTGCTCTATGCACTGTATGTTTTATTATTTTTTACACATCCAGCTTTGCAAGCCTGCCTCGCTCAGCCAGGTGAAACCTCGGTCAGATGTGCAAGCTTTCTGCAGCACACTGAGTTCTGAACATTCTGGACCTAGTTGTGCATGAGGGCATGAGCTACACCTTGTACCTCCCGAATAATCTACAGAGCAAAAAAAACAAAAAAAGTTTTGTAGCAGTACAAACGTGAAATTTGTTCATTGACTTTTGCAACTCTAATTAAATGATGTTGTGGGTATAATGTGTCATATTTAGAGTGAATCCAAAAGGATTTATGCATCAATAATGCATTAACATTGTAATGTTTATGCAAAGAAAAAATGTAGGAATACTCTGAGTACCAGTGCACAATACAGAATATGCAGATCGTATGCAAGTGATTCAAGCCTCAGACTTTTCTTCTATCCAAATTCACTAGCATTCAGAACAGAGGTGTCAAATCTCAGGGTTGGGCAAAATATTTTTTATATATATATATATATATATATATATTGCTTTAGGAAGGGCATCCAGCGTAAAACATGTACCAAATTAAACATGCGTATGATCCGCTGTGGCGACCCCTAAAGGGAGAAGCCGAAAGACAGAAAGAAAAAATACTTTTACAAGGGAGCATGAAATTTCTTTGCAAACCTTCCATCAATTGGCCTAATTGATCTGTACCTTTACCATTACACTGACTCAGTTGAAGCAAAACAGCTTTCCTCTGACTGTCATGCAATAAATCTGACATATGCAACCAGATAACAGTTCAAATGTTCAACTACATTTTCCTGTGAACTCCCAGATTAAGATTTTAAAGTAACCAACAGTTTAATGTTTTAACAGTTTTGTGAATATTTCATAATTGTATCCTCATTTAGTTACTTAGTGTTTGTTAACAAAGAGCTACTTTGCATCAGCAACACTGACTCAATGCTAAACAACTAACTATTTAATAGCAACTCGTTTAGAACTAATAAATCATTTGATTGTTTTTCATAAATATAATATATTATGTGTCAGGCAGTCATTCATGCAATGGTATGCAAAATTATGATCCTTCTAAACAGCTACTTCAATTAGGGAACAATATTATTAATTTAATCATTGGACATTGGACACCTATTTAAAAGCTGTCAGGCTGCATGTTTCCTCCTTCACCACCTTATTCCATATGGATGAATTTTCTGTTCTGATCTCAACAAGTCTGTGCAAGTTACTGAGTAGGCACCAATCAGAGGCCACGTTTTTATAACTTCATCATGTAGACTTGTTATAAAGTATTTTACAGTATTTTAAAATTACAAAAATACCAAACACGTTTTTGATACAAAAATATGAAGCCTTTATCATCAATCCTATCAAATACAAATGACAAAATCCAATTTTATATTTAAAAAAAGCATATTTGAAATACTTGTTTGACTAAAAGACAGGAGGTGGAGATGGAGGTAGCCGAGCTGAAGATGTTGAGGTTTTCGTTGGGAGTGATGCGGATAGACAGGATTAGAAAAGAGTTTATTATTATTATTATTATTATTAGAGGGACATGTAGGACGTTTTGGAGACAAAGTGAAAGAGGCCCGATTTAGATGGTTTGGAAATGTGCAGAGGAGGGACATGGGGTATATCAGTAGAAGAATGCTGAGGATGGAGCCACAAGAAAGAAGGAAAAGAGGATGTGGTGAGGGAAGACATGCAGGTAGTTGTTTTGAAGAGACAGATGTAGAGAACAGGGGGGTATGATCTGCTGCTGCGACCCCCTAACGGTAAAAGTCGGAAGAAAAAGAAGATTTGAAATGCATGTATTATAAATATTGCCCATATCTGTCAACTGTTTTCCACGATCGTTTCCACTATTGTTTGGTTGGAATAAAAACCTACACCCACACCAACCCTTTGTGGAAAAGATAAGACACCCCTGATCTAGAATATTACTATTTAAACCAAGTGCTTACATTTAAGCCTAAAAAACAAAACCTAAATTGGGAGAGAATCTGGAGTCCACAGAATTGTCATATAACTCAGGGACAAGTGCAGTGTGGAGCTTTTAACATCAAATCTGAATTGAAAGAGCATGGCAAAAAAACAGGTAAAACTCAATTGATGTACAAAGAGACGATACAAATGTCAGAAACAAATGCGAAAACAGTTTAGCAACAAAACAAAAATAATCAGAGAATCATTGAGTGTATTTTGATTTTATGAATGAGGTTCCTTTGTGTGTGTGTGTGTGTGTGTGTGTGTGTGTGTGTGTGTGTGTGTGTGTGTGTGTGTGTGTGTGTGTGTGTGTGTGTGTGTGTGTGTGTGTGTGTGTGTGTGTGTGTAATTGGGTGTTCAATCAGTGACAGGAAGTGTCAGAGTGGGGAAAATGTGTGTGTGTTTGTTCTGGAAATGTGAGTTTGTGTTAGATATATTTTTGGTTGCTGGGATTTAAAGTTCTCAGGATGTCTAAAATCTAATGGAATTCAATTGTGTGGTAATTTGTTTTTGTTTTTTTTCTGTCAGATGTACTTCAATCAGACATGACTAAAAGCAAAAGAGAATTAAAAGTACATTTTATTATGATCATACATAACTGAGCAAATGGAAAGCCGTCAAATGAGCTTCTAATTGTGTTATGAGTGCTGTATATTTGTATATATTGCCTATTAAAATGAATATGACTTATGAAATTAAGTACCATTATAATTCCCTTTATACAGCATGAAATCTAGATAGCCCACTGGATGTTTTTTGTTTCTTACACCATTCGGTGTAACCTTTAACGACCAGACGAGCAATTTCTGAAACATATTTTTATAATAAATATCATATATAATAAATATACAAACACCAACCATGTCCAGAAATCACATTCCTCTGTTGCTCGATGCAAAACTTTTACTGAATGTTTTAACCTGCATTTGCATCATAATATGCACTTTGGTACTGCCATAATGATTGGCTGATTAAATAATTGCATGGTTGTGCAGGATTTCCTATTAAGTGACTATGGAGTAGTTTGTAAATCTCTATGTACACCATTCGATATTTCCAACTACTTTTTTTTAACCTGAAATTGTTTTGGATAAATGGATGAATAAGTGAATATATAATGAGAGATAAAGAAACTTCCTTTTCCTGCTAAACATATATCACGGTTAAGCCTGACCTCTAGGAACTAAGAAAGTTCAAGCTGATGTTTATCTAAGGATACATTCACATTAATCAAGATAGAGCTGAAAAACAACACCTGTGTAAAAACATAAGAAGCTTTGGTCTCTGTGCTGTGGGTAAGACTATACAGCTGTTTGTTTGAGTTGACTAAACTTGAACAAACAGCTATCTATCACCTGACTAAAACTATGCCAGCGGGAACAAAAAACTGTTTTTGCTGCACAAAACACGGCCAAAGTTTGGTTTGGTTAATTTGACTTTGCTGTGATTTGCCCCTTGCCATGTTTAGATTGGTTTGGGTTCAGGTTGTGGTTTTTGTGGTAAATTTTTTCTGCCTTTTTATTTTTCGATGATGACTCCTAAACTGAGTCTTATAGAATATTTAGCATAGAAATGTACAGGAATCGACCACTAAATGTTTAGCGATTCGTTGTTGCCATAATGTTAATTATTTCCACCCAAATTGGAAATTGGATCACAAAAAAAAAAACATTGCTCTCGGGTTAATATAATAGCAATAGATGGTGACATGCTTCAAACATGCTATGTTTTACCTCATCAAAATTGTAATTTTTTTCTTGGAAAACATTTGAAAATCTTGTCAGATGAACCAAGGCATTTTTTTGGGTTGATTTGCATGTTATGTTTGGCTTTCTCTCACCAGCTAAGAGACCAAGCTAAGGAATACAGCAATCATTTTTTCAAAGAAAATGTGCGGGTTTCCTGCAAAATAACTCCTAAGCTTCTATGAGGACCCCTGGGAAAATTCAAACACATCTCTGTAATGGAATAAATATAAATGCTTGACAAGGAGTGGTGTTGCTACCAAGACAACAGAGATAATATTTCAGAACACAAGCAAATGCAAATACAAGGAAGTTCTGTCTATTTTGCATGTTTTAATTGGTACTTCAAGTATACATCATGCCTTTAGGTCACGTTTACACCTACATCACCTACTCTTTCTTTATCTTTCTCTTTCTTTCTCATTATCTCGAAACACAAGTTCACATGGGTTCAATTTAATTGAATTCCATCTAAGAAGCCTTTCATTCACATCTACCTGAAGCTACAGCTGCTGACATTTTCCCAATGATAATTCGACTGTAAAGTGAATAAGTGAAATGATCTCCACTCTCCATGCTGATCAAAGCTCAGAGACTAAGAAAGCTTTCCAGGAGCCACTCAGACCAACCGAGTCACAATCTTTGCCGTGCTTTAATTTTTTTTCTTTCTTTCGTTTGAGCTTCTCAGAGAATAACATTCCATCACAAGACTCTAACCTTAAATCTGTGGTGTCATGAGTATATTCATAAGTGTTTCATTTTCCACAGAAAGAGAATACTAAAACAAGAAATATCCAGTTATACCTGCATCTAAGAGAAGTTTAGAGCAACAGTACAAATGATTTTCACATTATATGAAACTCATAAGTCATAAATATAAAAACTCATAAATATGAACTCATAAGTATGGATATAAGGATATGAGGCAAGTTTGTTTATATATATATATATATATATATATATATATATATATATATATATATATATATATATATATATATACATATATATATATATATATATATATACATATATATATATATATATACATATATATATATATATATATATATATATATATATATATATATATATATATATATATATATATATATATATATAAACAAACTTGCCTCATATCCATACTTATGAGTTCATATTTATGAGTTTTTATATTTATGACTTATGAGTTTCATATAATGTGAGAAAAAAAAAAAAAAATATATATATATATATATATATATATATATATATATATATATATATATATATATATATATATATATATATATATATATATATATATATAATGCACTTATTTTTTAAACTATCATGTTCAGGTGATATCTTTGACTTACAAAAAAGAGGAAAAAACCCGAAAATGTTTCATTAAATTACTCAGGAGGAAAAAATTATTGCTTTCTATGAAGCCCATATATACAACTCATGCTAACTGCATTACAAATATTATCTATCTATCTATCTATCTATCTATCTATCTATCTATCTATCTATCTATCTATCTATCTATCTATCTATCTATCTATCTATCTATCTATCTATCTATCTATCTATCTATCTATTATTATATTATATAATAGTAGGCTTTAACATTTCAACAATTTGAAATAAAATTTTATATAATGCTGCATAGCTCCAGATTGGTCAGAGTGCTGACCCCTGTCCATCAGAAAAAGCTCCAGCATCTGAGCAGAAGTGAACCAGTAAAGTCCACTAAAGGTGATAGACCATTCTTACATTTAGCTCCTAAACTTTAGCTCCATTTTACATACCTTATATACCGGGTTAGTTAAGACAGCAGAGCTGCTTTCCTGCAGCAAACTGATCCAATGGCATTGGAAAGACCACACGAATGTAATTCCGATAATTTGGAAGAGCTACAGCACAAATGAAGTCCATCTGCTTGATGATCTGCTTAACCAGCTTGATTTGGTTCATAGACAGGGCATAGACAGATGTTTTTGTCAGTCTTTCCACCATTGTCATGGTCATGGATGACCAACAAAGCATTCACAAGATTATGCAAACAGTGGCTGGCCAAACAGACCAAGGTTTCAGGTTTTGTTGATGCTCCAGAGTGTGTACTTTATCACTACCCTAGAGACCACACCTACTATTCCACTATGAATGGGTCATTGTGGCAAAGCAGGCCAAACACAATATTTTTTTGTTTGTTTATTTTAGCCAATTTCCACCCACAAATTGGATTTCCAATATCATATGACAGCTACTAGACCAGAAACAAAAAGACTAGCATGAGAAATATCTAAAGTTGCCAAACTAATGCTCATGATTTATCAAGTGTATCACACTTAGAGAAAACACCCATGATTGGCTTCTGTCACTGTGCTTGACTGAGAGAACCAATTTTGCTCTAAAACGACTCCCGATGGCTGTGGTGTTGCCAGGATTTGAACTTGTGATCGGAAAATCCGGGCAAACAGTTTTCTATTGTGCCACAGCACACACTGTAAAAGGATTATGCTTGAAACAAGTATTATAGTAGTAATAATCAGTGATTCTGCCTATGCTTTTACAACAAACTGACAAGCCACTATATCTTTTCTATGTACACCTACAACAAGATTGTTAGTGTGCACAAAGTAGGTTTAACACGTGCAACAAATCCAAAGAACTGGCTCAATCTTTAATCTTGCATCAGTACAGTACATACCTGCAATTTGCAATTTTCCCACATTACTGTTTCTTTAACTAGAGAAAAAAAAATATTCATATCTTCTTTTAATCTTGTAATGTAGTGGTTGAGGTTGCATTAAATGCCTATAGAGATATATAGAAAATTAATGTTTGGTAGGAAGTAGTAGAGCTCTTTTTTCTCTTAGCTGTAGATTGACTAAAAAACAGATGTTCACACTGAAAAGTGTGCTATTTATGTTTAACTACTTAGCAGCTAAGAGTTCTTTTTAAGCTGACAGTGCACAACCACAAGAGACAATAGAAGTGCTTGGTACAGCCCCCACAACAGACTTGTCACTTGCTAGAAAATAGGGTAAGTTTTTTTTTTTTTCCCAGTCCACATTATTTATGTGTGCTGTCTGTTACTGGATCCATTAGAAACCATGTTCATTTTGACTTTATGTCCTCTACTAGTTTCAAAATAGCCATCTTGACAGTCTGAAACATAAGAAAATGTACAAGCATAACCCGGGTTTTTTTTATAGTTCTTGGATTGAAAGATACCTGGGTGAACAGCATGACATAGAGAAGGTTATCAGTACTCTGTCAGCAAAAGATTCAAAGATAATGGATTTAAAAACTTAGATCAAGGACAAAAATGTCCTAAGAGAAAATGAGAAGGAAAGAAAGAGATAAAGAGGATAAAGGAAGTGCAGTAGTGTAACAAAGTTGTCAAAACTTTCTCTCCATATCATTTATTTTTGACATTTTATATCTTCAAGGATCATTTATAAGACCATGATTAGCTACTTCTTCAGCTTTTATCAGAACTGGAGAGGTGTTGGCCTACGTGTGCATATGTGTGTGTGTGTGTGTGTGTGTGTGTGTGTGTGTGTGTGTGTGTGTGTGTGTGTGTGTGTGTGTGTGTGTGTGTGTGTGTGTGTTTGTGTGTGGGTGAGACTCAGCGATCATGTCCTGTTCTTCCACACAGCCTGGTAATTGTCTCCAGTTTCCTTAAATATTTCAGCAGGCATCAGGCAGGACACGCAGCGCTGAAACCAGAACATGGCGTGGGAAAATGGCCTACACAGGCGCCAGGCATAAAATATGCAGCGGGTAATTTCCTATTTATAAATCATATTCTGCTTTTGCCAGCTCAAACGGGAGCACGATCTAATTCCACAATTCAATCTAAGCATGAAGGGCAAAAAAAAAAGGTTTCACACACAGACACACACAAACACACTCATATGTTATAGGGATTATTTAAAGATGCCACAGAGAAATACAGAGATTAATGTTTGAGGAAAGGCCAAAATGCAAACTGATGCCCAAAATATCTATTTAGCAGAAGATGTCAAAAAATGCAAAATGTCAGAAGATTTTTTTTATATGCTCTTTAATGAAATTAATATGCACATAAAATATGTATTTTTTTTTTTTTAAGTTTAACTGATTAATACATGCATGATTTCCAACAAAAACTTGGCAAAAAAAGGAATATATAATTCAAACATATAAATACAGAAGTCCAAAGCATGCTTCATATTAAACAACTGGTTTCTTTTTAATTACATTGGTTTATTTACACTATGTTGGGGAAAATATCATATTTTTTTGGCCTATACAGTAGAAAGAACACGAAAATTTTAGGAACATAATAAAACTAGGTGTGTTCAAGCAGCAAATCTCACGTATATTTAATTTAACACAATTCAAGTAGTGCTGAAGTCTAAGAAATTCTGTAAAGGTTAATAAAACATTGCTTTGTCCTACATGTCCAAGAAACTAAATGTTGACTTTTCGCTTTACAGACCAAAAATAGATTAATTTTTTTTTAAAAATTAAAAAAATTTATAAAGAAAGAATATCTGTGACAGTAAACATAATCCTCCTCCAACCATTCATCTTTTTGCCATTTAATTGCACGGACAACCACATGAAGGGGTAATACTATAAAAAAAAAAAAAAGATTAAATTCTATGGTCTTGTGAGACGCCTTCATTTACATACAGGCATTTGAATGGTTAATGCACAAAAGTTTAGTAAACATTCACGCACACACACACACACACACACACACACACACACACACACACACACACACAGATTATGACATGTAGTGAAATGCTTTTTTACTACTGTCCAACATGTAAATAGAAATAGAATATAAAGATAAAAAGTTAAATAAAACAAATAAAAAAAAACAAAAAATATATCTATATTTGTTTTTTTTGGTTTTTTTTGTTGTTTTTTTTTACACAATTTATTAATTGGCCAATCCCCAACCTATATGACATTTACATAGTGCCGAGAGTAGAGACTAGTTGCTCTAAGAATCATAAAGACACAATGTATCTAAAAACCCTGAAAGAAAAGTGCTATCTGTCTTCATCCACCTACACTCACAGATGCCAATAATTGGTTGATAATGAACTGACATACTAAAAGAAAAAAATGATGTATGTTTATGTGCTTAGATTTCATGCCAAGGAAGAGCACTACAGATGCAATATTTTCTTTAAAAATGTAATAGAGAATTATAGATAAAGTCAGAAGGAGTTGCATTGTGTGTTTGTGGATTTAGAGAAAGTGTATGATAGAGTGGAAAGAGAGGAGTTGTGGTTTTGTATGAGGAAGTCAGGTGTGTCAGGGAAGTATGTGACCGGTTTGCAGGACATGTATGAGGACAGTGTGACAGCAGTGAAATGTGCAGCAGGAATGACAGACTGGTTTAAGGTGAAGGTTGGACTGCAGCAAGGATCAGCTCTGAGCCCTTTCCTGTTTGCAGTAGTGATAGACAGATTGACAGACGAGGTCAGACAGGAGTCTCCATGGACTATGATGTTTGTGAACTTGTGAACTACCACCTCCGCTAATTCTAATGCATGGCAAATGAATGACACATGAAAATTCACACCATCTCCATCAGTTACAAAGACACAAAAGTGTTTCTGTTGCCATTGTGAAATAAAGGCAATGTTGGCACCTGTTATACAAATTAGATGCAAATCCAGCCGAGAACACCTTGATCAAGTTCACGCTGTCAGTTTGTTTCTACTAAGAGAGTAATGTAGTACAATCTATGTAGGCCTTATCAATGTGTTCTGGTTATGACCTCCAGTGGGTAAATCATTATAGCATTACAGTAACAGTATTATGTGTGTGATATCAGAGTTCACATTTTAATGCCACATCTTAAGACACTATGATAACAGGAGTTTATTTGTTTGCTTACATATAGAAGATGGAAAAAAAGTCTGTTTCCTAAAACAAGCCTAGTTCCTGAACTTGGATCTAACATAGTATGAATTGTATAAAGTGACACAATCAAAAAGTATTTTATGTTAAATTAAACCTTTTCCCATAATACAAATTTACATTTTATATTGTGTTGTATTAATTATAATTTAAAGAAATTTTTTAAACATGAACTGCATCAAATACTAACTACAAGTCACTGAAAAAGCTCTCATTGTTATTATTATTATTATTATTGTTATTGTTATCGTTAATGTTGTAATAATATTAATAATAATAATAATAATAATTATTATTATTATTATTATTATTATTATTATTATTAGCAAAACAAGAAAAAGAATCTGTTACAGGAAATCCCAATCCATAATTATTCAATGTTGTTTTAGCTATTACTTTTTTTGACGGAGTGGGTGGAGAAGAGTGGCAGGAGTGATTTGTGATAGAAGGGTATCTGCATAAGACTTATAGGACTGTGGTGAGACCGGCAATGTTGTATGGTTTAAAGACAGTGGCATTGAATAAAAGACGATTGAAGGTGGAGCTGGAGGTAGCAGAGCTGAAGATGTTAAGGTTTTCG
This sequence comes from Silurus aristotelis, assembly GCF_946808225.1. Classification (NCBI taxonomy): domain Eukaryota; kingdom Metazoa; phylum Chordata; class Actinopteri; order Siluriformes; family Siluridae; genus Silurus; species Silurus aristotelis. Next base: position 11,169,734 of record NC_139600.1, on the reverse strand, counting down.
TTGGGAGTGACGACGATGGACAGGATTAGAAATGATTTTGTTAGAGGGACAGCGCATGTAGGACGTTTTGGAGACAAGGTGAGGGAGGTGAGATTGAGATGGTTTGGACATGTGCAGAGGAGGGACATGGGGTATATTGGTAGGAGAATGCTGAGGATGGGAGGATGGAGCTACCAGGAAGAAGGAAAATAGGAAGGTCAAGGAGGGGGTTTATGGATGTGGTGAGGGAAGACATGCAGGTAGTTGGGTTAAGGCAGATGTAGAGGACAGGGTGGTATGGAGACGGATGATCCGATGTGGCGACCCCTAATGGGAGAAGCCGAAAAAAGAAGATGAAGAGTTCTAGCTATTACTTTCTATGACTGAGTTCGAAATGGATGAAATATTACACCTTTGTAGACTTCAAAATAATGTCAACATGACCTGTCAGATCTGTTAGTAACAATAAAAGCTTGGGAGCCCAGAATATTATTGTACACCTTTATCACAGTATATATTTAAATAGTTTTTCGGGTGCACAACTTTTTTTATTAATAATATAAATGATATTATTATGTCAAGTTTTTTCCCAATTTGACTGTTGTTGAAGAAAAAAATTAATAAATGAGTCTAGATTTAAAACTATTCAACTTAATATAAAAAAAAAGATGAACACAATTATATTAGGACAACAAACTAAATTAATGGAGCAATAAACCATATAATTGATAAAACAAAATATACATTAACCGGTGCACGATAATAATTAGATTCGGCACCGCAATTTGTGAAGATATTATACTCAAGGCACATTGTCTGCTTAAATAATAATATAATCTACTACTACAAATAATAATAATATTATGTATAATATGATTAATTCTAGAATCAATCATCCTGTTCATGCATCTATGTTTTTCTTTCCTTTCTCTTACATGAAAACCCACTTATTCAAGTGTAAACCTGAGTGTGAACAGCTCACACTATCCCACCTGACACTTTCACAACAGGTGTCTTTTTTTTAGTATATTCAGTTCCAGCACCTTTAACAGAAACTGATTTCCAGATTTGACCCTCAGCATGCAGTTAATTAGCGACACCTCTGGTGTCAGCTCATCATTAGTTTGAACTCAGGGTCCTTGCAAGAGGCGAATCAGTTCTATTAGTGTGAAACTCATAAGCAGAACCAATCAACTGTAAAATGGGCCGTTTACGTTAATAACCTACTATTCCAAAACTAAATGGCAGTAAAAAGGTCAGTGGTTAAGGTTCTATCAAATCTATCAAATATCAGGGTGATTTGTTGCTGCTCAGATCAACACTTGGATTGGATTCTCTGGATACAAGCTGAATTATTTCAGAAAGGAATAATACACACACAATGCCAGCACATTTATACATATTTTATTCTTAATTTGGCAGTAGATTATAATTTTTTTATCTATGAGCAGTTTCTATTAATTTGAAGATACATTTTACATCAAAGTGTTGTACAACTTTGGATCAGAAGTTCGGGAGTTCCAGTCCCAGCACAATCATGCTATCACTTCTGGGCCCCTGAGCAAGGCTCTTACCCCTCAACTTCTCTGGTGTATAAATTAGATAAATGTAAGTCACTCTGGATACGCGCATCTTCTAAATGCTATAAATGCAATGATTGCACTTGAAAACACAATAATAAATACTAATAAAAAAATCAAGGCTTTTCATTTAAAACACAGAAATACCTCCTGAAAACTTTTCCCCTTACACTAAAGGGGAAACTCTTCATTCATGGACCCAACATGTTAAAGAAAACATCACTGAATCAAAAATGAAATAAACATGTTCTAAATATTTTCACTTGGAGCCTCTACAATAAAAGTTACTTTGGGATTTATTGTGTATATTCTGTAAGATGATAAAATGCTATTAAATCAATCAATGACTTTTGACATATCAAAATTGAGCATTTATTAAAGCTGCGGTATATTAAAGCATTGTCACCTTGAGCAAGAACTTAGTGTTTAATATCAGATTGGCTGTGATTTGCCTGTAGCACTCGAAGGTGAGTGCTGTAGGTGATCACAGCCGTGCCAATATTCAGTATAATAACAATATTGTAATTATTATTATTTTTTTTTATTGAACAGTTCTATAAAGAAGATATAAATATCAATGAAGTGACAGTGCTATTACAGACACTTAAAAATGCCTCTGGAATAGTTCTTTTCTTTTTCTCTTTTTCTCTATCTCTATTTACCTGAAATGAATCAGTGACCATTTTGATGAAGTACCCGTTAAACATTTTGGAAACTCCTAATTTTTTATAAATTTGCAGACACATGCATTTTCCTTTTGTTTATATATCGTATTTTCCGGACTATAAGCCGCAACTTTTTTCCCACGATTTGAACCCCGCGGCTTAAACAATGAAGCGGCTAATTTATGGATTTTTCCTGGGTTTTTCCGGGTTTCACAAACTTCAAGCCAAAAAACTGAACCCCATAACATTAAACTAATGAAATTGCTGAAAGGATTCAGGTGAACCAATGGGACTCTTTATATTAAATCAGATGCGCTCCCACTGAATCGGGCCACACCACATTATAAATATGGATGAGGTTCCTCTGACGTTTGACCTGCCGCTCACTCGGACTGTCTACAGGAAATGTGAATCATTCGTCACGCTGAAAACAACCGGGCATGAAAAAACACTTCACCTGTGTTCTGAGCTGCACGGCATCGGGAGAAAAACTTCACCAATGGTGATTTTTAAACGCACAACGATGCCAAAAGATAAACTCTCAAGAGAAATAGTTGTGGAAGGAAGGAGAAAGACAGTGAACAATGACTTTCTTGGTAGGCTACTGTTTAGATACAAGCCATGTAACAGACACTGTCTTTAGTTAAAGCCTGTGTAAAGTTCATTAGTTTCAGTGTAGACACTGCGGCTTATAGAAATCTTTGTCAAATTTAGTGGGTGCGGCTTATATTTGGGTGTGCTTAATAGTCCGGAAATTGCGGTACAACAAATTAGGTAAAATCAACACACAGTGAATAACTAGCAGGAAGTTCTGTTGACATATAAGTCCAAATTTGACATTGTTGCCTCTGACGGAAAAGCTTATGTAAGACCGAGAACAGGAGAGAAGTTGTTTGCAGACCCTACAGTCAAATATGGAGGTGGAAGCTTAATGGTTGTTGGTTGTTTTTTTGAATAGGGAATGTTGGAGACTGGAATACTAAGCAAGGCCACTATTTCATATACCATTCCTACATCTTCAGCTTGGCATGGGTTATCAGTTGGCTGGAGTGTTATCTATTATAAAATGGCCTAAGGTCTAAAATAAATATTTAGTGAAGAAGCTTTGGCAAGTCTTACAAGAGGCATGGCAAAAAATTTCAGCTGCATATTTTGGAAAAACCAACTGATGCCAAGAGTGTGTTCTCCATGTGTGGAGTTTGCAATTAAAATAAATTGTAACATCAGTAAATTTAGTTTAAATGTAAGTTTGCTCAAAGTAAATGGAAAAGGAACATGAATTTGTATCTCAAATCCTATTAAACTAGGTGTAACCAACATTTTTAACTGTACTGTGCTGTACTCTACATTTCATGGCGAACACTTACAAGCAGAGTGATTAAAAATGTGGATAAAGTGATAGGTTATTGTAAAAATGCTTCTATCAAAAGAACTACTAGGCCAGAACAAAATGCTGTGTAAATGAAATCTCCCCCAAAAAAGTATAGAACCATTAAAGAATTAAAATTTACTGTTCAGTATCCCAAGAATATCACAACCAATATGTATAGTTTGATGTATTATTATTGTTATTTTCTTTGCTGTATATGAATAATTGTACTTCACAGATCCATTTAAAAAGGAGCAGTAGTTCTAAAAGGTGTATTCTTACATGTTACTTCACTTAATGTTCTAACACTTTGAGGAAGAGAACAGTGTTTAATTATAAATAATTTTCTACTGCGAACAGATGCTTTTTTCCAAGCTGCTGACATTTAACTGACGTCTATGACCCATTTTTAATTGTTTTTTTTTTAAAGTATAGCAGGGTTTTTAATCAATTTAATGAAGTTGCCAAAGAGTAGAATGTATTTTGGTTAGGATTTTCGTCATAGAATTTCAGTGCAGAAATGATTTAACCTGTTTAAAATTCCCTTTATGTCAATCAAGTAAAAGCATAAACAATGTGAACTAAGCCCATACAAACAAATAGTACTAACAAATGTATTACACCTTGTGCCGTAGTGTGTGATCGCTCACCTGTTCAGTGACCTGCTGAGATCTTGCGTCTGTCAGCTCCACATCCTCACTGACAGTATCCACATGACAGCACAGGCTCAATATAACACAAGTCTGTATGTTTACTGAGTGCCTTCCTACTCTGTCTTTTTAATACCCTGCCTCTGATTAGGTCTCTCATGCAAACTCTCCTTTCTCCCTTTTTCTCATGGGCTGCAACATGTAAATTAGTCCTGTGGGGATTTCTATAGAGACAGAACAAGGTGTGTGTGTGTGTGTGTGTGTGTGTGTGTGTGTGTGTGTGTGTGTGTGTGTGTGTGTGCGTGCGTGTGTTGGTGTACATTACACAAGCTAGCATGCACCGAGAACACGTGGTTCCTCACCTAACCTCTATGCGCATGTGTGTGTGTGTGTGTGTGTGTGTGTGTGTGTGCGCATACTAGGTCATCATTTGACTGTTGAGACAGTTATATGCTTTAGCATGAATCAGGCCTAGGAAAGACAAGTTAATAATCAGCTCACTCTCTGCTTGCCAGTTGACGTCTTTTACAGCAGCAATATAAAAGCTTCTGGAAGAGCTGAGTGGGACTGTAAATGAGAGAAAGAGAGAGAGAGAGAGAGAGAGAGAGAGAGAGCGCAACTCATTAAATTCATTTGATTTGTTTGGCACCTTTGAGAAAAGATGAACCAGGAACACTTTTTAGAACTTGATGATTGAACGCGGGTTCAGACGGAGAAACAGTGCTGTTTTGAAAAGGGCATTGACATGGAAAGGAAGCTGTAAGGCTGTGGACTTACAGCTGGTACAGTCATAAAAGTCATCTGTTTTACCGCTACTCTTACAAAGAGCAAAGCAAATGAGTGCGTGAGGTAAAATATCAGAACCAAAGGTCAAGGCTATTGTGAAGAAGCAGATAAAGACACAGACATACATATAAACCGTTGAGTCATGAAATGGGTGAGCTACAGAGCAGTCACAGCATCATTTTGATAGCAGTGTGCTAAAGATTTAAGTGTTCAAATTGCTCTGACTGAGCAATATTATTGCATAAATATTCACCTATTTGGACATTTGTGTTACTTAAAAAATTGAATGGATTGAATGGAAATTAAATAGACTTCTTTATATATACTTACACACAGTATAACCCTTAATATTAAAATGTGTGTGTCTAGATTTATGACGTCTTAATGAAGTCTATTTCTGTACCCGGCATTTACAATACAAGCAAGTAAGTCTTAAAGGAGGTGGGTGGAGCTAAATACTTATGCAAGGAACCATTAACATGGACTGTTTGTCAAAACATGTCTAAACAGATGTGATGAACAGTTCTTGTTATCTAGTTATCTGGTCAATCGGTGTTAATATGGTCTAAATTATACTGCAGAATTCTATACTTTTCAATTGACCAATTCCGACCCAATAGGTAGATCTCCTGTATTACACTGCTTCTGACTTCATCTGAGGTGAAAATCATTGAATTATTTTTTTTTCTTCAAACTGCTGCTTTTACCATTTCACAACAAAGACACACTCTGACGATAGTGCTAACTGTCCCCTTTTCAGCATTTATGAATTTACAGAAAACCATGACTGTCAGTCAGAATGTTATTCTGATTGACAGAGAATTCCTGTCCTGTCCACCCAAATAGTATGTTCAAATTATCAGAATTTTTTTTTTGTTGTGCCAGACAAGCGGCATATTTTTTAAACATTGTCAGCTGGCCAGTTTAAATGAGATAATAAAAAGTTTGATGGATAACATCTCTAGGTTAATTATTTACCCCAGGTTCCCTAAAATTATGTGTGTAATCAGTCAAAAATTGGACAGGGGTGGTGACGTCACAACCAGGAAGTATAAATTGCACATGCGAAGAGGCGAGCGCCAGCTTCTGTAAGGGAGAAGAATGCACTAAAAAAATTCCGGCAGTGTGGCTTAGAGATGCAGCATCTCGTTCCCCCAGGGAACTAGGGACATTACCCTTCAGTAACTCGAGCTGCATCTAAACGCTTTGGGAACAAACATCCAAACACGCAAGATTGACTAGTCCCTGACTAGTGTGTATAAGCACAGCTAGGTCAAAGGACAAAGGGACCAGGAGTGGCACTGCAGTCCAGGTTGTAGAACCGGACGAAGGTCAGTGGGGTGGACCAGCCCACAGCACTGCAAATGTGTTGGAGGGGTACTCCAGAGGACTAAGCCTTGGAGGCAGCCACACTCCAGTTAGAGTGAGCTCTGACCCCGAATGGAGCGGGGAGACCAGAGAATTTATATGATGATGCGATGGCATCAATGATCTATTGATCAGACTTTCTCCAGGGAACCGTCCCATGGACTTAAGTGTCCAGTGCGTACCGGTAGCGGTTCAATTTCTCTTAGTCTGGGGCCTAAAAAGGAGGAGGATAGAATGCCTGTTACCTTACAGGTCATAGGATGACCTGAGGACACTTTGGGGCACAAAAAGGCACTGGCAATACCTGGAGTAAACTACAGATAGGAAGAGGCCACAAAAAAGGGCCTGTAGATCTCCTACTCTCTTAAGCAAGCAAATGGCCAGCAAGAAAGCAGTCTTGATAGAGATATGCCCTAAAGATGCTTTGGCCAGTGGCTCAAAGGGGGGCTCAAAGGAACAACGGAATGACGGACAGGCCACATCCAGGCACTCTAGGTCGCACCGGAGGCCTCAGCCTCCGGGTGCCGAGAAGAAAATGCATCATAAGAGGGTCTCTGCCCAGAGACTGAGCCACTAAGTGTGTGTGATATGCTGAAATGGCAAATACGTAGACTTTTTCTATTCGGGCAGAACAGACACCTTTTGGCAGCATAAGACCTCCTCGTGGGGGAGCTTTGGAGTGAAGAATGGTCTTTACCACCTCAATGGAGAGGCCAGAACCTCAGAGCTGTGCCCCCTCGGGGGCCACCGCGACCTTGGAGCCACCAGGAGGAGCAAACTCTGTCCTGGCGAACTCTCTCTAGAACTCCCGAAAGCAGGGCTGGAGGAGTTAGGGAGAACCAGAGGGGACAGTGCAACGTCTCTAAAGACGCAAACAGATCCCCTGGGCTTTGCTGATTCTCTCCAAAATCTGCTCCACCACAAGGCCCACAGGAGGACCTAGTGTGCCAGTTTGTTCAGGTGGCGCGAGCACAGTAAGAGGCTGTCCTTGACAGTAAACTGCTTGACAGTGAGAGGCTGTCCTTCTCTGACCTTCCTGGTGGCCATAAGGATGGCCACAATGCGGGCAGGGGAAAGCTGTGCGTGCAATTTAGTCGAATCCCTGCATTCAGTCGGAACCTCAAAACCTTCAAGTGAGCAAGAACGACATCTCGAGGCCGGACCGCTAACTGCTCTGATCAAGCTAATATCAAACAATTACTGATATAGTTGAGGTTGCGGAAGCCTTAAAGTCTCAGGGAGACCAGAGCTGCATCGACACATTTTGTGAAGATGCGGGGTGAAAGGGCAAGGCCAAATGGAAGATCCTGATACTGGTTTCTACTAAGTTTTGGCCTCAAAAACAAACCCCAGGAACTTCCTGTGAGAAGGAAGGATGAATCAATGAAAGTATGCATCCTTCAGATCTACTGTGACAAAACAGTCCTCGGATCTGATTTGAAACACGACCTGCTTGAGGGTCAGCATCCTGAACCTTAGTCTCACGAGTGAGCGGTTCTGTTGACATAGATCCAAAATAGGACGCAACCAACCATCCTTTCTGGGAACTATGAAGTACTGCCTGTAGAACCCGGACTCTCGTTCCTCAGGAGAGTGTTTACTTCTTGTTCCATGACCAGAGCCTGCTTGGTTCCCACGAGAGTGGAAAAAACCTGGTCGAAACGGGGCGGACGAGACTCGAAATAAATTGAGTAGCCTCACTCTACAGTGTGCAGGACCCACAGAGACACATCTGGCAGAGCTTTTCAGGATGCCAGGAAGTCTCTAAGGGGTATCAGTCTCTCGAGACTGACCTCTGGTGTGCCTAGAGCCAGGGCAGTGCCCTGAAGCAACTCTAAGAGATGGCGAGGCCTTTTTTGAGTTGCAGTGGGAAGAAACCGCCGAAAGGTGTGCTTTCGAGCATGTGAGTGAGTGCTGGATCATGCAGGTGAGGTTGGAGAAGGGACAAGCCCATTTTGAAACCCTCTGCGAAATCCATTTGGGAGCCCTGGGAACTGCCGCACCGCTCCTCCGAGCGTGCAGCCGTCTCTCTCTCTCTAGCTTTGCTTGCAGGGATTTATATTTTTTTCTTTTCTGACGAACAATTGACAGATAATTTAACACATACACACAGAGCGCTTCGTGAACAAACAGAAGCTGGCGCGTGCCTCACTCCTTGTGCATTTTATACTTCCTGGTCATGACGTCACCACAATGGTGATGGCCAGTGTTTAATTTTTGACTGATTACACACAATATTACAGAGCGTAAACATAGGCGCGTTCTCAAAGCATTTCGATGCAGTTTAAAGTGTACATGGGCATGTACTGAAGGTGGGGTCAAGGATGTTTTTTTGTCTTCAACTTGTCCTCATTAGATTTCACTCAGTGTGCCTTTCAGTGTAGAACTATAAGGATACTCTGTAGAACCTTACTTTAGAGAAAATCCAAGAGTAAGCCATCAATCAAAAACACTGATGGATAGAGTCGTGCTGTGCTTTAAAACGACCACTAACAAAGGGAAATAGCAGTCTGAAAGCATCTTCCTCTGCAAATCACTTCTCCTTCTGAGAATATTATGAATGTTCTAGGACATTTTTCATTGCTGCTGACCAGGTTGGTCTGTATTTGATTGGTTCTCTTATTACAAACTACATATGTGTAGAATTTTAAATTCAATTTGTATAGAGTGACTAGAATATAATGCACTATAACCCAGAGGAAACTGTGCCAGTGATATAAAACATAATGTGAACTGAGATTTTGGGTCTAACTGACTTTGTAAGGGTAGACTTAAGAAGGAGTTCCACCTCACTGTGTTGGTATTTTGCCATCCTTTCACTTGCATTAGCAATCAAACCACATGCTCAATCATACTTGAGGCGGTTGACATACTATCACCACCTACCAAGCTGGTAGATGCACAAATATTTTCGAGCTACATAAAAAATATCCTTGTACACTTACACAAGCATATTGTGTGTGTGAGCAGGGCCTTGAATTGGCACCCTGCATGCAGTCAAAGTTCAGCACCCCTAGCAGATTTGGTCTAGTTCATCAACTAATTATGAAGCCCTTTATATGTTGGTTCTGGTGTGCTGAAAGTTAGATAACCTTGAATCTCTGCATGGCATTGAATCTCCAGAACTGGACGCCCTGGGCAAGCAGATGATTGACACAAATTGGACATGGAAAAAGATAAACTATAGTCTTTGACTGTACTTTCACAAGGTAGACCAGTGAGGTAGGTATTTGCAGGTGTCAGGTGATGTGTTCAATAAGAGTAGGATGGAAAAATCAGTCTTGGCTTCTCTGCTTATATATTACTACTATATTTCCCATTATACACCTTTACTCACGGATACATACCGAGCCACTATCATACCCCCTGATATTTTATTTGTTGACTTGAATGCACTGGTAATTGCATTATTCATGTGTTATTCGACAGTGATCATTAAAGAAAAAAAAAGAAGCATAAACACAGTGTTGTAACCATGTTAACAAGGCAGAGAACATCATCATAAGTAATAATTACACCCACAGCAAAACAAGAGTTTTAAGATTCTCATTTGCTCTTGTAAAAAGATCCAGTAAAATAATAAAGCCCATTACATTGTTTCTTGATGCAAAAAATCAATTTTGTCCTGTTGAATGTTTAATTCAAATAGATATATGTATATACTGTATGTATGTATGTATGTATGTATGTATGTATGTATGTATGTATGTATGTATATACAGTACATACATATATAAAACATGCTATTAAGGTAACATTATGAGATAATGTCTGATAAATAACAAGCACAATGGCAGCTTCTACAATGTAATTTAGCATGTAATATAGTTGTAATATAAGCTTAATTATTGTTTAAGATTGTTGTAATTGATAAATATCATTTTAGTTCCTCAATCTGAGGTTTTTTAGACAAAAAAAAAAGAAAACACTACATTAGCGTTGCCCACATGTTCAGCTCTTGAAGGGTTTGATTAACGAATAAGTTGATTAAGAAAACTGTTAATGAAGCAATAATTATACTAATAATAATTACAATTGTGAAGATGATAATCAGAGAGTGCAATTTGTTAGTCCAAATTTTAATCATCTCCTACAAGTTTATTATATTGCGATAGTTTTATCAGGATGAAAATGATTATAAAGCCAAACTCTCAAAAACAAACAAACAATAAGATCACGTCCAAAGAGAATTTATTCAATTCAAACCGCAACACAAAGAGAGCCATAAGAAAGGCTTTAATGGCTTTCTCCACCATTTATGAAATCATACAATTAGTATGATTCTATCATTGTATAACGCTCCCATAACGACATTACATTTATGAGAACGTGTTGATTGGCTAACTCTCATTGCTGATTCCTCTATGCAGCCTGATCAACTGTAAACATCACAACCTCTGCTCAATTTTGAACTGAATATGGTTAGTTCACATTACTAGTTTCATTTAATATTTCTTGTTTTTAAATATTTCACATAACTTAATAGTTGTGACCCCATATTTGTCTTTAATGTGAATGCAAGCTTAAATTCACACGTTGCATGTGCATCCTTAACAATTATCATTGTAGAAGCAATAAATATACCTGCATCCCAAACCGGTATTGCAATTTGCATTAGTATACAGTAATCAGCTTGTTTTCACCAGTACTGTTGCATTTTTCTAGCCTGCTGCTCCTTGGTGTCACTTTCCTCTTCAACACAAGAGCTGAACTTGAGTATTTCTATAGAAGAACAATTAAGTTCTTGAGAAACTGTTTGCTATATTGATTCAAACTTTTTGCCTTATTAATCGTAGCCTTAAGGCTGTTAATTTTTCTTTGGCAATGTGGCCATTTTTCACTTGTGTCTCTGTTATTTCTTAGGCAATTTTTCCAAACTACTGAGTTTCGGTAGGTTTGTTCCATATTATTCCAGATTTAGTCTCACACTGCTGTTATAATATCCGACACTCTTCTCAGAATGTTTTTCACTAGATTTTAAAGAATGACTATAAGGATTTGTGCTTCTTTAGCCATAAGAATGTTAGTCAGGTACTGATTTTGGGTGAGGAAACCTTTCTCTTTAATTCCAAAGTTGTTCAGTGGGGTTGAGGTCAGGGCTTTGTCCAGGTCACTGTAGAGCCTTCACTTTAGTCTTGATACACCATGCCCTTGGACCTCAATGTGTGCTAACAGGCATTTTCCATTGTGTTTGTCTCAATGCTGCAATTCAGTCAATTTATTTCGAAGTGAGCTGGATACCAAAATATTTTTCTTATGTTTTATATAATACTGCATTAAGCATCTCATGGGCATCAGATTTGAGTAAGTTTCAGTAATGAGAACTCTTGTATTAAAACAATAATAATTATAATTATAATAATAATATGGGAATTCCCATATACCTGAGGACAGAGATGGGAAGTAACAAAGTACAAATACATTACTGTACGTTACTGTACTTAAGTAGAGTTTTCTGGTATTAGTACTTTACTGCACTATTTATTTTTCAGACAAATTTTTACTTTCACTTACTACATTTTTTTACATAAATATCTGTATTTTTTACTTTTTACATTTTCAAACCAGGCTCATTATTATAGTTTTAATCTATTTGGTGACTTGAGTGATATTTTTTTCTTTTTATTGTGTGCCGTTTTTAGCCCTAATTCTTGTCATTGCTCAGCTTTTTCAACCTTCCACTGGTGTATCATTTCCTGGCACTCACACCACAGATGTAGGCTAGCCTAAGTAGCTAACAACAAGCAAAGCAGAAGGCATCAAGAAGTCTGGGAGTAACGTGGATGAGACAGAGGAAGTCAGTGATGTAAACATGACTGAGAACAGACACATTCCTGATCACCATCAACATCTTTTCCCTGCTAGTGTTCTATATGGTGAATGTTCAGCCTAGATACATTCATTAGATAACACAATTTTAAATATTTTTTTATTAATATGATGTAAGGTCATTAATGTAGTCTCTCAGGCCACTTGCAAAATTAAATTTGTCACTTTTATGTCAACCTGATAATGAACACACAGACAGAGAATATGTGGAAGATGTGTTATTTCTGTATCTCAGTAGAAAAGTAACATTGGATAGCAGGTGGGCAGGTGAGATGTTCAAAAGTAAAGAGAAAAGAGGAAAAGAAACATGGTCGTGTTATAAAACAAGCATTTGACATATGGTGAATTATGATTAAGCAAGGTGAAGTAACAGTCAGACATTGGGTGGTTGGACAACTTAGCATTTAGAATTCATTAGTGAACCGGATTAGCTTCTGGTCGATCAGTCAGAATTATGTAAATCCTAGACTGCAAACAAGCCTCAATCATGCTTGAGAACTTGTCAAGTATTAATTTTTTTTTTCCTAATTTGTACTTGTGATACCATGCTGTCATGGTGGTTTTGTAATTAGTGTACAGGGTTTATGTAAGTTTTACAAGAGCTGATCATCTGTAGGACCACGTTGTAGTGTTTAGATATAAAACCAAAAGCTCTGCAATTACCATTTGACAATGTCAGAGAGAAAGAAACAGGTCAGACAGAGGCAGAAAAGGAGGACAAAGTTTGCAATACGGTTGGGAGCTGATCTCTAACTCAGGTTCAGTCCATTCTTCCTGCGGCTGACCAGTGTGGCGTGATGAAGAGCAGCACTGAAAGGCTCTCAGGTGCTTGTTATCAGCAGGGCCATGGCCAAACAGCTGACACCACACTCCACTTAAATTAGAGATCCAGCAGGTGCTTTAGCTATCCACACACCTTTCTCTCACACTTTCACTTTCTTTAAGATTCCTGGAGATTCACAGATCCCTGGCTGCCCTAGAAGAGAACACTTAGCTCAAACACAAAGCAGAATGTTCACATATTCGTGCTGCGAGCTTGTTTTAGACATGATTCATGCAGGTTCGACCTTCATCTGGAACAGCAAGAATGATGAAGATAACATCACCCCTTGTCTTCTTTGCTGCTGTCACCTTGTAAAAGATATAATTCCGAATAAACGTATGAGATGCTCTTAGCATTATGATATAAAACAATGTTTTGATAGCGAACTCCCTTTGTAAATGAAATTAAACAATTACAAACAGTAAACAAACACAATACAACCCAGCGCAACTGTAGAGTATCAAGATAAGACTAATATAAATATAGATTTATAGCTATTGTTGGTAGTCTTAAAACTGATTTTGAATGGATTAGTTTTTACAAAGGAAGCTAAGCAATTAGGTCATATAATTATATGTAGACTATATCCAGGAATTTTAGTCCTGGTTGTGAGAAATAAAATAAACACCACTTTAACAACATTAATTTAACTTTATTTAGGTGCACAGCTGCGTTTTATTACACACACACACTCTGATCTTCCTCACCCCTAAAAACATACGCGCTCACGTATTTGCCGCCCACACATGCGCAAACCTCCCTCAACCTGGAGGCACAAAGTGCTGAGGTAAATAGTGCAGAAAACGGATGACATTTTAACAGGTTGAATCTATTATGACAAACATTTTTACAGGGTGCACATGTTTGTCATTTGAAAGGCATATTTAAGCTTGTATTAGCTAACCAGTACAAATACTGTAGAAATAAATTGTCATGTTTATGCCAGGGGGCTAGCTTTCTCAGATTCCACTGCATTTCATCACATTAGCATGTCACATGCACCTAAATCACGTTGTCTATAATTATCATTTCATTTATTTATAACTTCACCTTGCACTCTTTGTCGTCCATATATCGTTCAGGGTTGACATTTTTTGTTCATGTACATTTTTTTTCATGTTTTGTTCAAATGTTTTTTGTTTGTTTGCACTATTAAATAAAATATCTGCATTTGCATCCGCATCCATCCATACTATATGACAGAAGTAAGTAATATACTGCATTGTACATATATACTGACAAGATTATTGAGATATCTTTGTATCCTGTGGGAAAATTTGGTTTAGAAACTCATTTGTTTAGCACTATGAGGAGATCCTTCTAGAGACGTAACAGTGTCAATTGGATCCCACTTCATGTGGAGTTTTGACATTGGACCTCCTTGAGTGTTTAAAGGCTCTGGCATGGGGAAGCTGGGGTTGGATCTATGATGATCTCAAATGTTGAGCTATTTTATGAGTTGCATTGTTGAGACAATGTCTGTTGTGAAAAGCACTATAGAAATAAACTTGACTTGACTTGACTTGTAGAAAGCTACCAACCCAATGTTTTAATATCAGAGTGGAATCCAAGAAGAACCCATACAATACTAACCACACACAGAACCACTTTTCGAAAGATGTTGGTAAGATTTTGCTAATTCCTGCATTACATTTTGAAATTAGACGTATTATACATAATATAGGAGACCGGTATTACTTTTAAATGTATCTAACGTCACTTCTTCTGGAACGTCAGGTATATTTTTGCAGAGCAGAGCTTTATCTCAATAACAAAACTGCTAGTTCCTGTCCAGTAGTGCTCATTTCAGCAATACTCAAATCAAGACAAGCTGGGATTAAGCAAAACCTTTGTGATTTATGGTTTAGCGGTTTGGCAGTGTTACACTGATTGCTATGATACTGTAGCTGTTTTTGTACATAATAAATACACAAATTGTATCAAGCACTAACAATGTGTTATAATACCATTTATGGCATACATACACTATATGGACAGAGTTTTGTGAACAGCGGACCACAAGATCCCATCCACAATTACTTTCCATTTGCTGTAATAATAATAATCATTCTCCTGGGAACATAATTAATAATCATTTTGAAGTGAGCTTGTAGAGATTTGTGCTGATTCAGCCACTAGGCCTTTAATAAAGTTAAATATTTATGTAGGGTGAGGAGGCCTGGGGTGCAGTCAACGATTTAATTTACCCTAAAGGTGTTCAATATGGTTGAGGTCAAATCTTTCACTCCAGTCCATGTAAACCATAATCTTCATTAAGACAGGCATTGTCATGCCGTGAATTGTAGCATACTCCTGCTATAACCTTGCAGGTTTCATTTGATTGCCTTTATGCGAAAGGTAGAAGAGAAAACATGCCTTAATTATTATTATGAGCATAATGATTTTTCCGATTTTTTTATCTTGCATGTCTTTCCTTTTTTGTGAATTTGCTTTCGCTGTTTGACGAAAAAACACGTTTTAATTGATTTGGATTTTTTGTTTTTTAACACAAATAAAAGCACTCTGGTTGTGGAACATTCAGTGGTTTAAAAGCAAGATGATTGACTGAAACATGCAGATTTCTCAATATTTCATGGTCTGTAAAAAAATAAAAAAATAAAATAAAAAAATGTCAGCTATTAGAGTGACAATTATTTCTATAATTATTAGGAAGTTTTTGAATGAAAACCATTAACCGTAGTGTGCATGCATTTCTGATTTACAGTATTTGCAGGATGCTTTTCCCTCTTCCAATCTGTAAATATACCTTTTGTACATTTAAACATTTGCACATAATGCTTTGATTTTATTTTAGTTATTTTCTTTAAAACAAGATCTTGGCCAATATTGACCATTTTTTTTAAATAAAATCAAATTTTATTTGTCACATACACATACATACAGAGTACCACATGCAGTAAAATGCTTTGTACGACTGTCTAACATTTAAGTTTAAAAAAGGAATATAATTTAAGGATAAAAAAATCAAGTCGATAAATAAAAAGTATAAACTATAGAAAATATATGAAAATATATGTATATACATATGAATGAGTATAGTAGTGATTTAGTGTGATTGTCCCTAAAGTGTCCATGTGCAGTGTGGTGTGGTATAAAGTGGCACTGTGCTGTTCAAGTCCAGAGTTGAAGTGACAGTCCAGAGTTAAGGTGTCATAATAGTGCAAAAAAAGTTGTGCAGAAACGAGTGACGATGGAGAAGCGCGTCCCTGAACTCAACAAAGAAAATGGTCCATTGTTGGGATGGCTGAGGTCCACATCACCTTGTACCAAAACTACACATATCTGTTTCCATATCATTCCAAATGCATATAAAAACAAAGCAATATATTGTTGCCTAATGAAAAGACTTACACAAATCCTCCTATTTTTGCTTCTTATATTTTCATCATCTGAAAATGACTCCACATGGACCACCTAAAGATTCAAATCAAACTATAAATGTTATAAATTGTGAATATTATTCCTGGAATAATCTTAGGACTGCAATTGCTAAAACAGTTTGCATTAAAGTTTTCATTTTTGAGCAGTTAATAACCTTCATTTTGGTATAGTTATTTAAAACTATGATAGATTCAGAAATAAGTCAGATGCTCAGACCTATAAGTGGCACACATGCTCATATGTTCCACAGTTACACTTTACAGAAGAAAAAGTATTTATAAATCACTATATACTATCTAGTGTCACCCAGATGAAGATGGTTTTCCTTTTTGAGATGGGGTCCTTCCAGGATTTCCTCCTCATGTTATCTCAGGGAGTTTTTTTCCTGCCACTGTCACCTCTGGCTTTCTTTACACTTTTCAAATGCAAATGTTTTAAAATCTGCTTTGTAACATTGGTTAAAATAACTATACAAATAAAACTAAATTGAATTGAGTACTGGAATATTTATGCATTGCTTATGAATGTGTAATGAAGCCTCAATGATGTTTAACCTCAAATAACACGTTACCAGCTTATCTTGCACAAGAAAGCAGTACTCAGTCAATTGCAATGCTTATGCCATTTGCTACAATTCATTCGGCTAATGGAATTTAATCTGCTATAATTGCTAAGCTAACCGGCCTTGTGTGGCAATATTAGTTTCATTATGTTTCTGCCAGGCAAAGCAGATGTCTCTCTTGTGCTTGGATTCTTACATGAAAGGCCTGTCCACTATTGTCCACTACACAGTCCTCAGAGGAGAACCAGTATTGGTGCCATCTGCACACAGAACATGGACGCCAAGAGATCAAGCGAGCTGGAATAAACCTTCTAAAAAAAAAGGAAGCAAGCCACTTTGACAATATTAACAAGTCTCTCAGGACATGAGGAAGGGTCTACAAAGCAAGCCAGGCTGAAAACAAGCCTATGCTTCTGAACTGCCATTTCACAGCAGTTGCACACCATGAGTAAGCAACAATTAAAACTGTATAATTGGGGCAATTGTGCTTATCTTCTCAAGAGGAATATGGTTAGTTTAAGATTGTTTCTTTGGTTTCAAAGATATACTGAGCATTTAAAAAAAAAATAATAATAATAATTTTTGTGTCCAGCTTCTGTATTTGAACTGTCGGAAGTTGTAATTAGACTTACTCAGAATGCAACAAGATGCCTTTTGCAACTGAAAAAAAAAAGCCAAGCAAATGAAAGCAAACAGAGCACGACAACTGTATCCAGCTGGTCTGGACCCCACATTCTGTGCAAACCTCCAAGTCTAAACCGTTTCCCTCAAGTGCGACCTCATGCTGCTCAGCAATCTTCGCCTTTCAAAGCATCAACCTCTTCTGCCATCTGCTTCTCAGATGAAAGAGAGCAAGATGAAAAGTGAAGTGGCTCTTATGCTGTATTTTTTTTCTAATTTATTTATTTATTTCCTTTTTTTTTTCCCCTAAAGCAATTACAGCCAGTTTGGATGACTGACTGCTGCGGAGTCATCTCACATCTCAGTCAGCCCTCTTTGGTTTTAAGTGTAATGCGGCTCAATGTTTTTTTATTTTTTTTTTTTTTTAGAAATGATGCAACTTTAATCTCATGTTATTTGGTTTACATTGACCATTTTTCATTATACCAACCTGAGCGCCAGAGAATTAGATTCATAGTGAAAAGCCTTTACTTAGAGGTGCACTGCAGGAGTCTTCAACAACACATTGCCCTTTTTCTTATATAATAAAATTTGCCTTTCTGAACACCTAAGCTTTAAATAAAGGTTTTATCACCTGATTGTTTATTTGCCAACCCAGTCTAATATACACTTGTGTACAACGTATGTAAAAGGTTGTATTATATACAATAAATTTGTGTGTAATGCTATTTAAATGCCTTCAATAGGTAACCATCAATACATTTACTTTATGCTTAAACATTTTTATAAATCTTTAATTCAAACATTATGTCAATGTTTATGCAGATTGAGCATTTTTTTAATTCTTTTCTGCTCACCACAATTGCAAAAAGTAGTTGGCTGGGATTTTTAACCTCTCTGGATGTTTAGCTTTTTTTTTTTTTTTTTTTTACACCATTCTGTGTAAAATTAACTGTCAGAGAAAAGATTGTGTTGGTATTAGTGAAATGCAATGTAGTAATTAGGGCTACTCAATGAAATATCAACAGATGATACATCTAATTAGCTAATCAAGCAAAAATGAAATGATCAAGACTGTGACTAAAATATTTTTTTTATTTAATTATATATATATATATAAAAAAAATGTCTACTTTCAAAAATGTACATGATCACAAACCAATCTGTAGTGGTCTGGTATGTCATATTTTTAGAAAAAGCCGGCAGAACTCTTGAGCTAATTAATATGCCGTCGATTTTTCTTGATGTAATCTTGTCTTGTGACATTTTCTGGATTGAATTAAAGTAAATTAGAATGTCATGACAAGATTAAATACAATTCTATGTATTTATCGTCTAATAAAAGTATACTTTTATATGCAGCATATGATGGCTTGACACACTTAACATATTTTAATTCCCCAATTGCTTCCGTTCTTCTGGGAAGATAATACATCTTAGAGTGTGCTCAATCAGTCACAAAAGTATTAGTAAAGTCAGGTACTGACTTAGTGTGAAAAGGTCTAAGGTGCAGTCAGCATTCTAATCCATCACAAAGGTTTTCAGAAGGGTTGAGGTCAGAGTTCTATAGCAGCCCTCTCAGAATATTAATATCTTCATGGAGCTAGCTTTGTGAACAGGAGCATTGTCACGAAAGAACAAGTTTGGGTTTCCCTGTTCAAGTGAAGGGAAAATTTAACGCTACCATATCCAACAACATCCTATATAATTGCATGGCTCTAACATTGTGGTACCAGTTGGGAGATGAACCACTTATGGCTGGAAAAGTCAAGCGTCTCAATACATTTGTCCATATAGTGTATTTCATCAGATAATTCCTATCCTCATATTAATTTTCACAAATAAATATTAATTAATCTCTAACCTGTTAACCTCATTTAACTTGCTAATTTAACTTACTAACAAGCACACACACACACACACACAGTGCACAACCCTCTATAATATTGTTATGTCTTTTCAGACTTACTCTCTTTCTCATGTCTCTTTTTCAGACTAAACATTTTGCCCCTGAACTTGACACGCTGTTGTTTCTCACACGCCGCATATAGTTTATGGAACTAAATTAACGCTACAGCTATGATTAATGTAGCTCTTCTGCTAATTACAAATATTAGCTAATTAAAAGAAGCTGCCCAACACGCACAAATTCTCGGGCATTCTCGTAAACGGTTTGGTCTTGTTGGCAGTCAGTAGTCTTTCATTTGTCGGGTTTCCAAAACAAAAGACTTTACTCAGCTTTAGAATGTCTTGATTTAAAATATCTATTTTGTGCTTCAAGGAATGAAATGTGTCAATAAGCAACACCGCTCTGTTGATACAATGTAATCACATGACCATTTAAGAGCAGCCTTGCTAATTGTGTGTGTTAGCTAGCTAGCTAATGATCGCTTTTTTAAAATGCTACTACCTAAATATATTAATATTAAACGATTTGGTGGATGACAAGCAATTTCTGTTCCTATTTTTGTCAGAATCATATATACATTTTATAGTTTTGAAACTTTTTTTTTCATTGTGCTAATATTTCTGCCATGCGGGTAAAGTGGTTAGGTAATCACAATGTATACCTTTTTCTTTGTTTATCTTATATTGCTTAGATTATTGGGGTATCTACCAAACAAGCAAATTGTTGTTACAAAAAAGTTGTTACTTTAGAAATCACAAACTATCAGAAACACTGCATTAATACTGTATTAACCTAACAGAGAAATAATACATGTAGAAGTCTCCCCTTCAACCCCATATGTCCTTGATATGACCAGACAGTGTCAGGATTTCAGGTTTGGTTGTGATGTTTTATTTCCTCTGTCTGTTAATTGTATCATTACTGCCACCTGTCTCCCATTTCCCCTGTGTGTGTATTTCAGTTGCCCTGTTGCTCTTAGCTATTTTGAATTGTGTTTTAATGTGTTAAGACCAGCTCTTCATTTGCTTTTCCCAGTCTTTCCGGCTTGCTGTAGTAGTAATCTTTGGTGATTTTGTTTTTGCCATATTGCTATGGGGTTGGGTTATTTTTTTTCGAATTTTGGAGTTCAATTGAACCATTTGAGCCCATCTTTGCACTCAGATTTACCTTGTGGAGTCTCACATGGTGATCTAAAATGAGTCCTGGTCCTGTACAAAGCAAAACATACTATGGAGGTCACCGTTTTTTATCCACTTATATCAGCATCGGTAGCAGTGACATTCTTACTGTACTCCATTATGGCCAGCACAACAGTGATAAGCCATGCCCAGACATGCCCAGCCCTGTCCAGGGTACAAGCTAAATTTGACTGCAATGACACCTTCAAATTGCTGTTCTTCCACTTTGTCCTTTCTGGCCCCAAATAACACTTTGTATGGTATAAATTTACACAGCCAACCCATGACCAGATAGTATCAAAATGTGTCTGTGCTATTTCAAGACAAAATACAAAAGTCTCTGTTTTCAGAGAATGTTCATGCTTTCTTAGGTCAGACTCCGAGCGACAACTCAGGAGCAGATAGCCCTACTAACCTGACAATCCCTAAGTGAGGACATCATTGCAGATGAGGTTTTTGCTCTGTCCTTTCAGTGCACTTGTTTCATCCCATCAAGGAGGCGAAGAGTAGAACCTGAATGAACTTAATACGAATCTTTTGTCCTCCGAGGATCAAATCAGATAATGGAATCTCTTTCTGCCGAAGTAAAACTGGCGGGAGAAGAGAGATTGGACAGTTTGCTTGTCTAAATGGCATTTTGGCATGTCTTTCATGCATCTCCTCAGGGTCAATAACTAATTACGGATAAAATACTAAGATTAAGGGGTCCGAAACAAAATAATCTCAGCCTGCCATCTCTAAGCACCTTCAATTTAAAGCTTTATGGATGAAAAGCTACATACTAAGCACAGTAGCAACTGGTAAATGCAAATTCCCATTCACTTGTATCCCAGCTATGTATACTCCCAAATCTCATTTGTGCCCATAAACGTTAACTCCTGGTAGTGCATCTCTTGAGCTTTCACTTCAGGAGAAAGCGCCTGTTAACCATTTAGTGGCATTATCGTTAATTTTTATTTAAAATTCCATAAAGTGTGTACATTCTCTGATGCAGCACAACAGCTGTTGACCACTCTAATAAAGCTTTCAGGTTGAATTAGAGCTTTAATTTGGTAAGTACACACTCATGCCATGTACGAGCTACACTGCAGCCAGAGAAAGTAATGTTAAGAGTGAGGCTATTAACAGCACCGACATTCTCTATCACCAAGCACGTTCCTATCACGCTTTCACACTTGCACACACACTCTTTCTGAAACGCGCACACGGACACGCATTACAGTCAATTAAAATAATTGCTTAATCAATTGTTTGCTGCAGTCTGAGCGCTACGTGGAGGTCAGAGAGAGGGAAAAGAAACTTGATTGCAGCCCTAATTAGCAAAATGAGTTTCACCTTTCGGATTATTTTAAGTGATGGCACTCTAACGAGATTGCACTGTTTATTAGTTGTGAGCGGAGCGCATTAAGAATGTTTTGTAATTAACCTAAGTTGATCTGGGTTTCTCAGAGCATCATATAAGTACCAAAGAACATCATAAACTCATTGGAAAAAAATGGTATGCAGACATTTTATTTGAATAGCCCAACTTGCACTCTCCATACGCAAGTCTATAAGCTGATTTGCTACATGTGAAATGATGTTTAGGACAAAAAAAAAGTAGAGTCCATAAAAGGTTCACTATCCAATTAAATTGAGATGCAGAGCAGCAAACTATTTCAGTGAAATTACACTAAAACCGCCAAAAAAAGCACTTGTGTTCAATCCACTCACATGCATTTATGTCAATTGTGTGAATGTACCTTAATGCAGATCATCGGACAGGGGACTAAATAACGGGCTAGAGACAGAAGGTCAAAAAATATATTTATTTTACTGTCTCTGCTCTGATACAGCTAGTTTTACACTGACATTTCATAGGTCTTTCATAGGTCTCAGATCATTACTTGGCACTTTGTATGAGATAATAATACCCTGTAAATTCTTGGCTGTTTTCTATAGAAAACTATGATAATGTGTTTTTTTTTTATGTCAGCTTATACAATAAAGATGATAGCGGATAAAGAAAATGATTACATTATTCTAAGGTCAGTAATTAATCTTATACAGACAGCAGGGTCATGGATTAGCATGTTTTCTTTTAATTTCACAATTCACCATATTTCAATGTACTGTAGTACCATAGTTTCACTTAACCCTATGCTGTGGACCTATTGGTGGCTTGTAGATGAGTTTTGCAGCAGCAGTCTCACTTAATGAGATATTAATATAATGTTATAATGCATCCAGAGATTTATCCTCAAATCGTATGTTCGGCTGTGCACACACTGCTGGCTAACAATGGCACTAATTCAACGTATCATATTATGTATTCAGAGATTTCAAGTCAAGACCAAATCGTTTGTTTTTCAACAGTGTAAAACCTGCTTATTTAATACAAAGGCCAAAATGAAAACTAAATGTTTCGAGACAACAAGACAGGTAGGGACAAGACAGAGTTTTCACTCTACATCACTAGTCAACAGTCATAACCTGAAACAAAATATACCCATTTTTATCCTTATTTATAGTATTAACTAATCCCTCATAAGAGCTGTACCTGTAGTTGCCCTTTAACCATGTTAGTTGCTTATCTGAATTACTATAACCAAGACATTTAAAATGACTAAACCTTTGAGTGTGCCAAACTGCTTGCTCTATAGCATAAGTAAGCAAAATGGACCAGCACCATCTTACCTCAGAGACCTCATCACATCTCGCACTGCACCACACTGTCTGAGATCCTCCAGCACTGCTCGACTGGTACCACTTTCTCTCAGAATTAGAGGTAAGTATACTTCAAGGCTCTTCTCTGTTCTGGCACCGAGGTGGTGGAATGAACTTTCCCTAGATGTCCGTACAGCAGAGTCCCTGACTACCTTCAAGCAACGATTGAAGACTTACCTCTTCCTGAAACACTTAACTTAGCACTTTCCAAGTTTGCTTTGTGGAATTCAAGAGTTATATTTATATTAAGTTTGTAATCTTGCATACCAGTGTAGATTTATTCATTACTAGAGACTCAAAGCACTTTTGTACGTCGCTCTGGATAAGGGCGTCTGCTAAATGGCGCGAATGTAAATTTAAGTATATAACCTACAAAACAGCATTACTCAAACACTTGACATGTTGATTAGACTTAGTTGATACGCCCATAGGTCCATGCTGTTTTTTTCTAGAGATTTTTTTGACTATTTATGGACAGTCAACACTATACTGCAATCGAAATTAAAATGTGCAACCACTGAGATGATTTGAGGTAAACATAGCATTTGTAAACAAACATAAAACAGTTGCTTGCTTTCGAATACTGTGGCATTGAAGGTGTTTATGTAGCATGAGCTGAATACACATCACTGCTGTGATGTGTGCTGCTGGCAGGTTTTAGGAAATGGATGCTTGGAGTGGAACAGGAGTGTGGCATGCTGTTTAGAGAAAATAAATGGGTTTAGCAGGCTCCTCTGGGGGAGCAGCTTACTCTCTCGTTCTCACACATCCCATGATACAGTGTGCAAGGACATACTCTAAATCCTGCCACAAACACAATGAAGGCCCAGACTCACCACTGGCATAGCTTCCCATTTATTTTTACCCTGATTAAAAAAAAATCTTATAGGAACTGTAATGATTTACTGGTCATAATGGGAATGGAATGATTTTAATGCACACAGTTTTAGGTCCCTATTTGCCTTTCATTGGTGACATGTTCTATCTAGTGAATCATATTAATGGCTAATAAAACAGCTCAGGGAACTTGGTATAATGTTGGTATTTACTGGACACCAGTAGGGACCATTAGGAAATTAATAAGCAACCAAATTCTAGTATGCTTTTAAACTGATTTCTTTGGTTTGATGATTTCATGATGTACACAAACACACTACATAAAAGAACCCATTTGATAATGGTTCAAATCCCAGCAGTATCTATTGGGTCCCTGAGCAAAGTTTTTAAACCTCACATCACAGTGTATAAAAATGCAATAAATGCTGCTGTCGAAAAAAGGCGTCTGCCAAATGCTGTAAATGTAAATATTTGTATTGGAAATCATTAGAATTTCTCGAATGGTTTTGGACATACAGTCTGACATACTAAATGATATTGGTACATAGATTGGTTCTGATCTGAAGTACCAGGAAGAAGGGATAAATGTTTACCATATGTGTATAGTATAAAAGGTTATAGCTAACTAAACAACCTTCAACTCCAAAAAAAAAAAAAAAAAAAACTTTCTTTCCACAGTCTTACCAGTGGCGAGCAGTGCATACCTGGGTCTTCAGTGAGGACTTACCCGACTTAATCCACCTCTTAATACCACCACTATCACGTCGCAATTATAGAAACCATCAATACAACACAAAAATGCAATACAACAGTGCGTGGCATTACAGAGAGAAAAACATTTCACATATGGAGGGTGATTACTAGTTTACTAAAGCAAGAAACCCGGTTAAGACAACTCCAAATCTCTACACTACAACCACAACTGTGCCACCTACATCATCTGGAGCAGTTCAGAATCAATATTTGTCTAATAACATGACAAAAACATTAAAATGTAAATAAAATACACCATACTCAGCAGAGATGCAGACTCATAATTTGCATCGCTCCTCAGAGGCTGTAAGTCAGTGGTACCGCTCGTATTCACTGGTCTGGAAGTGGAGAACAAACCCTTCCCCAGGCTGAGACAAGCTAGCTAGCTTCGGGGTTGGCCGACCTCTTCTAGCCGTCTAGCTTTTCTTGAAAATGTATTTTTAAGTATGTCCATGACCAAATCCATTTCTCAGATGTATTAATGTGTGCAGGGCTACACACGTGTTTTGCCAGTTGAACTTGGCTGCAACAGTTTCCCTCTGACCAACCAATCAGAGGACGGAAAAATGCTGACGCTACTCTGGGGCCAGCTGGCCCTGTAAGGCGAATATGAAATCTGATTGGGTGAAGAAACAGAGCTATTCATTAAGGAGACTATGGTAAAAAAAAAAAAAGGCCAGCAGGACAGACTTTAAAGGCCCTGGGAAGATTAGATTGACATGGCAGCACATAGAGGCAGAAATCTGATTGGACAAAATAATTAACAGCCACATACATGCACTGGAAGCAGTGCAGCAAAGAGAAAAGCTATGAAATGAAAAGAATAAACTGTTGGGAATAAATTAATATAATTTAATGGAACAAATATTAGAATTTAAGTTGTAAATGTAGGTCAGTGCTTCTGATAGTGTTTAGGCCAGCAGAGAAGGCTTTGCTGGCCCTCACTGCCCACCACTGATATACATATCACTTTGTTTGAGTTCAACAATGAAAAAAGAATAAAAAGATCTCATTAAAGGCTGCACTCAAACAACATTAAACTCTATTCAGATGTAATTTTAAGTTAGGTAGAACCAAGTTTTGAATCGAAGGTGTGTCTCAGCTACGCATGATTCTGTCCTTGACCTTGAGCATGTTTAATTGAGCATTATGAAAAATAAATAAATAAGTGCCACTGTCTGACAGTTTCATTTTAACCACAATTTAAGGATGAAATGTATTTTATTTGGGGTTTGTTTAAAAATAAAAAAGAAACTACTTAAGGCTAATATGAAATACATCAAAAATACAAATAATCTCATTGTAAAAACATGTTTTTGTCCATTAAACATTTAGGATTTGTTACTTGTTATTTGTTAGTGGCTTATTAGTATTATAAAAGATTTTAAATGGAACAATTGAGAGCTTGGTCAGTTTGTCCTTCATACAGTAGGGGCAGGTTTTCTTTGTAGGAGATTATTAAAACTAACTAATACATCAGTATTGTATTTCAAATGCTTGTATTTAATGGGATGTTGTCTAGACAGTATTAAAAAAAGAAAAACATATTAAAAAAACAGCATGTTTTAGACACATAGATGCATAACATCCCCACCTGTCATCTGAAACCTGTTGAAAAAGAAGAAGAAGAATATTTTAATATTTTTTTAATACATTTGATGACTAGATTTGAATCTAGATCAGGCCCCAGCATACCCTTTTTTAAGATTTCAATAATCTTCTATTTAGTGTTGTGAACTAAATGCACTGAATGTGAGCTACATGCTTTGATTCCAACTGCTTCAGTTACTGTGAACTTAAGATCCTCCTTCTTGTTCTAATAAACGTTCTTTCTTTTTCGGCTTCTCCCGTTAGGGGTCGCCACAGCGGATCCTCCGCACGTTTGATTTGGCACATGTTTTACGCTGGATGCCCTTCCTAACGCAACCCTCCCCAATTTATCCGGGCTTGGGACCGGCACTAAGAGTGGCTGGGGAAGGTTCCCTGACCGGGGATCGAACCCGGGTCGCAGCGGTGGGAGTGCTGCATCTTAACCACTAGACCACCAGGGGACCTTCCTTCTTGTTCTAATGTCACTCTAAAACAGGAAGTAATTCTTTGCTAAATGTTTGATGAGCAAGGTAAGCTTGCATGCTTTATGAAACAATGTTTCACTATAAATAGTAATTAGGGGTTGCAGCTTGGAAATTCACAATCATTTTGTCAATAGTAAAAAAAAGAGGAAACATTGAAAAATGAGCTCTGTTAGCGGGAAAAATCAATGACTAACGCTGTCTTTTTGTGTCAATGTTTTGCACAATGATCTTCAGTAGTACAAAATAAAGCAAAGGCTCAAGCACGTTGTTGTGATTTATGAAAACAAATCAGTAGTTATAGATTCTTAAAAAATTGCTGCATATATTGCACAATTGCACAACCCGCCATTTTATTCAAACTACAGCCATGCAGTTTCTGCCACCAGTCTTTATATTCCTTATATGACTATTTTTGGTTTACATTTCCTACATTTTATTTTCCTTTATATTTAAACAAATTTCTAGTTTATGAAAATGTTAAGAAATACCCACCATCTCACTGAACAGTGTATGATTGTAAATGTGACCAATAAAACAAACATTTTATATAATTATTTTTCATTTGGAGAGTACTTGAAACTTCAAGTACTGCACACCCTTGCACATAAAATATGAATAAATTACCAATTGGATTTGGACTGGATGCTATCTGATTTGTAATTCGCTTTGGATAAGGCTGTCTGTCAAATAAGTAAATGCTAATTACACAATTTTCCATTAACTGCTTTCTGAAGAAGTAGGTAATCCCACTATTCCGTTTGGTCGGTCTTCTGTCAGATATGTTAATTTATTCTCTAATGTTCCAGGGTGTTTTTGATGTCTCTTTTCTTAATGAAGTAAGTCTAAATATATACTGTATCATGCTTTTAATCTATTTATTTATATGTTGTGAAATGTCAGCCAAACCAATCAGTTCCTGTTGTCTGTCAATAACTGAGAGGAGAGACAGGTGCAAATGCAGGCAAACTTTTTAGAAAGCAGAGATAATAAATCAATGTAAAAAAAACAGGAGTGAGTATAATTATGAACAAACAGAGAACATTAAGTAAGAGAAAAATCTGTAAAACTATCAATGGAAATGGCTTGATAAAGCCAGTTACAAACAGCGTTTACATGACAGAGATATTAGGCCTTTACTAGTGTGCGTGAGGGTGTGTGTTTGGAAAATGTTGCATTTGTGTGTGTTTAAAAGAGTGCGTTAGATCAACAGTTCAATGCCTGAGAGAAAATAACCTGCTGTGGTTTCTGGGAAGCAGAGTTTGGCAGCTTGTACTTGTAGGAAGTGGAGTTCAAGGCTTGTCATGTTATAAAGAACACCACTCATCTTGAAGGCATTCTAATGTCAGAAAACCATAACATTACAGTACTGCCCTACCTCAACAGTTACAAAAAGTGCTGACACTGGAGACTCCTTTCAAAAATCCAGAATTAAACATCTCCATTATCATTAAAATTGGACTTAAACCATATTAGAAGGTGTCAGAATCAGAAAGATCACTGTGGTATAACTACTGTTATGACAGTAATTCTTGCCTCACTTTTGTATGCAAGTATTTAAGTAATGTGATTAAGCAGTGGAGAAATATGTAGCTTGGTTTGGAATACAATACTAGCCAGGAATTATATAAACTCAATCTTGGCTGTAGTGCCAATATGTATTAAGATCACAGACGTCTCTTCTCCGCTAAACTGCATTCAAAACCGGATTAAATTAAATTAAATTAGACGTTAATGCCGAGACATTTTCTCAGTGTCACTCCTGATGAGCTGTTCTCCTTCAGCAGTTCTTACAGTTCAAATATGTCTACCAGTCGCACAGTGCGCCGCCTGCACATGAAAGGAGATACGAGGAACAAAGTAGAGCTCGACATGAAAGCAGTAACAGAACAGTCACTCTACATCCAGCCAGAGCCCTGTGGAGATCGGCTTGTGATAGCACAGCATTTCCACTGACAGCACTTACACTAAAAGTGCTGCAGGATGGACAGAATGGTGGTTTGGGTGAAGAGTTATTGATTAGCCTGGACCCAATCTGTCCCAGATGTCACACCCTTCAACTGCTTATAAACTATGTGACAGATCCTGGCTCCTCCGGTGTCCGACATGACCTGAATGCCATAAGCTTAACATATAACACACCAAAATCAAGGGGACATTCCGTATCTGAGCAGCGCTCTGTACGATAAGATAACTGATAATACGCTCGGAATGCTTCTTTTTAATAAGTTTGAATAATCGCGTGCCTTTTCATTTGACAGGAAGCATGCTGCTAAATGATATTAATACAAATGAAAAGGCAGCCAAATGACTATAATGTATTCTGAATAATTAATGCTGGGTTGAATATTCTAAAGGGACTGAAATGATAGCATAAATATTACAACAGGAAGATGGAAAGCAGCAATAAGGGCAACATTACAAAAAAATGCCATATCTTTATATAGAAAAATGTGTAATATAATATTTGGTTTTCCCACTAGATCAAATCATTTCACTAAATCATGGTTCTGGAAAAAAAAAAAAAAAAAAAAACGGTTCTGGCAATTGAAATGGAAGTATTGCATGCGTGTTTTGCCTGGAGAAAACAAAAATAATAAATAATTAAAAATACAAAAAAAGGGGGGAATTTTTTTTTATTTTAAGAAAAATAAAGAAAAAACTAAAACAATGATAAATAAATAAGAAAATGGCAAGTATTGAAAAAAAAAAATTCAATACAAGTATAAAATATCGCAAACAAATTGCTGCATGAACAGTCCTAGTAATCAATCAGATCACTGCAAATGTGGTTTAAATTAAACCATGGCATCCAATGTGATTGTTCAGAAGCTTTAAATAACACTCAAAGGCTGTGTTGTCATATAAATAAAATCTTGGTTTGAAGCATAACTGACTCACCTGTAATGCTTACATTTACATTTATAGCATTCCCTTGATGCCCTTATCCCAAGTGACGTGTATACAATATACACTGAGCAGATGAGGGTTTAAGGGCTCAAGGGCTCTTCCAATCAAACATATAATGTCTTGCTTACAGAAAAGTCTCTGATTAAAATGGCATCTAATTTGTTGGCTCCAAAAAAAAAAAAAAAGAATACAACCCCACAGCCAACAAAATTAGGACAATGTGTAAAATGTAAACAAAAACAAAATGCAATGATTTGCAAATCTTATAAATCCATATTCTATTCACAATAGCACAAACATTTCCTCAGTTTAAACATTTGATATGTTTGTGCTATTCTATTCACAATAGCACAAACATATCAAATGTTTAAACTGAGGAAATGTACTATTTTAAAGAAAACAAACAAATTTTGAAATTAATGTCTCAAAAAAGTTGGGACAGTTGGAAAAAAGTAAATGTTATTAAAATTACGGTTGGTGAACTTTCTTTCTTTCGGCTTCTCCCATTAGGGGTCGCCACAGCGGACCAGCCGCATGTTTGATTTGGCACGTTTTTACGCTGGATGCCCTTCCTAACGCAACCCTTCCCATTTATCCGGGGCTTGTGCAACCCTAATGTCTGGGGTTGGTTCCCTGACTGGGGATTGAACCCGGGCTGCAGCGGTGAGAGCGCCACATCCTAACCACTAGACCACCAGGGAACCTAGTTTAATAGCAAAAGGCCATTAAGATGATTGGGTATAACCAATCAAACTTGAACCACCCAGCCGAGCACCTCCAACCAGTTCTGCTTTACCCCCCAACAAGCTCAACCTCTTCTATGCTCGTTTTGAAAAGGGAAACATAGAGCCCATGCACAAGGCAGAGCGATTACCAGGTGAGCAGCCTCTCACACACTCTACCTCTGAAGTGTGTGCTACCCTGGGCATGGTGAATTCACCAAAAGCAGCCAGCCCTGATGGTATCCCTGCCTTTGTACTCAGAGCATGCGCAGAATTTTCCCGAATTGGTCAGCCGAGGTCGCCACTTTCACAATACTTCATTCTGCCCTGACTCACATGGACAACCCAGACACTTATGCCAGGCTGTTGTTTGTTGATTTCAGCTCGGCTTTTAACACAGTTAGCCCTCACAAGCTAATCTTGAAGCTGAAACAGAATGGCATACATCTTTGTAACTAGACCCTGGACTTCCTTTCAAACAGATCACAGTCTGTTTAACTGAACACGGTCACCTCCTCCAGCCTCACCCTCAGCACTGGGGTTCCTCATGTATATGTATTTTCCCCTCTCCTATACTCCTTTTTTACCTATGACTGCGAACCTGCATATGCCTCAACAGCATCGTTAAGTTAACACCAAGGTGGTAGGCCTAATCAGAGGCAAGGATGAGATGCCTTACAGGAAGGAGATCCAACACCTAGTAGCATGGTGTGAAGACAATACCCTAGAACTCAACACCAAGAGGACGAAAGATATCATTGTGGATAATAGACAAACCGGCAATCACACTCACGCTCCCATGACCATTAACGGAGCTGCTGTTGAGCGTGTATTCAGCTTTAAGTTCCTTGGAGTTTACATCTCTGATGATCTCACCTGGTCTCTGAACTCTTCTATCCTGCTCAGGAATGCACACCAGCGCCTACTTTTTTCTGAGGAGACTTAAAAATTCTCATCTGTGCTACAGGATATTGGAGAACTTTTACCGCTGTAGCAGCTGCACTGCTTCGGACCTTAAAGAACTCCAGAGGCACTCAGCTACCCACTTTGGAGAACATTTACAATAAACACTTTCTGCAAAGAACGAGGGGCATTATCAAAGATACCGCTTACCTCAACCATGAACTATTTATGCTTCTCCCATCGGGCAGACGCTAAAGGTGCCTCAGAACCACATTAACAGCCTGAAGAATAGTTTATTTTCTGTGGCCGGTACTGCACTAAACAGCTGATCATCATGCAATGTTAACAATACACTACTGCATTGACACTTTCTGTGTATTTTGCACTGCATAATTTCCTGTTTTCTGTGTATTTTGCACTGCTTATCTACTATGCATTTTTGCACCATCCATAACTCACATTTATCATTGCACTT
This sequence comes from Silurus aristotelis, assembly GCF_946808225.1. NCBI lineage: Eukaryota > Metazoa > Chordata > Actinopteri > Siluriformes > Siluridae > Silurus > Silurus aristotelis. Next base: position 11,137,635 of record NC_139600.1, on the reverse strand, counting down.
TATATTCCTCCCATATTTCTTCTGTATATACTGTATCATACAAACTCTTATACTCATACATAACTATATCATGTCATTTGAGTATATTATCTTCTTATGTGTCTGTTTATGCAAAATCTTTGCAGATTATATTGTATGCTACTATATATACCATATATTATTACCTGCTGCACCTTCTGTAAATTATTCACTCTTACCCCTGTACATATGGACCTTTTACCCTAGTTACTGTAAATAGGCCACTTTTGCACTTCTGGTTAGATGCAATTTCTGCATTTCATTGCCTCCGTTCATGTACCTTATACAATGACATTAAAGTAAAATCTAATCTAATCTAATCTATAAATATTTTATATATACTGTATATATATATATTAAAGTGGTATAGAGAGCTTCACCAATGTGGAAGACTGAAAGAATCTGGAGAAATCTCTGTGCACAATGGACAAGGGCGAAAATCAATATTGGTACCCGTGAGCTTTGGGCCCTTAAGTGGCACTGATTTTGTTATGAAATCACTGCATGGGCCCATTAACACCTGCAAAGATCACTGTCTGTGAACACAGTTGGCCTTATCATCCACAAATGCAGATTAAATTTTTATCATGCATAAAAGAAGGCATGTGTGAACATGATCCAGAAATGCCACCATCCTCTCTGAGTTAAAGCTCATTTAAAATGTACTTAAGTGTAAAATCGTTAGAAATCCATGGACACTACATTCTCCTGGCTAAAGAGGAGAGGGACCATCTGGCTTGTTATCAGCATTTAGTTTAAAAAGCTGAATCTGTGATGTATGGGAGTGCATTAGGTTCTGTGGAATGGGCAGCTTGCACATTTGGAAAGGCTTCATCAATGTTGAAGGGTACATACAGGTTTTTAAAGCAACTAATGCTTCTATGAAGAGCTTTTCTTTTTCAGGGAAGGTCTTGAATATTTGAGAAAGACAATACTAACTAGCACGACTTTCAAGTAGAATAGGGTGAGTGCTTAAGTGGACACATTTTAGGGCATCATGAAAAGAAAAATACAACAAAGGACACCCAGAACTGTTATGCAGTGAGAATCCTGTATCGGACAGATTGGGACAACATTCCTCTCACAAAAATTAAACAAATGGTCTCCTCAGTTCCCAGATGTATGTAGACAGACGTGATGCTACATAGTGATTAACATGGCCCTGTTCCAACTTTTTTGAGACCTTTTGCAGCCATGAAATTTAAAGTGACCTCATTTCTTCCTTGAAATTATATACATTCTCAGTTTAAACATTTGATATGTTTTTTTTTTTTTTTTAACTGTGAACATAGATAGAATGTAACGAAGTACAAAAAACGTAGATTAAAGTAGATTAAAGAAGATTTTTCTGGTAACAGTACTTTCTTGTCAATGTGCTGCTTTTTCAACGTACCACTGGTGTATCATTTCATGTATCACACACCACAGATGTAGGTTAGACTACAAAGCTTACAACAAACAAGGCAGAGAGCAACAAGAAGAATGGCTAATGTGGATGAAACAGAGGGTTAATGCTGTTGCACTGCGTACATTACTTTTATATAACACAACAACTTGTCACATCTAATTCAGCCTGTTACTCAACAACAACTATCCCAGCAGGAGTTAGCGATGTAAACATGACTATCATCATCATCTTTTCTCTGCTTGTGCTCTATATGGTGGATGGTGGATAAATTCATTCATACATTCATTAGACAACAAAATTTTAAATGCTTTTGTATTAATAAATTAATATGTTGTGACGTCCAGTTACCAGCGTGACACTAAAACAGGTAGTAGTAATGACTTCATTGTACTTAAGTACATTTCAGAGCCCAAACATCTTTACTTTAACTTGAGTGAAAAAGTGTAGCCAGTACTTCAACTTTTACCAGAGTCTTTTAAAACACGGGTATCTGTACTTCTCCAAAAGTGAAGGATGTGTGTATTTTTGCCATCTCTGATTGTAAATAGAAAATGGATTTATGAGACTTGCAAAGCAAATATATGTGTTAATAGCTGCAAATAGCTTTTAAACAGTGACGCTATTCATAATGACATTAATAAAGCCCTTACTTGTATGCAAGTAAGTATTACAACCAATTAAACCGATTTGCAGTCTGGCTAATAATAGAATGTGGTTTGAGGCAGATATTCACACAAAAAACATTGAGCAAAAGACATTTGCAACATCATTTAGCAGTGTAGCGCTAGCACAAATTTGAAGAGACAACTGTCAGGCACAAGAATGTCAAATGAAATTCTTACATTATATTTTTCAGGGTCTTTTTTTCCCACTTAGACAGGCTTCAGCTCCTTGTAGACATGAAGTCAGCTTAAAAACAATTGCTTGTCTATGAGGTATTACTGTGGCCCTCGTTTTCCAAGGAAACTGTTCAACTTCCAAGCAATCACAAAATGGAATACAAATCAAATGGATGGTGGGAATCACAATAACATCTATAATTTCTTTTTTTTCTCCAAACCCTTACACTCTCTTCGTCACTCAGCTTGTATGATGAACGATGCTAGATCGCATGATCTGCTCTGTATATGATTAGAAGAAATCATAGTATTTCTGTGATATATTTAATTATGTTTTGCCCCAAGTTTCAGTACATCAATTCAGTTTTTCAAGACATTCAAGACTTTTTCTACACTAGTACAAATAGTCTCCCAGAAGTGTGTTTAATCATCATAAATACATAGCTCTTTATATAAGGTCACCTCAATCAAGGGAGAGTAAAATGAAACTAAGTTTTCCAAGAGACTAAAACACCACACTATAAACTCTATAGTAACTTTGGTTTAATATATAAAACTTGTTTGTGTTTGTAGACAGAACGAGATGTGCATGCAACCTCATTGCAAAAAGGACTCAAGTAGCTGCAGTCATTTCTTATCTCACAGAAAAATCTATCTAATAGGACTCTAATTGGTGTTGCTACAATTTTAGACACATTCTAATTGATTAACACAAAATACATGTCTCTTTGCTCGTAACCTTGGGGTAACTGTGGACATTCAACTGTCCTTCACCTCACAAGTCGCTAATGTGTCTCGTTCTAGTTGATTTCTTCTCTACAACATCCAAAGGATTCGACCATTTTTTTCCACACAGGCTGCCCAGGTGCTTGTTCAATCTCTTGTCATTTCGAGACTGGATCACTGAAACTCTCTGCTGGCAGGTCTTCCTCTGAATGCTATTCCACTACAAATGATCCAAAACGCAGCTGCGTGACTTGTGTTCAATCTGCCCAAGTTCTTCCACACCACCCCACTGCTGCGCTCCCTTTATTGGCTTCCAGTAGCTGCACATATCAGATTCCAAACACTGATGCTTGCCTACAAGGCCAAAAATGGACCAGCACCATCTTAACTCTGAGATCACATCTCGCACTGCACCACGCTGTCTGAGATCCTCCAGCACTGCTTGACTGGTACCACCTTCTCAGAATGAGAGGTAAGTACACTTCAAGGCTCTTCTCTGTTCTGGCACCGAGGTGGTGGAATGAACTTTCCCTAGATGTCTGAACAGCGGAGTCCCTGACTATCTTCAAGCGACGGTAGAAGAACTACCTCTTCCTGAAACACTAAAATTTGCACTTTCCAAGTTTGCTTTGTAAAAATCAAGAGTTGTAGTCTGATTGACATTAAGTTTGTAATCTAGCGTACCAGTGTAGATTTTTTCATTTTAAAGCACTTTTGTACGTCACTCTGTAAATAAGTACTACATGGTTTTGTAGAGTTATATACCATGTAGCTCATCAAAATCATGATGGCTTTGCAGAATGCTTGGCAGAATTCTCTTGATATCACCCAAATGAAAATGGGTTTAATTTTGATTCTGGTTCCTCTCAAGGTTTCTTTTTCATACAATCTAAGGGAGTTTTTCCTTGCCACAGTCCCCCCAAGGCTTGCTCATCAGAGATAAACACATCTTTCATTCTTAAGTTCTCTAGAACTACTTTGAGACATTGTCCACTGTGAAAAGCGCCATAGAAATAAACTTGATCTTTTTTTTTCGTTCTTGTGACATTTCAGAAAACTAATTTTGACTTGCTCATAATAATAATAATATTATTATTATTATTATTATTATTATCATTATTATTATTATTATCATTATTATTATTATTATTATTATTAATACTATTATTATTATTATTATTATTATTATCATTATTATTATTATTATTATTATTAATAATACTATTATTATTATTATTATTATTATTATTATTATTATTATTATTATAACACTGATAATGATCATACATTTTGTAAAGAACTTAAATATAACCGAACAAAAATGTATAAACAGATGGCTGCAATAAATCTGGGTAATATTTAGCTAATGCAGTTTTACAGGTAAACTTTTAATAATTGTATATAGAACAACATGTGATTAGTTAAAGTAAAAGAATTATACAGATAAGTGTATTTGGCATTCCTTGTTCTAATTTTAAGGCTAATAAATAATTTGCAGACATATAAACCAACGTTATCCTTATGGCCTCAAGCTATTTCAAAAAAATATACACTGAAGCTACTGGTTAATCCAAAATAAATTTAAAGAGTACATGGTTTGGCTATATTTAAGTCCATAAAAAATGTATCTCAAAATAATAAATGTAGCTTAATGTACCGTATGTAGCTTTGAAAAATTATCTTTACTGATAGGTCAATAAACTACCTATTAGCTGCTGTTGTTAGTGGAATAGCAGCTAATAGGTAGTTTATTGGCCTATCAGTAATAAAAAAAATTTCTGAGGGAAACTAAGGAACTGAATTCAGTAATTTAGTGAGAAAACTGAATTACTGAGGAAAAGTCATGGAGTCCATATTACCATATTACTTGCTACCTTACTACTCTGACCAGACAAGCTTGCCCTCACAACTACTATTATTTTATACTGAAATTCTTTATTATACATTAGAGATAAAAACAACTCAAACAACTTGTGTAATTAGTACAGGTTAAATACGTTTACACAGGGAGGAAACATTTCATTTTGTCATGTCTAGCAGCAGAGGGGGGATAGGTTTTACCTCAGTACACAGAATGTGTTAAAAGCACGTAATATAACTAATAAGAACTGTTACTTAGACATTTGTGTGGAGATTCGAAGAAAAAAAAAAACCTCAAAGTTATTCACAATTTCTACTATAGAACACAGCACTGGAGCTACTTAATAAGCAGCTGCTTAGGGCTTACAGCTGGGCGGAGACCCCTATTAAATGTAGGATTGTGACCATATGTTGTCTATGTTTGAAATATAGTGCTACTGAGGATAAAAGAGTGTGTTTTATAATACAAAATGTCCACCATGTGCCACAGACTGTGTGTTAGTATTATTAGTACTTGTAGTGGTGTATTATTTAAATGTACTCTTCAGTGTACTAAGGCATAATTAGTCATTCTGCTGGGGCAAACTCCAATTTAAATCTTGTTTATAGCCCCCAAAATCTAAAGTTAATTGTGTTTTTTTTTTTGTTTGTTTTTTTTTTTAATAAACAGACTTTAATAGCAAGGGCCATTATTAGTTTCAGCACTAGAATGAATGAAGACGCTACATTTCAGCTAAAATAAAAGCAAGCAATGCAAGGGTTAGGGTTGTGAATTGAGTACAATAAAAATTAATAAGCAAATGAATCAAACTCGATATCTACAATACTCAGCTACTGTTAGAGATTTTTTTTTTCCAATAGAGACTTGAGAAAGCTCATGTTTGGTTGAGCATTAAGAAAACTCGGATGCAAACTCATTACACAGAGGATCGGTTTCACCTCCCTTTTCGCCTTGTGACACATAGAGAAGAGGTAAACATTTATTCACCTCAGACAGAGGGGGAAAAAAAAGGAAAGGGAATTATATGAGGAGAAAGAAAAAAGGGAGGGGGAAAGAGATGGAGAGAGGACATGGTTGTATAGCTGCTCCTAAATAGACCTTTCACTGTGGTGCCGCTAGCCTGACAAAAACATTTAGCACAAAACCTACACACACACACACACACACACACACACACACACACACACACACACACACACATGGATAAATGCCTAATGCCACACTGGTTGGCTTCTGTGTACAGCAGAGCCAATGTCAAACTAATTTCTTTAGTATTTCCAATCCAACCTACACACACACACACACACACACACACACACACACACACACACACACACACACACACATTCACCAAAACACTGTTTAGAAAGTGTGCCAACACACCAGACCCACATGCCCAGTGCTGCATTAGCATATGTATGCTGATTTTAGATTATGCATCAACACTCATGCATAACCGTCTCTCCAGTGTGTGTCTGAAGAACATGATAAATGGGCATTGCGACGGCAGTGGCCGTGAGTGGCATTTAGGAGAGATGATTACGTAACGTGTGCTGTTCAAACACAGTCACTCATATGACTCATAACCCAAAACTCGCTCAGGAAATAAACAAACTTTCTCATGCAGCATGTCAGAATTTAGGTAATAGTAACATGGTGGGTAAAAAATGTGAGTTTTTTAAATTCAAAGATTTCCTTTGTGAGTTTTTTGTTGATCGCTTTATGAATTCGGGCACTTCTTTAGGAACTCACACTTGAGTGGTAGTTAGAAAGTGCAACACATTTCTTTGATGAATTCCAAAATAATGATGAAGATGATGCGTAGTGAATGCCTGGATCTGTGGTGAACCTTGTAAAAAATTGAATTAAAAAAAAAAATGTTCCTGAATCTGTCTAACATTCCATTTCAATCACATCTAGGTTTTTTTTTTTTTTGGTGCTTGCACCTTTTAACATTTTTTATCTGACAACATCATTAAGTGACCTAAAATGCCATTCTTATTCTAAAACTTTATTGTCCTTGTCTGCACATGTGGTTGTTGTGCTATATAGTACAATTAAATGTAAATAAAAAGATCTCAGGACTCGGTCCCTTTACGCTGCTAGACATTTTAAAGCTACATTCACAATAATCTGGATACATTTAACATTTTTTACTTTTTTGACCGCCACCCTCCCCCTGAAACAGCATTTTTCTTTCTGCTTCTCCCGTTAGGGGTCGCCACAGCGGACCATCCGCATGTTTGATTTGGCACATTTTTACGCTGAATGCCCTTCCTAACGCAACCCTCACCATTTATCCAGGCTTGGGACCGGCGCTAAGAGTGGCTGGGGTTGGTTCCCTGAACAGAGATCGAACCCGGGCCGCAGCAGTGAGAGCGCCGCATCCTAACCACTAGACCACCAGGGGGAAAATCTTTCTTTCGTCTTCTTCCATTAGGGGTCGCCACAGTGAATCATCCATAAACATGATCCGCATGTTCGATTTGGCACATGTTTTTACACAGGATGCCCTTCCTAATGCAACCCTCCCCATTTATCCGGGCTTGGGACCGGCACTAAGAGTGCACTGGCTTGTGCAACCCTAATGGCTGGGGTAGGTTCCCTGACCGGGGATCGAACCCGGGCCGCCACGGTGAGAGCGCCGAATCCTAACCACTAGACCACCAGGGACCCTTTTGACTACCAAAAACTAAGCTTTTTAAAAAACTATACAATTAAATGAATACATTTTAAAACTCGTTTTCCTGTTGTAGCTTGACCTAAGAAATCTGAGATATTTAAAGACAATGGCTTTTAGTCACGTGACACATTAAAAAACTCAAAGCTCAAAGCAGTGGACGATGGTGTGTTGCATTTGGTCTGCCTGCTATTGAGTTTAACAGCATTGTTTAAGATTAATGTCACTTTGTACAACATTCAGATTGCATTTTTTCAAAGAGGACAGAACGTTCAAGTGTGCAATTGTATCAGTTAAATGAGACAGAAAGAAAATAAAGGCTTGAGAGAAATAGTGCATACATACTGTTGGGAATTAAGCGTTTTCAGAGCTTTTAGCATTGATGTACAGTCTATTTGAATTCATGTGGATGTAGCTGCATTCCTTTTCTATACTAGCCCAAGTTCTAGCTGTTGCTGCCTAGTTTTCTGGTTTAAGAGAATTTAAGCAGCTCACGTTCGCATGGCTTTTGCGAAATCTTGCCCTTCTTGTAATTAGACCCTAAAAATAAACATGCATTTGCATGTTTTGTTCATGTATCCATAGGAACTGCCATTTTTAATGTGGTTAAAAAAGCACTAGCATAAAAAAAAGACTAAACTACTAAACTAAACTCATTAGTAAATACTGTGGATAGTTAGAAAAAACAGCAACGAAAAAAAATCCCAAGGTATTTTATAAATAAAAGTACTTTATACATAAACATTTAGCTTTAAATGTCTTACATTTGTGGAAATCAACCAATTAAATGTTTATTTGGATGCCCTTTATTCTTTCTTTTATAATTATTTATATACATTTTCGTCACATTAAACAAAACCACTATTTTTAACTGGGTCATCTTAAAGATTGAACAAGGCATTGAAAAGAACATAATAAAAATAATGTTCATGCTGTGAAACTAATTAAAGACATAAACACATTAGTTTTTTTCTCCTTTGGTCCTTTGTAATATAAATGCACAAAGCATGGTTTCATTTTTTTGTTTAAAAAAAATTAAGCAAAGAATTGACTGGTTTAGCGTAGAGTAATCAACATGTATATTTAAATGAGTAATAATGAAAATGAATAAGTATTTGCATCAAATAGATTTAGTATCATACAGTAGTTAGCATGTGATAGCATTCAAGTACTATGTGTGTAAAATGCATTCAAATACCAGCCAGGCAAATAACATGGGCTTGACCCCGAGAAGCAATCACATTATGGAAGTTTTCAACCAGTTATGTGTGACAGTGAAGCCCTTTGAAAATACAATTGTGCCATAAACTATAAAAATAATTATTTCGCTGTGTAAATAAATATATGCAGTAAATATATTTAATTTTTAAACAAATGCCTGTGCAAGTTTTTTTTCCTGGTATAAAATATGTGGCCACGCATTTGTTGTGAAATTATAAAGCATGCCAGGTTTGATTAAGATAAAAATAACACAATCACTCTAATCTGGCAGTTCAGACAGCCATGGACCAAGCTGTAATTGGAAATGTCAGATCTAGTATGAATTTGAAGGGGAAAAAAACGATTTTGTCATTCATTCACATTTATTTAGGTTCTGCAAGCGTGATACCGGAGCCTATCCCAGACACACCAGGCTTAAACCAGGAACACACCTTGAACAGAAGGGCCAGTCACCACAGGTATCACAGTCACTAACTTACTCCTATGGGGAAATTTAGAATAGCCAATCCACCTAGCAGCATGCTGGAAACTGGAGTTGCTAGAAGAAACCCACGCTGACCTCCGGAGACAATGTGAAACTCCAAATAGGCAGTAACTAGAGTTTAGGATCAAGCCCTTGAGACATCACGACTGCTGTGGCATCCTGCGGTGTGAATGCAGGGTAAGTTTAATAACATTTCTAAATAAACAGTGCACATCCTGAGTGACTTAAATAAACCCTAAACAGTTCAGATATGTTCTAACTTTTCCGCTTGTTTTTCCCCACTGCACTTGACACTTCATACAACTTTAGTGCAATAATTTGTGCTATATAGAACTCTGGTTTGCTTTCTCATTACGTTGAAGGATACACTGACCGGCCATTGCATTAATACCACTGACAGGCGATGGGGGATTACATTGATTATCTCATTGCAATGGCACCTGTCGAGGGGAGGGATATATTAGGCAGCATGTGAATAGTCTGTTCTTGAAATGTATGTACTGAAAGCAGGAAAAATAGCCAAGTGTAAAAATTTGTGACTTTTACAATTTGTGTAAAGAGATGACTGGGTCGAAACATCTCTAAAATGGCTGGACTTGTGTGGTGTTCTTGGGATGCAGTGGTTAATGCAGTAGTGGTCCGTGGAAGAATAACAAGTGAACCAGCAACAAAAACCTGGTCACCTGAGGGTCATTTATTCACATGGGGAGTAAAGGCCAGCATTCACTGTGGTTAAAGCTCAAAGAAAACCAAGAACAAATTGGTAAAATGTTTAAGCTTGCTATAATAGAAAGGTGCCAGACCAGAAGTGTATAACATCTATCTATCTATCTATCTATCTATCTATCTATCTATCTATCTATCTATCTATCTATCTATCTATCTATCTATCTATCTATCTATCTATCTATCTATCTATCTATCTATCTATCTATCTTTTTATCTATCTATCTATCTATCTATCATTATATTATATTATTCATTCATTCATTCATTCATTTTCTCCCGCTTATCCGTAATTCGGGTCGCGGGGGCAGCAGTCTAAGCAGGCCCCCGCCTTCGACTGCTGCCCAATCCTCACAGCACCGTCCCTTACGGTCCTTCCTGCAGGTGGTGAGCCCATGGGAAGATATTATATCATATTATATTATATTTTATTATATTATAGTAGGCTTTACCATTTCAACAATTTGAAATATAATTTTATATAATGCTGCATAGCTGCAGATTGGTCAGAGTGCTGACCCCTGTCCATCACAAAAAGCTCCAGCATCTGAGCAGAAGTGAACCAGTGAGCAATGAGAGAAGGTGAAGGTGACAGGACTCTGATGAATGACATGGCCTCATGCCACCTGCGGAGTAGATGGCACTTGGATGTGCTATGGATAAATCAAAGCCTTCAAAGGAAGTATTATTCTCTGGGAAATGTGCTGTTGGGAAATATTGGCTTCTGACATTCATATATGTCATAAGACACTTTCATTGTTATTTTGACACCACCTACCTAAGTATTGTTGCAGACTAAGTAGACCCCTTCATGGCAGTGTATTCCCCATTTCAGCAGGATAATGCGCATTGCCATGCAAACACAAACTATGACAAGCCAGCTGCTGCAGTAATCCATTACAGACACAGATAGCACAGCCTCAGTGTGTGTGTGTGTGTGTGTGTGTGTGTGTGTGTGTGTGTGTGTGTGTGTGTGTGTGTGTGTGTGTGTGTGTGTGTGTGTGTGTGTGTGTGTGTGTGTGTGTGTGTGTGTGAGAGAGCTTAGAAGGACATGCCACACTGATAACTCATGATGAATGGAATCGAAAGATCTCAGGGCTCAAAGTTTAATATAAAACAGTCCAGTGTTGCTTTTTTAGGAATCCAGCAATGCTCTCCTCAACTAAAGATTTTCCCAATTTCCGCTTTTATTGCTGCAAGACAACTAATTGAAAAACAGTTCTAAAGAAAGAACAATGTATCAGACTTCAGTGGGTCATAGATCCTAGATTTTCTTTGCACCTTAAATAAAAGCCTATATTTTGCTACACATATGTTATTCAGGGTGTTTTCCCTGTGATTTTTGGTTCAACTGGTGAAACTTCTTGTCACAAACAAATAAAAAATGTATAATGTCAAATATGTGTGGTGTTCTGAAAAAAACCCATTAAACAGTACAGTGGCTAAATTCTGGAAAATATCTAAAAAATAGCAAAAACAGTTTTGTCTATTACATACTTTAACATCTCAAAGGCAATTTTACTAGATTTTTTTTTATCTGAAACTTCCTGTAAGGGCCAGGAGACATTCTAAATCCTTGATAGCCAAGTTAAAGATCTGGTGCCAAAAACCCTTCACAATTGCATTAGGTCAGACTCCTCTTATATCTCTAATAAACAATAGTTATTTACCCAAAACTTTAATTGACAGGATGTTTTTTTCTATTTAGCACCATTTGTTACAAACCTTACAGACAATGTATCTGCATGACAAATCTATCTGCTGCTGCAACATTATTGGCTAAATAGACAAATGCAAGAATGTTAAAGTGTCCACATTTCATTGGATTTTCTTAGACCACAACCCAAACATAAAATGGCATGCTAAGCTATCGTAATCAGACAGAGAGACAAACATTAGTCTAATATAAGAAAAATATAGGTACACTGTATATAGGAGGTGGTGTCAAAACGTTTTGAGACTAGCGTACTTTCGCAGAATGTCCTCCCTCAGACGCTGTAAAACCTGCCCTTCAAACTCACTATGGACAGTCTGTAGACGAATTCTCGATTCACAATTCTGTGAACTTGCTGAATCATGGCAAACATGTCTGTGATGAATTTGCTCTTCATTCTAACTTGCTGTTCATGATGAAATCACAGATGTGGTAATGACTTAGAAAGGTCAGTGTTCCCTGTGATTGTGCGTTCAGCCTTGTGCTGTTATCTGTTGATCTCTGTAAGAATTCTTATAGTAAATGTGTTTAAGTTTCAGTAACTCAAAATAAGGAATGGAGTTTTACAGTGTTTAGGCTGAGAAAGGTACTTCAGTTAGAAATGTGAGTCTATAATGGACAGTGGTTTTCAAAGAGGAATTTGATTTATTAAACTGCTCATATTGACATCCTTTCCTGTCCCAAATGGAGGCAGAAAGGATGTATTTATTGAGGGAAAAATGTATTCTCTAGTCTACTTTGTGTTATAGATGAGAAGGATAATAATATTGTCAATTTATTACAGTAAGTCCTATTAACCAAAAACCCATCGTCATTAGAGAGCTCAGCTCTACATATGTACATATGCACTGAATATACAATGACTATGAAATTTAAATTATGTACAGTAAATAAATATATTAATCCACTGCAAGACATTACACTCCCTGAGTGAATATTAACTTCTATATTTAAACAAAGGTAAAAAAATAAAAAAATAAAATAAAAAAAATATAGAATTTTATAGAATTATGTTGTGTATTTGTATGTTGTATAAATGACATTTTACACTATGCAATGAATGCATTTTTCCAACCACTCTGAATGCATGTTGAGATATAATGTGACATGGTTTCAACTTTATAAAGTGACTTGCAAGCACTAAAATAACAAGCTGCTGTATTGGATTGAATGATGTTCTCATATTTTGTAAATGCACTGTATATACAACATTCATTAGGAGATGGGGGTCCAAGCTACCACCTCTACACTATGTAAAAACCTTAGTAGCTATACTCTGCTGACAAGTTACAATGTAATACTCTAGCAAAGGTTGATTACAGCAGATATATTTTAGTGTCCTGGATAAATATTAACCCCCTTTAAGATTTCCACACATTGTACAGTTATGACCTGGGCTTTAATTTATAAAAATGTTTGAAAACCCCTACTCTTTTATTTGTTTATATGGACCAGACTAGGTAAGAGGCAAAAACAGACAAAAATTGGACGGTGAATTATTTAAAGTATTAATCGTCTTTGTTACAAATCAGTCCATTTTTGACATTTTTTGGATCTAACAGAAGAACTTACTGGCTTATTGTATGTAAGAAAGAGCACAGGAGAGATGTTAGCAGACTCACCAAACCAGTCATAATGTACATGGAAGTAATAGTTTAATAGTTGGGCTTGTTTTGGAGCTGGAAAATTATTCCAGGTGAAAGAAATACTGAACAAACATGGCTACCGTTCCATAACTACAACACCATTCAAATTCTTCTCAACTGTGGCTTATTGGAACCAACTTCACTATACAACATGACAATGACCCAAATCTTTGTCCAAGCTTTGTAAGCATTATTTGAAGAGCAAACACTTAGCTGGAGTGGTATCTATCTTTGAATGGCCTGCCCAGTCACTGCACCCAAATCCTGTTGAACTGCTCTGAAATGAACTGGATCTCCTATTAATCTCCTACTAGCAACAGACATGGCAGAATGTTCAGAAAAACTAATTGTCTGGATGTCAAGACTGTAAAAAAAAAAAAGCTTTTTCAATGCAATTAAACATCTTTAGGTGAAAAAGTTTAGCAACTGTACATTTACATATTTGTTTGGTAAAAAAATTCATGCCAAAAATGCATGTTCCTTTTGTTTCTATGCAACAAACAAACAAAAGGAGCATGCATGTATCTTCACAAGTGTTTTCAGAACTTTTGACAGGCACTGTGTATGACACCAAAAACCCCTCTGGGTTATATAATAGCTATTTGTTCAAGAAGGAGAGTGATGGAGTACTGCATCAGTGCAGGCCTACACAATCATCTGATCAAAATCCAATTGAGATGATTTGGGATGAGTTAGACTGCGCTGTGAAGGAGAAGCAGAGAACAAGCACTCAACACCTCAAGATTGTTGGAAAACCATTTCAGGTGACTAAGAGAATGCCAAGAGTGTGCAAAGCTGTCATCAAAGCAAAAGCTTCTTTGAAGAAGCAACATTTTAAAACATATTTAAAGTTTTGTTATATAAATTTTTACTATATAATTCCATACATGTTCTTTCACAGTTTGAACGTCTTCAGTATTAATGTTGGAAAAAAAAAACCTAAGAAAAACATTAAAGTAGCAAGTGTGTTAAAACTTTTAAATGATACTATGCAAGTTTTTACCTCCATCAGCTTTTGCTTTTTTCTGGACAAAATTGCTCAAGCTCCCTCAGAATGATTGAAGACTGACAGTACACTGCAATTTCCAAGTGTTTCTTCATAGTCTTAATCTGATTGAAGTCTGACACTTTACTGGAGCGTTGGCAGTATACTGTAGGTTACTATCCACAAAAGGTTCAAATTGCTTGCACAATAGAACAGCTGGATTTCTTTATTTTTCCAAATTAATATGTGATTCATAATGACAGTTGGCTAAACCAGAAGTAATTTAGGGGTTATACAATATTACAGGCTATTTGTGTAGATTCATGACACAATCCTTATTAAACCCCAATTCAATTCCAAATTGTAATTGTAGAAAATGTGCAAAATGATCCAAAGGGGTTAATAGTTATGAAAACACTGTTCCCTTTTTTTTTTATTTCAACACCTGGCAAGGAATCCCAAACTGCACTTTACGAAAAGATATCATCAATCCAGGCATTGTTGTTTTCTTGACAGCAGTCTACAGAGTAATAAGTTAATGTGAGCTGTTATTAAGTATAGACATGAAATAATAAATATAAACATACTTAATAAAATAGACATATTTAAGCTGAATTCGAACAAGCCAGACCTGCATGGGTACTGTTTTTGTCATGAAAGTAGTTATTGATTTGCAAGGCTAAATTGGCAAAGTGGATCAGACTGGATTTATTCTATTCAATTTCCTCAGTCGTTTATTACAAAGACCAAAGAATTTAGCTGTGATGTGTGGCATGTTGTTCAGCATCACAAAACAGGAAACGGCTATAGGAAAATAGCAAAAACATTGAAAATTGTTTTTGCTATTGAACATTGAAAAGTTTCCATTTCCATTAATTAGTAACTATTAGGAAGTTTCACTTAAGTGGAACTGTTAGGTATCAATCTAAAAGAGGACATGAGTTTATATTGTTATAATGCACTGTGAAGATGGTTCGTGTGGCTAAAAGATTTCTAAGGACCACAGCTGAAGAATTGAAATAGTTATTGTCTTGTGGCCTGAATGTCTCCTAACCTACAATGTGATGTCACTTATATCATCATTAACGTTCCATGCATTTGGCAGACACCCTTATAAAGAGCGACTTACATTTATTTCATTCATTCCACTGGGCAGCTATGGGGTTAAGGCCTTGCTCAGGGGCCCAGAGGTGGCAGCTTTGTGTGGCTGGGATTTAAACTTATGATCTTCGGATACAAAGTCCAATGCCTTAACCACTAAACTATCATTGTGTGTAAATCCCCACAATTATAGTACTGGTATATCATATAACCAGTATTGGTTAAGCAACACTTCAGTGTTTAATCAAATTGCATTTCATTTATTGCTTATTAACTAATTCGTCTTCATTTATTTTTTATTTAAATGATGCATGTAATAGACATCATAAACACTTTCAGCTATCATTGTGCTACATTTATTTGCTAAGTGACTTTTATTTCAAGATCCACTGCTTTATCACTGCATTCATTGTATTCATTTGTGCATACAGTCTATATAAAGCAAGGGCAGGGATAAAGGTGAGTGGTCAGAAATCTATAAGAATGAAACAGGAAATTGAAGACCTGGCAGTTAACATAAATAATTTGTGCTGTTTTCCATTACAAAACCCTGAAATCCAAGCGCCGTTGCACTCTTGGTAGCTGATCCAGGTCAGGGCCATAGGGCAAAGGCTTCTTCATTATAAAGACAACACTAAATTGAGCACAGGTTATGCACATCATGTCTTATAAAACATCTAGAATGTGGCACACTTTAGGCTCTCCCATCCTGGTTAGATGTGTCTCTCTTTTCATGAATTTTGATTGATCGAAGACATGACTTCATGAATTTTGACTGGCTGCTGAGTGTCTTCATGAATTTCGATTGGCCGTTATCTGACTGAGGTGTTTGCTCAGTGAGACGATGTCAGAAAGTGGTGGTGGGTTTTGTCCCACTGTTCAGTAAAAAGAGCATTAGCCATATTACAACTTGGAATAAAGAAGTACTTTCCATGCCACAGCAGACTGGGGCCATTACGGATGTTTTCTTTTTTATAATGGTCCCCTCAATAATAAAAAAAAAATTATAAAAAAAATCATAAAACACAAAAAGTTTCAGGTTCAAGTGTTGTCACTTGAAAATATATAACATGGAAGACATTTTTTTGCCGTTATTTTACAGTATATATTGTATACATTCAAAAAGTATCCAGGACACTTTGTACACATTATGTTGCAGTCTTATGATAAAATTTGACATTTTTTTCCAAACCGATTTATTCTTTAAATCCCATAATGACAACACTAAACGCCAACATATGTGCATATTGTTGCATAAAAAAACTAAAAATAAATAATAATAAAAAAAAACAAATAAAATAAAACATTGGTAAAAAGTCTTTAGGTTACATATGTACCCCTGGATCCTTAAATAAATGAGAAGCTGCGTCAACAACGCTTCCGCGGGTCCACGCTCTAAATCACGTGTGTAATCTGTCCAACGGAAAGGCCCGACGTCACAACCAGGAAGCTATAAAAGCATAGGCGAGATACATGGCCACGGAAAGGGCCTGAAGGTCCCCGACCCTCCTTAGGAAGGAGATAGCCAAAAGAAAAACAGTCTTGACTGTAAGAAATGGTTAAAACCGCTCTGTGGCAGTGGAGGGTCGGCATGGACATGCGGCCACAATAAGAGCACTCGAGTTACTGTAAGGGGAAACTTTGCAGTGACACAAGAAATTTTGCTGCATTGCACCCCATTTTCATAGATTTTTATAGTCTACCTGTTGCACAGTTGATTGATTGGACTTGATATAGAAAAGCACACCTGTCAATATAAGGTCTAGCATCTGTCCAAGTAAAAACTTGAGGTCAAAGGAACGGCAAGCAGGGCTCAGAGACAAGGGTTTTTTGAGGCACAGAGCTGGGGACACTAAAAACAATAGCTGAATTAAAGGATCCCAAGAGCACAAAAAAAGTTCGTAACAACCAGGATTCTTGAACCCTAAATGGGAAAAGAATTTGAAGAAGATCGATCACTGCAAGACTCTACCAATCTGGGTTTTATTGAAGAAAAAACTTTCTTTTAGCTTCTCACATTAGGGGTCGCCACAGCGGATCATCCGTATTTAAGAACCGCATGTTAGATTTGGCACATGTTTTACGCTGGATGCCTTTCCTAACGCAACCCTCCCCAATTATCCGGGCTTGGGACCGGCACTAAGAGTGCACTGGCTTGTGCAACCCTAATGGCTGGGGTCGACAAAAAAATAAAGGAATTCTTTTGGATGGTTATATGTATTGTGAATGCTAGGTTCCCTTATGGTCTAGTGGTTGGGATGCGGCGCTCTCGCCGATGCGGCCCGGGTTCGATCCCCGGTCAGGGAACCGACCCCAGCCATTAGGGTTGCACAAGCCGTAGTGCCGGTCTCAAGCCCGAATAAATGCGTTAGGGAGGGCATCCAGGGTAAAAACATGTGCCAAACCAAACATGCGGATGGTCCGCTGTGGCAACGCCTAACGGGAGAAGCCGGAAAAAGTTTTTATATGTATTGTGAATGATAAAATATGGAAAACACGATGCATGATTATTATCAATCAGATCCATATCACCGCTGAGATTGTGTGTGAATTAAGGAGGCAGAGGACTATAGATAGAAGAACTACAATAAAACATTCTTGGCACTTGTTAGACAGACAGACTATTAAGCTTTGTCAGTTTCAGGTTGTGTTTTTTCTTCTTCTTCTTTCCTTTCGTGTTAAGAATTATGTTTATAATATGTTATGATTTATTATGTACCTACTCGTCAAACTGATTTGCATGCCAATATGTTTTCTTACTGTTTGCATATGTACTAAAAATTTTTCATTTCTTATTTGTTACAAGATGTCTATATTGTGGATCTGATTTACTCAATAAAGCCATTTAAATAAAAAGCAAAAAATCATGCAGAATTATGTCAATGGGTGAGTTCAGTTCAATTCTCTTTTTTATAAAAACATTTACAAAGTTTTCACAAACTTAGTTTTTGCTTTGTCATTATAAGAGTATGGCATGTAGATTTATGTAAATTAAAAAAGCCATACTATGTAAAGCATTTTAGCATAAGGCTACATTATTAAAATATTGGGGAAAAAGGCACGATCAGAACTAACTGTTTAAAACCTTGGTAAAATTGAGCATTTTCCTTATAGTTCAAACAATGTCAAGGAAGTAAAAAGGTCAAATAGGAAGTAATAAAGTTTTTTTTTTCCCCTCAATTAAAATTTTACCAAGAAAATAAATGATGCAAGTACTGGCCAGGGATGGGCAGTAATTATGATACATGTATTTCAAGTACGCATTTCAAATATAAAATATGATAGTCATTTGTATTTGATAGGATTGATGAAAATGGTTTTATCATATGTTATTTTGTATCAAAATACTTTGTAAGAGTTCTGGAAAGGAAAGTGCCAGAGTGAAAGTGAATAATAAAAGCTCTGCTTAGTGAACCTTTGCCTGTCTATCTTTCTTCCAGTGAGGTACCAGTGGGATTTGTTACATTGACATCATAAAAATGCAGCCTCTGATTGGTGCCTACTCAGTAATTTGCACAGAATTGTTGAGATCAGAACAGAAAATTGATCCGTATGTAAGAAGGTGGTGAAGGAAGAAACATACAGGCTGCCAGCTTTCTAATAGGTGTCCGATGACTAATAAATAAATATTTGATTGCCGAATATTGTACCCTAATTGAAGTAGCTGTTTAGTAGGATCATGATTTTGCATACCGTTGCATGCATTATGATTAACAATCAAATTATTCATAAGTTCTAAACTATTTGAATGCAGGCGTCATCAGTTGTCTTCTTATGAATGACTTGTTTGTTATTGAGTCAGTGTTACTGAGATAAAGTAGCCCTTCGTTACCAAACACCAAGTAACTAAATGAGGATACAATTATTAATCATTCACAAACTGTTAAACATGAAACTGTTGGATGCTTTAAAACCAACCTTCATCTGGAAGTTCACATTGAAATGTATGTGAATATTTAATCTGTTAACTGGTTGCATGTGTCAGATTTATTGCGTGACTCAGTCTGAGAAAAACTGGTACTATTAAACATTGTTTACTTAATCAACTGAGTCAGTGTCATGATGAAGGATCGATCAAATAGCCGAAAGTAAAAAAAAAGAAATGTCATGCTCCCTAATAAGTATTTTTAAAATACAATTTTTATTTTGATACATGATGAGGCTGCTGTATTTTGTAGTTTATTCTGATACACAAAGTGAAGGTATTTGGTATTTCATTTTAAAATACATTGACAATTTTTGCATAAAACTTTATTCTACCTGCAATAGCAGTTCCATGGTGATATCGGTGCTGCTCACAACTGCTAACTTATCATGGCAAAAACATCACAAACAAAACTAATTGCTAAGTAAACTATAACAATACCAGTATAAAAATATTCAATGGGTTTCAGAAAGGAGGCATAATTTAAGTATATTCTAAATGTAGCACCAGTTCTGCTGTGTATCGCCATAATAGTTATCATCCACAAATCTGGCTTTTTCAGTTCTCAAAACACTGCAACACACATGCTACATAGCTATAATTTTCTTTTCATTTTATAACAACATGACTGAGAGCTATTCTTACATAGTAGTCAGTAAGACAGCATCATAGAAAGAAAATGCAGTACTTTAGCCAATAAAATGTATGTCCAGACAAACATACACAGGAGGCGTTACTACAAAAATGACCTTTAACATTAGCAAACAGACACACACTCTTGGTCCGTAAGCAATATTAAACACTAAAAACACCAAAATTCAACAATCTTTAACAAACATGATCAGCAGGTGTATGAAACTAAGCCTTCCCGTGGGCTCACCACCTGCAGGAGGGACCGTAAGGGACCGGTGGCCTTGACAGCCCGATCCCTGGACACGGAGAAGTGTCTGGGGAATCTGCTTAGACTGCTGCCCCCGTGACCCGAATTACGGATAAGCGGGAGAAGATGAATGAATGAATGAATGAAACTAAGCCATGTTGGGGAATAATTAGCAGATCTTTTTTTTTTTTGTGATGATCAGCACAATAAAGGCAGGTATATACAAATATTAGCAATACTGGGCTTTTTCTGTAGCATTTCTACTAAGAGATAAAGGATGTTACAATCAGGTTAAAGGCACGCAACACTAAGTGAAAGAAAGAAATTTCTCATTTTCAGCTTCACTTATGTCATCCAAAAAGTGTGGCCAATGTGAGTTACAGGCATATGTCTGTCAGCTTTATTCTAGAGATTAATAAAAGTTAATTTGAGATTCCTTGCACTTGTGAGCTATTTAAGGGCAAAGGGTCCTGTCCTTTCTCCTTGTGTGTCAATCTAAAGTGACATCCAGTATTTGCTATAAGAGATTTGTGCTAGAGATTGATGAGTCACCCTCATTTCAGTGTAGAATGTAGCTTTGCCTTGGACAGATACAAACAACGGTATTTTTATTTTCTATTTTATTTCCTTTGACAATGAGCTCAGAAATGTTGCTAGTCCTACAACCTTTTATGTGGAATATCATAATTGGAAGTGTAGTTTAACCTACAATTCATGTTTTATTTGTCACAAGGTAAAGTACATTGTGAATTGATGAGTGATGAGTTCATTGTTCAAGCTAAAAAGTAAATAGATTGAAAACAGGACAATAGAGAAAATGAATACAAGTAAAGAAAAAAAATAAATAGTGAATTGAACGAAGGTTCAAAGGTTAAAAGAAGTAAGTAATAAAAGGTGGTGGTTGAATAAACCATGTGCAATATATTGCAAACATTGTGGTGTGTAATGTGCTTAATGTAAACCTCATCAAATGAAATAAAGTATGTGTAGAAATGTGTATGTGTGCAGGAAGGTTCATGCAAAAGTGCAGGTGCATCGAAGTTTATAAATTCCTAATGGTCTGTGCATAAAAGCTGGCCATGTCACTATAAAGGTAATTGTCTGACCTTAACAGTCTAATCAGACCCTAATTGGGGTTGGAAGTGCCTTATTTTTTATGGGGCATGCAAAATATCTTGCCTGATGCTAGGGTCTTGCAAGTATGGAAGCACAGTTCTTATGCTTTCTTGCGGAACATACCATGTTTTTTTTGCAGGGTAAATGGAGCAGTTCACTGTCAGGATGCTCTCAATGGCACGGTCTAATGCAGAAGTCTTCGATCTTATCCTCAAAGGGCCAGTGTGGCTGCAGGCTTTTCTTACAACCAAGCAGGAATCACACCTGATTCCACTTGTCTAATCAGTGGATCTTGGTCTCCAATCAGCCATCAAGTGTGTCTACTATTTGTCTGGGATGAACGCCAGCGGCTAAACTGGCCCTTTGCAGATAATATTGAAGACACCTGGTTTAGAATGTTCTTTGAATCGTGGCCTGAAACCTTCAACATCCAATGCTGTATGACAAGGTAAAGCCTGTGCTTTGCTTTCCTGAATACTTTATAAATGTAGAGAGACCAAAAGATATCTCTGAAGACATGACCATAAAGGTATTTGATGTCGGCCATCCTTGCCACAAGAGACCCATATGTCAGATGAGGGGTGTATTTCGTATCTGTTGTCTTCTGAAATATATTACATTGTTTTGGCCTGACAGATGTTCAGATGGCCAGGCACCACTGAGTCCACTTTCTCCTTCCAAGTGGGCCTTCATGTCAGTGTTTTTGTTCAGACCACCACTAAATTGTCATAAAATGTAATCATAGAACTGGAGCTGTGGGTGGCCATACAGTCAGAGGTGTAGATGAAGAATGGCAAGGGGCTCAAGACACATCCTCAGGGGGGCACCGATGTTGAAGGTAAGGGTGTTGGAGATATAACCATAATTATGTGTGGTCGGCTAAAAGTGTAAACCCATTTGCAGAGTCAGTTGCTCAACCCTAGGGGTTCTTTTTCATGACTAGGATGAGAAACAAAGCAGAATAGTTGTCGTTGAACAGGATAATATTCTGTAACACAGAATAGTATAGTTTCAACAAAAAGTCTATACTAAGTCGTTTGCTATGTGATAGCAAGATTGTTAAAATCTAGCGTTGATATTACTAGAAAAAAAAAATAAATGCAGATTACTAGTATGCTTTCTTACAGTAGCTCTATTTTATATAAAAAGATGCTGTTGTGCATTCTGGTGTGAAGCATACTTTCAAAAGAGCTCATTTGAATCTATATTAGCTCGCTAATAACGTAACATAAAGAGACTGCATGACTGTTCTGAAGAAATTTTTTTAAAAAGATGAGAAAAGAATAAGAAAAATATTTAAAAAATGATATTAAAAATAACAAATAATTATTAAAGTCTGTCTACTCAATTGTGCTTTGTTAAATTGATCCATAAGGAGAGAAACACATGCATTTGGTACCTTATTTCATTATACTAACACTGAAAATCCATAAAATACCAAAATAAATAATGCATTTCCATAATGTAGGCATTCATCGGTCCTACATTTAAAAATATAGGTCTATAACTAAAAACTGGGTAAACCCTGACCTCTGTAACTAAAAGAAAATTGGAAATAAATCCACATTGGACTGAAAAATAGCACTTTCCCAATAAAATATTCCTGTATTTCTGACCTTTATTCTTTCCAGATACCAATAAGGGATCAAACCTGCCTACACACACACACACACACACACACACACACACACACACAAATCTAAAAATTATTACTATTCTTAATGGCTGTGTTCCAAACTCCTCATATGTGTTCCATCTAAACAGAACTTTGCTCTGCTGACAGCTCTGTCATTAACCACTTAATGCCTGCATATGTCACTCCAATTTATTTATTTTAAATTAGGCCCTCAGAGACTTTTATCTTGTATAAGCCACTTTGAATTTCATCCAAGTCAGTTGTCGCTAAATGTAGGGTCTGAGAGAGAGAGAGAGAGAGAGAGAGAGAGAGAGAGAGAGAGAGAGAGAGAGAGAGAGAGAGAGAGAGAGAGAGAGAGAGAGAGTAAGGAAGAAGAAAATACGAGTGGGAGGAAGTAAACAAATGTAAAAGCGTTCCATTTAGTTGCCAGACATGACCAGGTGTGTCTGAGCAGTCTTGGAAGAAAGGAAGAGAGGCATTAAGAAGATTGCAGAGTAGGAGGAGAAAACTGTGCCCAACATCTCTGTTTTTTAGCTGTTAGCATGAACGTGAGTCTCAACTACAGGTTAAACACGAAAGGTAAATATATTCAATTCAATTCAATTCATTTTTATTTGTATGGCGCTTTTAACAATGAACATTGTCTCAAAGCAGCTTTACACAGATAATGTGGTGATTAAACGTAAGTATGTTCTTTATAAGTAAGTTTGTCCCTGATGAGGAAGCCGATGGCGACTGTGGCAAGGAAAAACTACCCCAGATGGCATAAGGAAGAAACCTTGAGAGGAACCAGACTCAAGAGGAAACCCATCCTCATCTGGGTTGCACCGAATGTCTATTTATTGCAGATATACGATGTTGCGGGTTGCAGTGATGATGATCAGAAGCGAAAAGTAGTCCTGAGTGAATGTAGCAGACTGTTGACATTAACTACAGTCCAAATCCATCCTCAAAGCTCCTGTTTCGGAATTTTATGGAACCACCCAAGGCGTTGATGAGAAACCGTCCCCAGCTGCACAGAGTGGCCTCCAGTCGAAGAGAACACTATCCAGAGGCAGGCCTGGACGAAGTGGGAAGATCCACGTAGGGGAGAGGGGCAGGAACAGTGGTCACTGGAACCTCAGGAGCATGTTTAACTCGACCGAGAGAGATCCATATTTTTTATATCTATAAAAAAAGACAATACATACAAAAACAGTACATTTCCAAGATACGTAATCCAGCTGTAACATGCCTACTTAATAAAAACAAATGTCAACTTATATCTTTCTATTGTTCCCATGAATGTCTTACAAACATTAAAGATTAAAATAATTAGGTCATATTTACAACTGACGAAAGCACCATGATAAACCTGATAAACAAAATAATTAGTTGAAACTACGACATATTAAAGTAAAGTAATGTGACAATTCAAGTCATGGCAACAACATAACATGAGAAGCAGAGATAATTAAGCCGTGGAACGTAGATATACTAAAGTGAGGTAATGAGATAATTAAGGCATTGCAACGAGATACTAAAATGAGGAAACAGAATCATTAAGTTATTACTTAAAGTGAAAGAATGTGATAATTAAGTATCACTTTTCTAATGTGAGTGCATGAGATAATTTAGTTGTGAAATATTTTTTTATCTATGGCCATGGATTACTAATGCAAGGGAATTAGATAAAGTTTACAACTACCATAAGATAATGTGATAATTCGCTCATGACAGCGATATATAAAAATCAGGGAACAAAAAATCATAGCCAAGGGCAAATAACACAGGAAATAAAGTTGTGGCTACACGTTCACTAACATGAGTTAACAAGATAAATAAGTCATGGCAGCGATGTATCATAGTAAATTATTATATTGTTTTAAACTTCACCTATTATCTCCCTCCAGATTTCTTCACCCCTGAAATTGGTTATCTGACAGTTCCCATTCACCAGTCAGCTCACCTCCATCATATGGCATCTAGAAAAGAATCATATGAAAGCTGAGGAGAATGCAGCCTTACACATTTTATCTCAAGCCTTTTTTTGGAACTTCTGCTCATGTACCTTCTTATGCATACAAACGAGCATACAAATGCCTGTGATTGGCTATTATATGCCCATTACACCAAATTACACCAAAATGTGCACAATCACAAGCATATGGCTGCATTAAACTCACTAGTATTACTGGTCATGATCACAAGTTATTTAACTTGTTTGCATGGCTTACTGATTTTGTTTCCATGCCTCAGTCATGGCCATGCATTAGCGTCCCATTCCCATTATTAATGCATCATTCTTATAGTCACCAGTGGAGCTTGATAGCAAGATATTTGCTCTCATTATATCTTATTATATTATTACTATGCATTAATTTAGACATGGACACATGCTAATATATCCTGGGCTTATTTCAAGAGGAGGTGCTACAAGAAAAACCACCTGCCTTTTTGGATTAAGGATATTATGTGATGATCCTATTATTGATATATTCCCTTTGTGAATTTTCTTCACACTCAAGGAGCGACGTGTCCTGGGCGTACGGGCAGATCAAATCAAGAGTGCTGGGGGTGTTGTAATGCAGAAATGGTGCAGCACATCATTGTAACATTCAGGGGAAACGAAAACGGCAATGTGGCCGAAATAATCCGATAATAGAAATTAGATTTTTATTGCAGAAGGATTATCCTAATATTTAATTATGGTTATGCTGGTGCATAAAATTTTTTATTTTTTTTCTGTGCTATTTGAACCCACTAGCTCTTTGTTTGTTTTTTTTTTGCTTGATTGTGAATATCTACAGCCAGCTAGACTTTTAATTAAAATACACTACATGGAAAGGATGCTGGAGGGTTTTTTCCTTTTTGTTGTTGTTAAGTTTAACCATGGTTGGCAATTACACTAGAAAGAAACTAAGAAAATAAGTTGAAAAATATAATCTTTGTTTTTAAGGATATCCCATTATTGTCTTCACAAATATTTGTATAAGAATTTTAATTAATGCTTTATTAAAAAATTCAAGCTCATAATTTAATATTAATACACGGTGTTAAAAACGATTTCACTTACAGTCTACTTTCATTCTTGAACAAACAATGTGCAAGTTAGGGTCCGATCAGATCAATTCATGCCACAGGAAGCAGATCATTTTAAAACAGATCTGAGCAAACTTTTTCCTATGAAGGTCGAAAACTCAAACTTGATTGAGGACTGTGGGTCAAAAGTACATTTGCATTATAGCAAACTGTTTTATATTAAAATGAATGTTGCCATGGTTCCCTTATGATTTAATAGTATTATAAATAAATAAATAGAAAACATTACTTTTTAATCCGCTTAACTAATGCAAATTTACTTTGAAAAGTTTTCCATTGCAGTAAAACGTATAAAACAGTGAGAGTTCAGTGCCTAATACAGCTATTCAGGATATACGCTAGTAATTTATAATAGAATATATATGCTTGTAATTTCAGTGACCTCTAAAGAGAAACATGAAGTTTGTCCTTATTTTTTTTAATTTTTTAAGTTTTTCCCAAACTGTAAATTCACTAATATTCTGTACTTTTTAATTAAATTCACATTTGAAAAAAATATAAAAAAAAAAAATATTAAATTATAAATGAAGGTCTGTATCAATGGCTTTTTTTTTTTCATATATGACATGATGGGCCATGGCCCAACTTTGGCCAGTAGGCCCTTGTTTGGTAATTTCTGTTTAAACATTCAATTTGACATCTTAATGTTCTTTCAAATTGCAAAAAGAAAAAAAAAAAAAAGAAAATCCAGATATAAATCCAGCATCATTGATTTTGATGTAAAATTACAGCTATGTTCAATATGTACAGCATGAAACAGTATATGACTAAGAGGAAGGGGTGAGAGAATTAATACAATAATAAACAAAGTGGGACTGGTTTAATATAATGCAGCTTTTGAAGTGACAATAATAGCATGCCACAAAACTTTTCTTTTCAGCACAGGCTGAACGAAAATATCATATGTATTATTTACTGATGACAGACATACTTCTAAAAATGTATGTGAAACACTAAGGCCTGTGGAACATGGAAATTGTTCTGGAAAAAAAAAGAAAGCAAGGAAACAGTAAGAGACTGAAACACTTGCATTTCCTTTATTTCTTTTTCCAACTCACCCTGTGTGACCTTTGCTTCATCCCTTCTGCTCTTCCTTCTTACTTTTTTCAACTGTCAATTTCTTTCCTTCTTTCCACCCTTCTGTCCTTTCTCTTTCACTCTTACTATCCACACACCATTTTCTTTCTGTCCTATCTTCCTTCCTCCAGCAGCCCTTTCCTTTATTCCAGCATCATTCCTTCCTTGACATTCATCTTTCACACCTTCCTTCTTCCTACTTCTTTCCTCCCACTAATACCCTCCCTCATTACTATCATTCCTTTCTTTATTTCTCCACAGTCCTTATTTTTATTAGTTCTCTCTCTCTTTGTGCACTGTTCTTGCTTTATGCTATTTAGGTGCTGCATTGCATACATAATAATGGCCTAGAAGTAGTCTAGGTTTATGTCTATCTATCCTCTTACCTGCTTTCCATGTTTCTTCAGCTTCTTCCTTTCTTCAGTTTTTTGAACAAACGAAAATACGTTTTTGTAGATATTTTTTTTTTCATCTTCTCCCGCTTATCCGTAATTCAGGTCGCGGGGGCAGCAGTCTAAGCAGATTTCCCAGACACTTCTCCGTGTCCAGGGATCGGGCTGTCAAGGCCCCCGCTTTCAACTGCTGCCCAATCCTCTCAGCACCGGTCCCTTACAGTCCCTCCTGCAGGTGGTGAGCCCATGGGAAGGCGGCCCCACGTCGCTCCGACGTCACGGTCCTTGATTTATTTTTCTCGTAAGGGTCCCCTGGAGCATAGAGGGTTAAGGGCCTTGCTCAAGGGCCCAAGAGTGGCAGCTTTTTTACTACCTGCAAATTGGAAACAAAACAAACCAAATCAACTAAAGTAAGCAAGAAAGAAGAGTCTCCATCAATGCAAAGAAAAATAATTTATTTACATTTACTTGATTTTATTCATGCAGAGGAAAAAAGAGAGACAAAACAGAGATTCCCTGAATACCAATAAATCAAGCAGACAAAAACAAAAATCTCCTAAAGCATAAACCGAAAGGAGAAAGATGTCCAAATGAAGTGCTTTTGACTCAATACACCAAATGGACACCAGAGTTAGTGGTGCAAGACAATGCCAGAAGGTAAAGAGATTATACGAGTCAAGAGCACTGCAATTCATGTAGATTGCTTGTGCAATGAAGCCCAGTTAATGAAAAACAGTAGAGCTAAACATAAGAGGAAGCAGGAAATCATCAACACAATTTAATATCTAAACGTGATGTGAGGAAAAGGTCAGCCGAAGTGAAGAGGAATTCTCTGCCACACTGCCAAGTGGTTTTAAAAACTAATTGCAGGACAAGACAGAGAGAGTACAGCAGACTCAGGGTAAGAGTGTACATGATTTTTTTTATTATTTTTATTTTTTTTATTTGTGTTCGGCACTACATTCAGATAGTGATGCGATTTTTATTTATTTTTTTTTTTTTAATAAATAACATCTCTCCAGCTTGCTTATGATTATCTGTGCTGTTTAGCTTCCAACTGAGTGGTTTACAAAAATCACTAGATAAAGTTCAACTAGATGAGCCTAGTGCAAAGAGAAATTGATTGCTGCTGGAGAAAAAAATATATATATTTTTGTATTTCTGTGTTCTTTTATTTTATGCTTGGCTGTTTCTTAGAAACGTTTAGGGGAAAAAAATTACAAAATCTACAGCAATTTCTTGTTTAATTTAATTTTTTTTATTTTTCTATTGTATGAGGAAGTTTGGTATGGCAGAAGTATGTGAGGGTGGTGCAGGACATGTATGAGGACAGCAGGGCAGTAGTGAAGTGTGCAGTAGAAACGACAGACTGGTTCAAGGTGGAGGTTGGACTGCATCAAGGATCGGCTCTGAGCCCTTTCCTGTTTGCAGTGGTGATGGACAGGTTGACGGACAAGGTCAGACAGGAGTCTCCATGTACCATGAATACTGTTGCCATGAAGGGATGATCTTGATCTGCAACAATGATTAGGTAAGTGATTTGTGTCAGGGTAACATCCACATACTTTTGACATCCAGTTACGCCTCCATAGACCACTGTTGGTAAGCGACATCCAATAAATTCTGGGAATTATTCAGAAGACAGGAGACGCAATAATCTATCCATCACCATTAGACCCTAGTCCATAAGATCATTACATTCCTCAGCTAACTAAATTTTTTGATGTGACAGTATAGAAGCACATATTAACATCAAACCTAGCAGACTACTAATACCCCAAAAGCGTTTAGCCACGTTAGTCTAGAGTTCAAATAATTTGCATTTATTGTAAATATGCAATATAAAGAAGCATTTGTTAGATCATTACTTAAGTAGTTTTTTGTTATTCCTTATTTATGCTTATTTTCTTGAACATAACATTTCCTACTGTATGAATGCACTTTTACAAATTCTTACTAGATTAACATTGCTAAGTCACCAGTCGTAGCAGAATTAAAAATAAATCTCTAAGATTTCAGCTCAGATCCATGTGAGATCCATACAGTTTTATTTGGATTTGATGAGGAACAACTTGAGTGGCCTGAACAGAAACCGGACCCGGAACACAATGAATTTCTTTCGGACAAATTGGAACGTGGATTGCGCATGAGCTGTCTTCACCCTATATCACTCCTCACTCTAGACCTGAAAAGGCTAAGCTTAAAATCTGAGGGTAAGGTCTTCAAATAAGTGTAGAGGCTTTTATAGCAGCAGTGTAAAGTCCAACTTTGTAATGTTAAGTTCAAGAAGCATGAGTGATTGTAGGGCATCCATATACTTTTGGACATATAGTCTGAATAAAAAAAATGTTCTAGTGGTTAGGATGCGGCGCTCTCACCGCTGCGGCCCGGGTTCGATCCCCGGTCAGGGAACCAACCCCAGCCACTCTTAGTGCCGGTCCCAAGCCCGGATAAACGGGGAGGGTTGCGTTAGGAAGGGCATCCAGCGTAAAAACATGTGCCAAATCAAACATGCAGATGATCCGCTGTGGCGCCCCCTAACAGAAGAAGCCAAAAGGAAAATTTGCATTAAAAGCACAGGGGTGTTTATTGGGACACAGGGAGTGATGCAGAGACTGATGAGTCAGAGATTGTAGTAATAAAATTGATGACTTGAGAACAGAGACTCTTCTCGGTATGGCTTTATTGCTATCCGTTTTGGGCAAATGCCACGCCATAAAGGAAAAAAAAACACCTAGTCTAATACTGACAGTACACTTTTCTGAAAAACTTGTGACTTTCTCACATAGACATTTTAGTTCCTTGACTGTATTGTCTTCACAGGAATCTGTTGTCGGTAGCTGCCCAGAGACCCAGAGAGTTATACAGGCTCCCTGAAGTATTAGCGCACAGGGTATATATGAGAATATAATGGGAATGAGAAAAAGAGCAAGAGCTCCGATGTCAGCAAGAGATCATAGGTTTGGCGGACGTGGGACGTCCGTTAGCATTGAGGGAGACGTGACTGCAGGCAGCAAATCGATTACAAATGAGCTGCACATGCGCACACGCACAGCCTAGAGACATTTTTCCAGGTTAGGGGGAGGTCAGAGTTTTCAGCACGTTTCATTCTTCATCCAAACGGCAGGGGCGTGCAGAAGTGATGAGAGCAATAACACTGGAGAAAACTAGAATATATGAGACTCATGATGTCTCTTAGTTGTCAAAGTGTCCTCCCTAAAGGCAAGCGAATCTGCACTATTATCGCATGCTGACATACATTCATATTTGGGCACCCGGACAAGAAGGCAACAATAGTTCAGACGGATATATCTGAGTCAAGGGTATGCCAGGGAAATGGGGGCTCTGGAAAAGACTGGCTAAAGGATTTAATTTGTTTTTATATTTTTACAATTGCATAGAATGTGGACATTTGCAGGTTATACGGGCATAGAAAGAAATCCAAATAGTACTTCGGCTTGTCCACATTTAAAGCATAGAGTAGTAATCAATTACACAGTTTTGTTCCCCTCATTACCGCTATTTAAAAACTTGGAAATCTGATGAATCCTTTAACCTCCATCCATCTGAGTGTTTATATGTCATATACTGTATTCTTAAAAAGAAGCATGGAGATGTGGACATGTTTAGGAGAGATGGAAGTGGAGTTTTTAACAAGATTGTTTAACAGGATTTTGGAAGGTGAGAAGATGCCTGAGAAATGGAGAAGGAGTGTGCTGATACCGATCTTTAAGAATAAGGGAGATGTGCAGACCTGAAGTAACTACAGAGGGAAAAATTTGATCAGTCACACCATGAAGTTATAGGAAAAAGTAATGGAAGCCAGGCTGAGACAAGAGGTGACTATCTGTGAGCAGCAGTATGGTTTCATGCCGAGGAAGAGCACCACAGACGCATTATTTGCTTTGAGGATGTTGATGGAGAAGTATAGGGAAGGTCAGAAGAGTTGCATTGTCTGTTTGTGGATTTAAAGAAAGCATATGACAGGGTGGAGAGAGGAGTTATGGTATAGTATGAGGACAGTGTGACGGCAGTGAAGTGTGCAGTTGAAGTGACAGACTGGTTCAAGGTGGAGGTTGGACTGCATCAAGGATCGGCTCTGAGCCCTATCCTGTTTGCAGTGGTGATGGACAGGTTGACGTACAAGGTCAGACAGGAGTCTCCATGGACTATGATGTTTGCGGGTGATATAGTGATATGTGGTGAGAGTAGGGAGCAGGTTGAGATGAGCCTGGAGAGGTGGAGATATGCGCTGGAGAGAAGGGGAATAGAAGTCAGTAGGAGTAAGACAGAGTACATGTGTGTGTGTATGAGACGGAGGGCAGTGGAATGGTGCGGTTGCAGGGAGAAGAGGTGGAGAAGGTGGAGGAGTTCAGGTACCTGGGGTCAACATTGCAAAGTAATGGAGAGTGTCTTAGAGAAGTGAAGAAAAGAGTGCAGGCAGGGTGGAGTGGGTGGAGAAGAGTGATAGCAGGAGTAATTTGTGATAGAAGAGTATCTGTAAGGGTGAAAGGGAAAGTTTATAGGACTGTGGTGAGACCTGCGATGTTGTATGGTTTAGAGACAGTGGCATTGAGTAAAAGACAGGAGGTGGAGTTGGAGGTAGCAGAGCTGAAGATGTTGAGGTTTTCGTTGGGAGTGATGAAAATGGACATGATTAGAAATTAGTTTATTAGAGGGACAGCGCATGTAGGACGTTTTAATAACAAGGTGAGGGAGGAGAGATTGAGATGGTTTGGACATGTGCAGAGGAGGGACATGGGGTATATCTGTAGAAGAATGCTGAGGATGGAGCCACCAGAAAGGAGGAAAAGAGGAAGACCAAGGAGGAGGTTTATGGATGTGATGAGGGAAGACATTCTGGATGGTTTGAAAGAGGCAGATGTAGAGGACAGGGGGGTATGGAGACGGATGATCTGCTGTGGCGACCCCTAATGGGAGAAGCTGAAAGAAGAAGAAGAAGACTTGAAAGCATGTTTTCTGTTATTTAACAATGACAATGTCTATATCACATCAAATTCACACACATACTCCATTTTGTCTTTCTGATTAAAAATATAAACAAAAAACAATGCCTAAATACTAATCTCCCTACTAATACTAATTTTGGTTTATTATATTTAGATTTTTTTTTTTCATAAAGCCATATTAATCCCATGTACTTGCATTTATCAAATTTTATAGGTCTAGAAAATGTACCATCTGTCTTGCACATGTCTACATTTAACATCATTAAACCTGCAGAGTCATTTCAGGAGATAAAAATATATAAATAACGTCACAAAAAAAAATTCTTAGACAGTTTGAGTTTTCCTGCTGCTTGTTTTTGATCACTAAATGTGAAGCAAGTCAACCCTGTGACACTACCGCTGTTCACCGCCCACCTCCGTGTCATATCTCTGATCTGTACTAATGTTCCTGCATGTTGGTATCAGCGGCGGTTTATTTCCTCGGACAGATGTGAGAAGAGTTGCAGAACTCATTAACACAGTTTCTACTAGACAGCTGGAGATGGGGAAGGGCTTAACAAGGGACCTGCTGGAGAACACACAAAACACACACACACACATTGCTTCTTTTAGTGTGCTGTCTAGAAAAATAAGTTAAATCATCATCATTTATCATTATTCTTTCTCTTTCTTTATCCCTCTCTTATTTTCTTTCTTCAGACAATAGCTAGAGAATTGCTTAATTGGCTGGTCATTTAAAATCTGATTGAATTTTATAATAAGTAACGGTAGAATGTTTTATTGATCTCATATGCCCTCCTACACAAACACAAATATTTGACTGGTCTGCTAAGGTCACAAATTAAACCAATATTTATCACAGAAGTAGAGCGTAGGTCATTACACAAACAAAGTGTAATCGAATACTATATAGCTCATTGTTCTATTAGATGTCTTTCAATTGCTAGACAATTAAACAAGTTGAGCGATTCACTAAATATTGGGACACCTGACTTGTCCAGCCGTATGTGGTTCTTCCCCACACTGCTACTACAAAGTTAGAGGCATACAATTGTTTGAATGTCTTTCAATTTAATTATAATTGGAGACCCAAACCTGTTCTGACATCACAAAGCACCTGTGCCTAATGCAAGATCCTTGAACATATGGTTTACAAGCGTTGGAGTGGAAGATCTTGAGTGGCCTCCTATAGAGCTCTGATTGCAACCCTAATGAGATGTTCAAAAAGCAGATGAGTCTTATAGTCAGGTTACCATGAACATTTGTCCCTATAGTGAAATATTTGGGTGCTTTTTTTACTATAGGGACCCAAATATTTTCCTATGAATGGAAAAAAATCTAACTTGCCCTAGTTTGGGAATCTATATTATAGTGTATGTTCCATCACTAGGTCTCATCGGTGGCACAATAATGATGTCGTGCAAAATATTCTACACACATACAAATACAGGTAGATAAAGACTAATAGGCAGCTATGCAATTCATAACTCTTTCAACTACTGGAGTTCTTCTGAATTTATGTGCTTTTTCCTGCAAATCCTAAACATGGTAAATAGAAAGTTAAATACACTTTTGTTCAAAAAGAAAAACCCACTAAACTCACAGTTCTGTCATCTTCACTCTTCTGTCACTGAAAGGATGAATAACGTCTCTAGGTTACGAACGTAACCCTAGTTCCCCGAAGGAACGAGACGCTGCGTCGAAACGCTATGGGAACGCCCCATAGCGTTTCGACGCAGCTCGAGCTCCTGAAGGGGAACTATATAGTCTGAAGCATTAAAAAAACATCATCCCCAGAGTTACATCATATTAATCTATTGATGATGCTGTTGACATTAGTTTAATCTAAATTCAGAACAATTTTCAAAAACAATTTAAAATTTTATTGAGATGCCAAATATTAAACCATTAATTATTTTTATGTAAATCTTTTATTTTTCAGCCACCTCTGGTTTAGATAGAACATACAACCCCAATTCCAAAAAAAGTTGCATAAAATGTAAATCAAAATAGAACGCAATGATTTGCACTTCTTATAAATCCATATTCAGTACATACTCAGTACATTTTTAAGGAGCTTTGGCTCAGAAAAGATGGTGGTGTTTCTGGATCATGCATGCCTTCTTCTTTTCATGATAGAGATTTAACCTGCATTTGTGGATGACCTGGCAAACTGTGTTCCATTACAATGATTTCTGGATGTGTTAATAAGCCCAAGCCTGAGGGCCAGAAGATCACGGGCATCCGATATTGATTTTCACCATTGCCGCTTGTGCACAGAGATTTCTCCAGAGTCTTTACAATATTTGATGATATTAAAATGCTGTCTCTAAAGGTTTCGGCGTAGCCTTTTCAAGAATTCCATTGTCTCTTGTGTTCTCCCTTTGACTGTGTCGATCATAAACGCTGCTCCATGTCTGTTCTTCAATCATTCAGAACGTGCACATGTGACACCTCAATTCATTTCACTCCACTGGCTCCCTGTAGAAACTAGGGTTAGGGTTAGTTATTGTCTTTGACACTATCCTACAGGGGATTTGATAGCATCCCAAACACCTGCATGGAGGCTAGTGATACCACCATTAGATGGTATTAAAGAGTATCACAGTTTCATAATAATGCAATAAATTCCTTGGCGTTGTCCTTTATATTTCATCATTCTTAAAAATGTAGTGCTATGATTTTCCTAAAAAGTACTTCAGTACAGAAAGTATATCACCTTCATGTTTACTCATATTATACTACATTATATTTATGTCTACTTTAATCTGTGGGAATCTTTTTTTGTCCTAGTCTTAAGTCCTAAATTAAGTTAACATTTCACCAGCACCATCCTTAGGGTTGAGGTAAAATGATAAACAATAAACAACTGTCTGCAGCATCTAACCACAGTGCAGTAAATTATTATATAATTTGTATAGTTCTGCATGATGAGACAACATTTGTATATTACATTTCTGCAAATACATGCCTTTATTTACATTTTATAAACGAGTCTCAGGTGCCAAAGCTGTTTAACAATCAAAAGTTTACTTACATGGGAAATTTTTCCAGAGATTTGTGGCGTCACTGAAATTCTTTTCAAAGAAAGGGACAAATTTATTAGCATTTGCATCATATAAATATCATATAAATAAATTATAGAATATGCATAGATTACTGCACTTTCATATGTACGATATGCTGCTTTAGAGTTTAATGCTCTGTTCACACATGCTACTTGCTTGTTGCCATAGTAACCCTTATCATTCGGTCAGCGGGTGATGCAACTTTCATTCCACTTTTGCTAACGAACCAGGAGATGGATCATGTGCACTCTATTGTCTTCAGTCCAATCGAAGTTGCTGCACCAAATCTCTTCATATTTGCATAAAATCTAACTTTTCTCTAGTTAGTTGCTGGACACACCCAGATCTAGTTATTGAAAAAAAATCATACATCTGGATATGCATTCTAGTTTCTATCATCAACATATCCTTAATCTAGTTTATTAGGCCAGGGATTAAGAATACTGTACCTTCGGGAAACACAGTCATTTTATTACCATGATTAGAGAATAAAATAATCCATAGATTAGAACAAAAAGAATTAGTCATATCATTTTAAGGAAAGACTTGCCGTTAGAAGACAGGCCAGGCTATAAACTGTAAACAAACCCCTCATCTGACAGATTATTTGATGCACATCACACTTTGAAAGCTGTTTTATAAATCAGTTCTATTTTCCTCCAGCTAGTCATCACTTAAACTAATTACTATTCATACACCAACA
This sequence comes from Silurus aristotelis, assembly GCF_946808225.1. NCBI lineage: Eukaryota > Metazoa > Chordata > Actinopteri > Siluriformes > Siluridae > Silurus > Silurus aristotelis. Next base: position 11,101,378 of record NC_139600.1, on the reverse strand, counting down.
TTTATAATGAGGCTCCCAGGCGCCTCTGGTCCCCAATATTACATATTAATACTTGTTTGGGTAAAACAAATACGTCAGACTAATACATGTGAAATAATGAAAGTAGGAAAAGATAGTATTAATAAACACAGTGCATGTGGAATGACATTTAAGTCTGAGTAATTAGCAATACCACTCCAGCTAATTCTAAGTGGACAATTTCTGCTGATGAACCCATTCCACTGTGCATAGTGACGGATAAACTACAGTCAATTCAAAGTGCACCGCTGTGGTACGTGACTGAATGACAAGTCTGAATAGTCGGGACAGTAGATGACATGCTTTCATGCTTAATGCAGCACCCAAACACAAACACAAAAGATCTCCATTCCGATTTTAAAATGTCACTGATAAGCGTAATTACAGCCCTTAGATGTAAAATTGGTGGAATGAATGACATTTTGCCAGACGTTTAAGAATCCGGTGTGTTTAAAAGTAAGGTTAAAGCTGTGATGGATGGATCGCACTTTAATACATACTCTACAGTTTTTCTGATAAGAAAACATTAATATAGCTCTATTTTTTTTATTTTCCCTCCTTAAAGCTCTCTTATTATATCTGTCTGTCTGTCTAAATCCTTTTCTCCCTCCATTTTCATTTATTTTCTCTCTATATTTAGCTTCTCTCTCCCTTTCTCTCTCTCTCTTACTGACATAAATTTGACAAGTATATCACACAAACTTTTACTGCATGCCATGTAACCTATTAGTTTACTTCATATGGTTATGAATGATGATTTCTTTTAGGTGTACAATGAATTATTTATTAGATCTGTATGTATGCACGTTTTATGGCATCGTGTTCGGAATGCATTTATTTCTAAATTGCACTTTGAGATTTCAATCTTCCTTCGCTCACCTTCGAATGAAATAGATTTTTACTGGGCAGCCTGTTGGTAGACCTTGTCTGTTGTATACCTAAAATAAGTAATAGAAATAAATAAAAGTTGCTCGGTGCATTAACGTTTTCACACAACAAAATATAAAACAAATAATTGCAAATTGTTACATGTACAATAGCTGAATATGAGTATTAGAGAAAATGCATAGGTTATTACAGACTTGTAGCACTGTTGTTATTCATTTATATTTTTTTTACTTTCATTCTTTTAGACTTTTATTTCAGGGAGAAGCCAAAAATATACATTCAAGTTTTTAGTTTCCAGTCATTTATAGTATATGTCTTAATGTCGAATGGCTTACATCAGGGGTGCCCAATACGTCGATCGCGATCTACCCGTTGATCGCAAAGGTAGTGTGGGTAGATCCCATTACATAAAAAAAAATAAAAATAGACGTCAGGCTGGCACTTATCCTCACTATGAAATTGGGTGATGATTGACATACAGGGCATCCAGTCTGACATCTAATCCTTGACGTCTAATGCGTGTAATAGCGCGCCAAGTGTGGCAAAACTCTAGCAAACTACCGAGTTGCCTTGTTAGCCTGCAATTTATTTCTTCTAAACTTAAGAAAGGGTAAAAATGAGTGGGGAAGCTGGAACCCAAAAACCTACCACTTCCATACTGAATGAGAGGAGGACTTTTTTTTCACAATGTCGTATTCGAAGTTCGTTTGCCTGCATCTGCCAGTCTACAATTGCTATGTCGAAGAAGGGAAATGTGGAGCGCCATTTTCGGTCTGTTCACAAAAGCTACGACACTGACTTCTCTCCGAAAAGCGAGCTGAGAAAAGGAAAGGTGAAGCAACCTAAATCACAGTTGTCTAAACAGCAGTCATTTTTCTCACATCTGACCACAAAAGGAAGGCAGCCAACGAAGCATCATTGTGGGTTAGTCAGTTCATAGTTATGCACAAGAAGTCCTTCCAAGATGGGTTAGGGTTAGGGTTAGGGTTAGGGTTATATTGTGTGATATAAATAAATAAAAAATATTAATAAATATATGTTTTGCATTTTTATAGTAGGTAGATCATTTCGACTTGGTCATTTTATATGTAGCTTGCATGCTGAAAAGGTGTGTGTACCCCTGACTTACATATATGGACTACAACACCAGAGTACAACACCGCTGCTGACTAAAGCATTTGATTCTGCCTCTTGGTTTCTTTTTTGTGTGCCACAATAAAAAACATCACCATCTCCAATGACTGACGATGTGTATGGTTGTGGAGGTGATAGCTGACACTCCTGGGCCCCTGAGCAAGTCCCTTAACACAATAGCTGCTCAGTTGCATGAATGAGATAAATGTAAGTTAATCTGGATAAGTGCATCTGCTAAATTCTATAAATGTACACATGTAAATGTGGAAATGTACAGTGACTAACTGCATATTTAACAAATTCTCAACTTCAATAAACACATGTTCAAGTACATCCAGTTTAGTAAAATCTAGCGACCAGGGTCATTCAAAAATGTTAAATAAATAGCATTTATTTTCTAAAAAACACATACATTGCTTTAACCTTTTATGTGAAAGGTATCTAATAGCAGTCTGTAGCTATAGATGTAACTATGAAAGTTCTCTCTGATTCTGTAACTCAAACTATTGTCAAAGTTGCTGCTATAAAAGCTGAATCATTCTGACCAATCAGACTTGTGAATTCACCAGTGCCGTACCTACTGTATACCATCTCTCTTTTTCTTTCTTTCTAGCATCTATTTATTAAGCTTACATTTTTTAAACTTAATGCAGTACTTTATCTTTGTGTTTGATTTAGACTCAAAAACACAACTTTTAAAACAAATTGTGCAATGCAAACTTTACAAACAACATGAACTTGTCACTGTGGACAAATGACCATGCTATTGGAAGGATAATTAATGGCTAGTTTTGCATTATGCTATTTAATATTAAATACAGTGAAATGCACCATTAGCCATGAATTATCCCTTAATGTATTTTTTGGAGAGATGCGAGTGAGAATAACAGGACATATTTCCAAGTGATTATCCTATTCAGCAGACAGGAAAAACACCAAAGAGCAAAGTTGAGACAGACTTTAGTGTCTATTTTCCAGATTGGTACCAATTCAACCTTTAATTGCGACCAGTGTATTCACCTATTGTATCATGATGAATCCTGTGATTAGCTAAACAACACAAGCCCTATCTAGAGGACTATAAGCTGCAACAGTTTTACACTGTTTTCTGCCCTATTAAAAGAAGATGATTGTCCTAAAAAGATGACTGATATTCTGCCCACAGAAGGAAAAACATGGCTGCCAATGTGAGAGACCTTACAAAGATATTTGTGTGTTTCTGTGCGTTCTTTTATTGCAGGCGGCTTTGCGAAGCTAATAATAAAAGACTACAGACATCTCCACTCTTACTCCGGTGTCAGAGAGTTAGTGAGAGAAAAGAGAAACAACTACTCGGAGTGAGACAGAGACAGAGCATGTCGCTGTCAAACACTCCTGGAAGTCGTTAAAGTATTTAAAGCAGGGAAAAATAGTGGAACAGAAAAGCACTGCACCTTTGAAACACATCCATGCTGTACCACTTCGGTTGCCATAGAAACTGCTTTTAACGTGTTGAAACGGTTCTGTAGAAATCTGTAAATGAGTGACAATCTGCACTGGGATTGTTTTTTTCTTCTCCTTCTCGAGTTTCATTAGCAACTTGCACTTGTTAATCTGTAAATTTGAAATAAACAATGAGCTATTAAGCAAGCAGACAGAGAGAATGCAGGCTGGTCGGGGGTTGAGAACTTTGAGACGATTTTGAAGAGCTGTGTCTTTTTGATATAGGATTTTTGGCTTAAAGAAAGATCTCATGTATTTTCTTCCAGTACACATCTGAATGAAAAAGAGGCAGTCAGGTTTTAAATGTGCTATTGCTTCATCCAATATGCAGCCGATATCCCATTCCTGTCCAATATGATGCGGATAAGCAGGTCCGAGTAAAACCCGAGAGACTTCAGAATATGGGATTCAGAATGAGTTTACACTCAGCCAGTCTGAGCTTCCACAGCTGATCGTCTGCACTCAGCTTTATAAATTCCCCATCATGATTTGCTCCTGCCAACCAGCTAGTTTTTTTTGTTTGTGTGTGTGTGCTGCTGGATTTAAATAAATATTTAAAATTCATAAGAAATCAACCATTAGTCAGTGTACTGGAGTTTGTGTATATATATACAGTCCCGTGATTAAACATCGTATGGGTTTTGGTGCCAAACATGCTGGTTTGAGTTTTTCCATTAACTCCTGCCTCTAGTATTGAAATACTATAGTGTCCGATAATGTAAAGAAAAAAAAATCCAGTGAACACTCTTTACAACCATGTTGAGCAGAAAAGCATGTCAACACTGAGCCAGAAAGACTACAACAGTAGACAATCAACAAAAACTGGGCTACAGGCTTAAAATCAGTCAGAAAAAAATGTTGCATGATCTGATCATTACAATATGTGCAGCAGAATGTGGATAGTGAGATGATAAATCAGCAGTAAGTACAGTACATGATCAATGCACTCTTGGATTTGGATTTAAAACGAATGTTTCCAAAACCTTGTCACAAACTAAACTAACAGTACAGATGTTCTATATCCAGTATAATGTGCTCCTAATAAAGTGGCTAGTTACAGTCAATTTGAAATCAGGTTTTAAACAGAGTATCCATTATAAACAACTGTGTGTGTGTGTGTGTGTGTGTGTGTGTGTGTGTGTGTGTGTGTGTGTGTGTGTGTGTGTGTGTGTGTGTGTGTGTGTGATTTAAGGGGATATGGAGGAGTGACTGAGAAAAAGGAGTAAAGTTGAGAATTTGTGTGACTTTGTCAAAAAATAAGCCCAAAGTAAACTTTCCGATGCTTATTCCACTCAGAACACAGACTGAGAATGAGGTCAAGGATTTGACTGCCAGAACCCCAGAAAGATTACATTCCAGTCTGACTGTGTTAAAAGAAAAATATTTATTGCTTTCAATTCTGATTAATTTCCTTTTTTTTTTTTTTTTAACAAAAACAACAAAGGCAGAACAATCTTGCTGTTTTATTTTCTGAAGCTATTTTTCAATTTGCCCAGGTAGAAAAGATGCCCAACTAATGAAATACTGCTGTGTGAATTATTTATTTGAAAAAGAAGATAAAGAAATTGCATTTATCTATGACTTCCAATCGTGACAGATGGAGAGTGGAGCACAGTACAAAAGCTTTTGGCTTTATCAAAAGCCCAGCAGTGATGGTGTAGAGGATGATAACATCATCTCCTCCTGGCATGCTGATGTTTTATTTTTTTTTCCCCAGGTAGAAGAGCATGGGCTTAACAATATCTGCTACCATGTGGTCGTTATTGAATTAATCAATAGAGAAGAAAATTTTGTTGCAGTATTTTCCTTACTTTTAATATTCAGCATATTAGGCGACACTTTTGTGTTTATTTACATAGAAGAAATACAGAATTTGCAAAACTGAATAGCACATGAAAAGTGAAGCCCGGTTTAATTGCACATTTCTATAGAAAGTAGCGAAGAAGTAAAAAGCAATCTTTTCATTAAAACCAATTAGCAAACAAATGGCATGTTAGGCATATTCATTCCCTACACAATTTTTGCTAGTTTTTATACAAAAGACTAATCATTTAGAACTTTGTTTTATTAATACAATTTTAATTACAAACATTCTGGAAATCATTTAAATCACTTTAGAAGATAATAGGACAAACTGAAATATATATTGTTGGACCTTCTATTCGTTTAACACATACACAGTGGTAATATTAAAACCACTGACAAGTCAAGTCAAGTTAATTTCTATAGCGCTTTTCACAACAAACATTGTCTCAAAGCAGCTTTACAGAATTTTAACAGTTAAGGTGAATGGTGTGTATTTATCTCTGATGAGCAGCCATGGCGTCTGTGGCAAGGAAAAACTCCCCTAGATGTTATGAGGAAGAAACCTTGAGAGGAAATGTGATGTGAATAACATTATCTTGGTACATTAGTCAAGGAGTGGAATAGATTTGACAGCAAGTGTTTCATTGTGCTTGTAATTAACCACTAGCTAATTGCAACATAAAATATATTGCTCAGATTTTAATAAATCCTTAATAAATAACTGCTGATGTTTCTATTATTTGATAATAAATCATAAATAATGACTTTCCTTTTTTTTTTTTTTTTTAACTAAGTATGTTAGTTAGTATATTGTTTGGTCCCCTGGTGGTCTAGTGGTTAAGATGCAGCGCTCTCACCGCTGCGACCCGGGTTCGATCCCCGGTCAGGGAACCATCCCCAGCCACTCTCAGTGCCGGTCCCAAGCCCGGATAAATTGGGGAGGGTTGCGTTAGGAAGGGCATCCAGCATAAAACATGTGCCAACTCAAACGTGCGGAGGATCCGCTGTGGCGACCCCTAACGGGAGAAGCCAAAAGAAAGTTAGTATATTGTTTGCAACATGTAGCATTATATAAACCTTGAGTGCAGGTTCACTGGTTGTCTTACTTTTTGGTAGGTATGATCAACTGCATACCCAGAACACCCCACAGAACCTGTTGCTTTGGAGAGGCCCTGACCCTGTTGTTTAGTAATACATTTACGCCCTTGTCAAAGTTCTTCAAGAACATGTAAATAACATTCACAAATTTATAAAGTTGATATGATGGAAGCAGAAAAAATTGGAAAGCATATGAAACAAGGGCTGAATTGTGATGGCTAGATGACTGGGTCAGAGCATCTCCAGAACTGCAGATCTTCTAGAGCTTTTCTAGTATGCAGTGGATAGTACACTATATGAAAGTTTTTTGACAGATGACCATCAGATATGTATGTGCTTTTTAAACATTTCATTTTACATTTAGTCCTGATTTGCTGTAATAATTGCCATCTTTTAGGAAGATATTTCTGGAGTGTGGTAGTGGAGATTTGTGCTTATTAAGCCATGAGACCATTAATAAAGTCAGACACTGATATAGGGTGAGGAGGTCGGGGTTCAGTCAACGTTCCGATTATTGAGGTCAAAAGTAGAAATTCAAGCTCTTTAGCAGGCCACTCCAGCCTATTTAATCCACAAATTCATGGCGCTACCTTTGTGCACAGGGGCCTTGTCATGCTGGAAAAGGTTTGGGTCTCCTATTTCAAGCATCCTATACGATTATGTGTAGGTCCATATAGTGTACTAGCAAAAGTGGTCCAAGGATGGACATAAATGCATTACCTCAGACAGGTTAATGGATCCCCAAGATTTGCATAACTTCATCTGTTAGGTTACTGCATCCTTTAATTAATCAAATTATAAAAAAATATATAACTGCATTTTCTTATCATCATCAAGGCTTGTTGTTTCCTATTGCAAAAACACCAGTTATCCTTGGGGAATTGTTGAAATCTAAGCAATATTTTCTCTCAAAAAATCTATTTGTATCTAATCAAGGTAAGTGGCCTCAACTTAACGATCAAGCCTACTGTATAAAATCTGATACACACAACTTTAGTAGATATATTCCCTGAATAAAACTAAGTGATGTAAAATAAATAAGAGGCAACCCTTACAAAATAGAAATGTTTGTGGAAAAAATATTAAAAGATTAGGAATAAAAGAAGAGATAAAAAAAATCAGTCACACTGAATTATATGTAGCTCTGTGTAAGAACTAAGGCATGGCTAAAAAGGAGATCCGCAGTATTAAACAGTAATACATTTTAAAATCACTTCATCAAAATACTCAAAATTCTGCATAAAGTCCCTTATAATCTACATAACACATCTCAGAGCTATCTTATAGTAAAAGTACTTTTTTGGTCTCTTGGTTTAAGGAATAAATTATTCTTACATTCAAATGCTGCAGAGTCTGCAGTCAAAAATCTTTGTGACTGTTATAAATTCCAGTCAGTTTAATGGGAACAGTATAAAGTGTTACATCCAACAAGAGGGCATCATGTTTGGGACCAAAAAGAATTTCCATTTTAACAACTTCCCTTTTTTTTCCCATTTGTATTTATAATAATAAATAGTTAGCAGTTAGTAGTTAATAGTTTGCATAATGCATCATGTCAATCACCAAATCTAACAAAATTACCAAGTTCATTTAATTATCTTTAGGCAGTAAAGGCAGTGTTCCACACTAATACAAAATAGTGGAAACATAAACCAAGTCCTGCCAATACTGTATATTTATGAGTATATAGTAAGAAATGGCTATAAAAAAAAGGCTCTTTTCCCAAAAAAAAAGAGGTGGCCAGCAGGGCTGAGGTCTCAGTTAATACTTTCAGGTTTTCACCAGAGAATTAAAGCTTAAACAGTCTCCAGCTTCTGGCCTCAAGCCAAAACACAGTTCAAACTTGCAGCACCTCGACCTGCTCAAGAGCTAGCAAATCAGATGATGCCAAAGCTTCTAGATATTGAAGTCCTAGCAGATTTCAGGAGTACAAATATATAAAAGAAATGTCTACCAGTGAGTGTTTTCACACTTTGTCCAAATATATTAATCCATACTCAAAGCCAGTCTTGGTCTTCTTTAGGGGATGGTATTATAATTATATATTATATATATAATTATATTACGTCTTTCCCAAAATTGACAATAGATACCTACACTTCCATATTTCATCCAATTCCACTTACCTGTACACCTTCATACAAGGGGACATTGTGGGTGGAAATTAGTTTTACAATCCCCAGTTACACAATGGAAAAGAACCACCAAAAGACTGCTGTTTACAATATTCTTTTGGTGGTAAATTATTATCAGCACTGTGACACAGTGACAACAGTCATTGTACTTTGTTATATTGGAACCCTGAGATTGGATTGTAGGCTACTTTAATGGGAAACTTCTACACCCTTCTTCAGCTACTTAAAAATTACAGCACAAACACAATCCCGCCAAAAGTCAAAATTAGCAAATGGCAAAATGCAAGTTAGGTTAATTTTTTGGACAAGCTCTAATTTTAGAAAAAAATTTATTTATTTATGTTACAATAAGACATTGATTTATAAATACCAAACCTGTTCACAAGCAGCACAACCAACAACTGTTTACTATATCATCTGGAGATTGCTGTTTCCAATCATTGTAATGACACAGGAATATGCAGCTTTAAATCCAAAACAGCAAGTGTGGCCATGCTCTCTGTATCAGAGGGATCATCTCCTCACCACCTCCTGTCGGTCACAACAACAAAGCCAATCTTTTGGTGTTTGTAAGCTCATGTACTGTTTACCAAATAGGACAATCACTGATTTTATCCAAGGGAGTTATACTGACAGTTGTAGTAACTTACTTGAAATTTGCAACAGCAATTCAAAAAGATGTAGTTGGCTGGATTCACATGTCTCCAAGGAAGCATGTGCTAACCTTGTCCATCTTCTATTTGTAGCTATTATGCCTTCCGGACTACAGAGAATTTAGCAAAAGCATGGATTACAATTCTGATACTTACACAGTTATGGATGTGAGTAAGTGTACAACATGATGTGTTGTCTTTGGGCTTCTAAACATCATAGATAACATTAACTTTGTTGGCATACAACCTGATGGAGTCTGAGGGTGTTTTCACACCTAGTTCGTTTGAGCCCTCCAAATGCTCTCAGAGCGGTTCAGTGTGTATATGTGAACAAACCAAGTGAACTCAGACCCCTTAAAAGGACCCAGAAGCAGAGGTGGTCTGAGTACGGTTCGTTTGTGGGTCCGTTTGTGGTTCGATTTTGTTTGTGACATGTGAAAGCAATGAGGTCCCGGTCCGCTTTGCGTTTCATTTCGCCAAATGTCCCTGGAGGTTTGAGATACCTGCAGCCATGTCCCGTAAATGCTGAAAAACAAAACTTTTCAACATGGCAGGTCGCGGAGTTGTGTGGTCTTATGAAGAAAGCTGTGCACTTATTGATATTTGGAAAGAGGATGGCATTAAATGCCAACTATTCTCAACACATAAAAACATAAAATTAATTATACTGTTTTCCCAAAAACTGAGGGAAAGGGGCTACAACAGAACAGCACTACAATGTCGTGTAAAAGTGAAAAAACTACGAGAAAAGTACATGAGCACACGTGATAAAATGCGTCGTTGGGGAGTCTGCTGAAATCAAGGATTCCTGTCCGTTCTATGACGATTTGAATGAAATTTTGGGTGCAAGTCACAATCCATTGCTGCACAGATTTCAGGGTTCTGAGTTCTTATGAGGTTGAGGTGTGAACACAAAAGGGTCTGAGATCACTTCAATACTAAAGAGGACCAAAAAGAGTACTGGGTTCTCTTTTGAGTCTTTTATATTGTGAACACGAAAGGGACTGGGGTCACATTTGCTTAGATCACTTTCTGGTTCACTTTAAGTGAACTGGGTTTGGTTCTTTTAAAACGAACTATATGTGAAAACACCCTGAGAGGTTCTGCAAAGAAGAATGGGTAACACTGCCCAAAAATAGGTGCTAACTTGTAGCATCATACTCAAAAATACTTGAGACTGTAATTGGTGTTTCAACAAAGTATTTAGCAAAGGCTGTAAATACTTATGTACATGTATTTTTATTTTTTAAACAAATTTGCAAAGATTTCAAACAAAATTCTTTCACATTGTCATTATAGGGTATTGTTTGCAGAATTTGAATTCAATCTATTTTGGAATGAGGCTGTAACATAACAAAATGTGTAAAAAGTGAAGCGCTGGGAATACTTTCCGGATGCACTTTACAACATCTGGTCAGCAGGCTTCTGTTGTGATCGCTTTGCATTAATAGATGTGAATCAATACACGTTTCTGTCCCATTGAATAAAACCAGTTCGGAAACAGTTACAAGTGATTGTGCTGTGATAATTTGCATCCGTTTTTACATACGCTCCAGGATACAGTACTAGGCCTAATGAACCTCGAATAAATACCAGTGGGTAGCATCGTCGTTTCACAGCTCTAGAGTCCTCGTTTGATTGTGAACTTGAGTTCTTTCTGTATCCATGTGGGTTTCCTCCACCTACCAAAACAATGAAAAATTTGCGGGGTAGTGGGTAAACTAGTGGGTAACAGTGCGCCTTCACAATTTTGCCATCAAGTCCTTACCATGTCTCTGCTGGTTTCCTCCACCTATACAGTGCTAGTAGGTGGATCGGCTTAACTGCCATAAATAAGTGTGCCCTGCATTTGGCATTCATTCATCATACTTGTACTATTCTGACCTGGCTCCAAAGATTCCTGGGAGAGAATACAGATCCAATGCCACTATGACCACCATAAAGCACTAGGTGAATAAATGAATGATGACTAGAGGACCAACTACATACAGTAAGCACATAAGCTGATATATTTGGTGAAGACATGAGTGTCAGATACAACCTACTAGAAATAAGATATAGAATAATATTACAGGTTATCGATTATCAGTGCCGCAGAATACCGGAACTACTCACTCTTTAAAGTTAGCCCCCCAAAAAATCTTAGATACTTACGTCTATAATAATTTAATGTTTTAGTTACTACCAGAATATTTGCAAATATTATAATCCATTACTTTCTAATTGGTGCAGAGGAAATAGTGAAACACCTGAACATCTGTATTTGATAAAGCCATTATTGAAAAAAGGAACTCTGTGTGTGTTTGTGTGTGTGTGTGTGTGTGTGTGTGTGTAAGGGGGGAGTATACAGTGCATTTGTCCCCCATTTTTCATTGCATTTCTGTGTTAGTACTGGGGAGCAGTCGTAGGGCAGATGTGATGACGTGTCTCTGGAGAAATATGCACATGTTACTTTGTCACCTCTCTGATTAAATCCAAATTTTGTTCCAACTCATTTGCATAACACCATAAAGCATGACATAACAACATAACATGGAAATGGCAGTTTTCATCAGACAAATCCAGGCTGTTTCTCTTCGCTGAAACACAGACGTACTTAACAGATGCATGTACACATGCTACCAATAAAGCATTGTATTTTATATTGAATATGCTTTTAACTGTTTTCTACTTCACTATACTAGCTGTAGTTATAATTTAACCTCAGCTTTGCTTCGGGCCCCATCATGCCACCCTGTCATGAATTATTCTCTCATAACTGTATGCCTTTGGTGATTTTACTCCATACTTAAAGTAACCATTTGGTGCAAAATAAAAAAAATAAAAATCCAATTTACAGTGTTCCTCTTTCTCCACATGTTTAATATTTTGCTTATGTAGTAATTAGCGCTATGTGTGCGTAGGAAATCATATTTCATTCATGATTTTGTTGGTTTTAAGGCTACAAACATCATGTTTGGCTCACAGTCAGTCCACATTTCATTTACGCTGAACTAAAACAGCATGAAGCCCCATTAAAAAAGACTCCTGTAGCTTTAATCACATTTTCTTAATATTTGCTTTCTGTTAATGTGTGAGAGGGGATATTGACTCAAGATTGTTATTAATATAATAGTTTATTAAGCTTGCCTAAAGTACCGCCCTTGGGGTCAATTTAGCTCATAATAAATGTGAACAGTGAATGAATGGAAAATAATTGCAATTCGGATTCATTTAGTAGAGTTTCAGTAATTCCCAAAATGTAATAGTTTTTTAAAGGAAAGCTAAATTCACTTTTCAGGTGAAAGGAACGAGATGCGACCTTGAGGCTACCACTCCAGAGACACAGTGTTTCAGGGTTTTATTAAGGACTGGCAACAAATGATCCAGTGATCCAGATGGCCGGCCCAGTATCAATTCAATATATGAAGACTGGATGTCTATTGTTTAAGAACATGACAAAGAAGCAGGGGCCAATGAGAGAAGGTTTACTGGCTATGCAGGACTTGTGGTGTACTGTATCTTGAACACTACTGTGGACATCAGTTGAATCATATCTTCTGGTTTCCAACTGAATCAAATCCTTGCTGTTGAAAGTTGATTAGTTTTGATGTTCTTATAGCTAGAGTTGAATGAATCTCTCCCCGCACTTTGATCTTAATAATGCATACCTAATAATCACTCTCTTTATCTCTCCTTCAGTATGTGTTTCAACTGAGAAGCCAGTGTCTGATCCTGGCAAGCTTTAGTTACCGCTGTGTCTTCTCTTACTCTCTGACTCTGCCTGGATCTAACAGTTTGGAGCTTCTGCATTTTTGACTCACCCTGTGCTGCTCTGAACGACCCAAATAGTATTTGATGCCCAAGGCTCATCCTTTCTTTAACTAATCTCGCCTAGTTTCTGCAGATTTATATTTTAGAGCTGCTGTTGTAATCAATAAAACATTACTGTTTTTACAGTAATGTTTTACAGTAATCTTCTATTCTTTGTTGTTCGAAATCGAATGGTTAGCAAAATATCCTCACCTCATCTCAGGGAGTTTTTCCTTGACACTGTTGCTAACCAACACTGAGTTTCTAACCAATCATACTTCAGCCATAACATCACCTATTGCCAGGGTCTAAGGTATCGGCTTTGAGGCTTTAACCAATTAGACAAGTGGTGACTCCGGGGCCATCTAGCAGACATAAAAGAACATCAGCATTTTCAAACCCTTTGACTGGATGTTCAGAGATCGCAGTAGTCAGAGCACGCAAACCACACTAAAGGCCGAGATGTGAATTCACAGCCCACCACTTCTTTTCAGTATTCTAGACTTGCTTTTTTTATGCTTTGGCCACTAGGTGTTTGACCACTTTGCTATTGCGATCACCTGTGTCTCATTCCTTTGTGTATTTAAACAGTTGTTTCTCAGTTTTATTGCTTTGTGTTTAGAAGTGCAAAAGCCAGGGTTTCAGGTCACTTGTTACACTGATGCTCTTGCATGTTGAATAATAAAATTCATTGTTATTTTCTTCTTTTGCCTTTGTATTTTTCTGTCCTTTTAGCTCTTTGAGTATCTACACTTGTCTTGTGCATTTACATATTGGATTTTTCTTGCATTAATTGGCTATTTTATGAATAACCTTTAGATTTTTATTTGATCTTTTGAGGTATTTGTATTTAAGATTTATCTTCTTTGGCTCATGAACATTGCCAGACTTTCACACTACTTACAAAAGTGTAAATCTTAGGCTTAGGTTGTATGTTACAGCTTCAATTTCCATAAAGCTCCTTTTTAACCGATGTCTACTGTTAAATGCACAATATAAATAGATGTAATTTTGTTTTTAAGTCTTTTATAAAGTTAGCAAAGAATTTGATTAGCTCATAGCAACAGGCGTTATGAGATTAAACAATAACACAACCTGTTTCCGAATCCTCATTCACTTTTAGCTGTTTTTGATATGCTTCCAGAAAATGTGCCATTATTTGTACCATAAGTACCACCAAGGGTACATCTATTGTAGCTTTGGTATTTCTCACCTGTAAAGTAAATGAAGCATACATTTAAAAGCCACTTAAACTACAACAGTGGTCATTAAGTTCTAATTATACACTTTAACTAAGTTTTGAAGATACACTAAATTCACTTTCTCAGGTGAAAGTGCCTCTCCAGAGACATGGTTCATTTTTGTATAATGTCTATATACCAAACTTATTTTAAATATACGAGACTTTTTCAAATCAAATCAAATTTTATTTGTCACATACACATACTGTACATACAGGGTACGACATGCAGTGAAATGCTTTTTACGACAGTCCGGCATGAGGGAATATGATGGGGGGGGAATAAACCAGATGAAAAAAAGAAGGCAGATAAATAAAGTATAAACTATATAAAATATTAAATATACAGTATATATATATATATATATATATATATATATATATATATATATACAGTACAGACCAAAAGTTTGGACACACCTTCTCATTCAAAGAGTTTTCTTTATTTTCATGACTATGAAAATTGTAGAGTCACACTGAAGGCATCAAGGGCTATTTGACTAAGAAGGAGAGTGATGGGGTGCTGCGCCAGATGACCTCCACAGTCACCGGACCTGAACCCAATCTAGATGGTTTGGGGGTGAGCTGGACCACAGAGTGAAGGCAAAAGGGCCAACAAGTGCCAAGCATCTCTCGGGGAACTCCTTCAAGACTGTTGGAAGACCATTTCAGGTGACTACCTCTTGAAGCTCATCAAGAGAATGCCAAGAGTGTGCAAAGCAGTAATCAAAGCAAAAGGTGGCTACTTTGAAGAACCTAGAATATGATATTTTTCAGTTGTTTCAAACTTTTTTGTTATGTATATAATTCCATATATAATTCCACATGTGTTAATTCATAGTTTTGATGCCTTCAGTGTGAATCTACAATTTTCATAGTCATGAAAATAAAGAAAACTCTTTGAATGAGAAGGTGTGTCCAAACCTTTGGTCTGTACTGTATATATAAGAAAAAAAGTGGATATACAAGGTATGCTGGTATGCTTATGATATATAGCCCTATATATAATATTATAAATGGTGCAAATGTTGGGCTTTTACATCAAAGCACTACAATGAACAGAAATTTCATTGAGCTTTAAATTGTTAGGATGGCACCACAAAGGCAAACAACCTTGTACAAAGATTTTGCTTATTGACCACTATTTTCAACAGGTATTTGTTAATATAAAATGTTTGTGGTTACAGCTTGTTGATTGACTTTTTTGTGGTCTAAAATGATTATTCTATTCTGCATATAATCAAGCAAATGAGAGAAGGAGTGATTTCTGACTTTGCACAGTGATGACATTACTTGTAATCCTAAAGGCAGACCAATTAATCAGAGGCACAGCGAACTGTAACCATCACAATGGAGTTGAAACAGTAATTGTGCGTAATTTCTGCTAGTTTTCCGAGTGAAAACGTGCCACTATAATTAAGCAATATCTCCCAAGCAAGAGTGCTGTCAGAAAAAATTATTAATCATGGCTGTGATTCAGTACACAGTTATGCCAATATTTATAGAGTCTGACAGCATGGTTGTAAGTGGGATTTTAGTTTGATACAATAGTTCTATTAATTAAAAAGTTACTATCAAGTAACTAACATTTTAGACACTGCGTGACAAAATATTTTGTTTGTTATTACTTTATTAATCGAAGTAGCTCCCAAGCAAGCCATAGCTGGACATGCAAAAGTAAGTGATGTGAATATGACAGACAGACAGACAGACAGACAGACAGACAGACAGACAGACAGACAGACAGACAGACAGACAGACAGATGTATAATAAAAAAAATAGGTCAAAGGTATCTGCTGATTCTGAAGGCATCACAGCAATGTTACTTGAAGCTTTTGCTTTAACCAAATAGACCAGACAGACAGACAGACAGACAGACAGACAGACAGACAGACAGACAGACAGACAGACAGACAGACAGACAGACAGACAGACAGACAGACAGATAGATAGATAGATAGATAGATAGATAGATAGATAGATAGATAGATAGATAGATAGATAGATAGATAGATAGATAGATAGATAGATAGATAGATAGATAGATGTATAAATAAAAAAATAGGATGGATGGATGGATGGTTTAATGAATAAATAAATACATTGATCAAATATATGGATAGACACCTTGTTAGATAGAACTTTATAAATTCCAAAGGTAAAATGATAAATAAAAGCAACAACTGTTGCAAGTTACATAAATTGTAAGTAAATATTCAGTAAATTAGAATATAAATTAAGTAGATTCTTGCTAGACACCGGTCCTCTGAGAAAATATACGTGGTAATGTAACAGATATGCAGCAGAATATAAATGATCCGCAGAGCGTCCATAATATGTTGTCTAGTGAGAGTTGCACAGTCATGTCAAACAGTGGAGCAAAGTTGAGCTCAGCTGACACAGGCCTCGGGGATTAGTTAATCATTAGTTATCTACAATCACAGTACCTGGCTGCATCGACACAAAAACCTTTTCTTTTCAACTTCAATTACACCTGAACCATGTTGGTATGTGGTCCTAGATTGGATGAATATGTACTGTAGATCACCACTGTGATTATTTTCAGCAGAAGGGTGGGGATTCAAACAAAATTGGAAGCAACCTGCTGAAAACAGAATAATGTTGAAAACATTAGTGCGAAAAATCGATAAGGTCCTGCACATAGGTCAAAGGTGAATTATCGGTATCGACAGATCCGATCTGAGCACATAAATAGGCGCATTAATTGTGAAAATTTGAGCACTTGAATTGCACCAAGAAAACTGTAATGTGAATGCAGCTGTGCAGTAATGTGATTCACATTAACAAGTGTGCTACAGATGCATTTGTGATAAAATCTCGGCATGGGCCTCGCTGCAGGGAAAACACACTGCTCTCTTTCT
The DNA here is from genome assembly GCF_946808225.1 of Silurus aristotelis. NCBI lineage: Eukaryota > Metazoa > Chordata > Actinopteri > Siluriformes > Siluridae > Silurus > Silurus aristotelis. The sequence continues at coordinate 11,084,249 of NC_139600.1, read as the reverse complement.
GATGTGCCTGTGGGTCTGCACTGTGATGAGCTGATTCTATCTGTGTTCAGTCTTCAGGCCATGTCCATATATTTAATTAAAACAGCCTTGGCCAGTCCCCCCCCACACACACACACACACATACCTGTCTGTCAGAAGTGGGTGGTAGGAGGAGGCACTCTCTGTTCCTCAATCACCCTCTAATTTCCAGATTAGCAGCACTGATTGTAGCTCTGAAGACTGCATGGAAGGAGAGTGTGAGAAAGGAAGAGGAAGGAAAAGAGAGAGAGAGAGAAAGAGTAGGGAAGAACACAAAGGTAGCAAACAACTGAGAAGCCACCTATTAGTACTAAGTGCACACATCTATACTGCCACCTTGGCTGTCCATACAAGGCCATACAAGGCCATACAAGGCCTAATAGGAAAAAAAAAAAGAGGTTGTCATGGCAACCGCTAAAGCAAAAAAAGATGTCGGCCAAGTAAACAGTGAATTCTTTTTTTTTTTTTTTTTTTTTTTTTTTTATGACAGTTGATGGAATTTGCTAAAATGGATACTTGGAAACACTTCATATGCTGTACTGGGTAAAGTGCCTACAAACATATATGGATCCAAAATGGTTTGCATATCTCATGTAACATACTGTGGCAGGTCTGAAATCACCCTCAGTGGGGAAATCCACAAAGAAGAAATATGATACAACACTGTTAGAGTTTAAAATAATTTTTCTAAACTTATCTACAGTAGTGATGCAAATTATTTTTTGCAATCTTGGTTGAACTGGTACTTTTTGCTCACATGCTAAAAATGCTCACATGCTAAAAATAACATTGTGAAATTGCAGATTTTTTTTTATATCCTTTCAACAATATTTTACATGATATGTTGGTTGTAATATTACAGTGTAACCTCTTTAGAAACCTGGACATTATAACAATGCCAAAAGCTCTCTGAAAAAACTCTGAACTACCAATCAGCAAGATCGCTCAGAAGTCCCGCCCTCAAATGGTGTCAAAAGTCTGTTTTTCTGTTTCTCTCTCTCTCTATCTCACTTTATTTAAAATTCTACAGGGCACTACACCAGTCATTTGCCATTTAATGTCCCTGCTTTTAGAGTGTTCTATCAGCACAGACGCACAAGAAAAAAATTCACTGACGAATCATCAAATCATAACGACTGGGTAGCATCAGAAAGTGAACGTCACGATAGCTGAATTAAACAGTGTCAGGACACGTCGCTTTGTAGCAATACGACCTCGGCCGGGGCTCATCTGCTGCTTTCAAATGGCGAGGAACAACATATAATTTGTGCATCAAACAAAGTGGACAGGCTTTTATCAACACCGTGAGGCATCCTGACAGCGTGGACGATGATTGGGCGAGTCAAGAAGGTTATGTAGCTTTCTTTGCATTTAATGCTGTTTGGTTGCATTAGAGCCACGGAGTGGACCGGGCTGAAAAACGACCTGTGTTGTGCATCAAAGATGTGAGGACTCAGGGAAGACAGGGAAGGAGAGCAAGAGGAAGAAAATAATGTGTTCTTCTCTGTACTAACAGTGAGAGAAAAAGAGACAGAAAGTACTTGAGTGCTCTTGAAACTTAAGCTGTAAGTAAAAATACAGAGCCTAGCAAACCTTTTAGCAGAAATGTTTAATTTTACCTTTTTATAAAGCAAAAGGGTTTTTTTTTTTTTTTTTTTTAAGTTTGACTATAAGAGCTTTATTTGTCAGGAACACGAATGCAAGGCCAGATTATTCTGTCAGGTTTGCGACTGGGAGGACCCAAATGCCAGACGCAACAGGGGTATGGTGAAAACAGTCTTTAATAAATGAAACAGGCAGGGGAAAAAACACAAACCAAAGTCCAACTGGAACGCCTTGGAGGTCAGAAAGGGCCAGACGAAGCATAGAGTGAGCCTCTTGGAGGCTGCCCCTTTAGAGACCAGTCTCTGATAGGCACCCAGGTTTTCTAGCCGACATGATGAGGCAGAGTGAAACCCTCTGTGGAGACTGAAAATACAGTTTTAAAACAATAGAGCAAAAACACAAACCAAAACAAAACAGTACGAAGTCCAAACCGGTAACAGGGCAATGCAGGAAAGAACAGATATCTGAGACGGGTTGGAAACAGGAACCAGAGCAGGCAGGATGGGACATGAAGAGCCGGTAAGGTAATCTGGCAGTAAGTAAATGTCTTTGGTGTCCTTAAACGGCAAGATTGCCACCTACCCGGAAGTGTGCACCGCGAAACCCGGAGCAAGTGCCGCAAGCCTGGAAGATCCTGACACTATGGGCTATTTGAACATCCTGTACCACATTTAGTCCCTATTTGCTGTTAAAACAATCTCCACTTTACTAGGTAGATGTTCCACTAGATTTTGCGTCTGCTAAATGCTGCAAAAATTTTGGAGTGGGCTTGTGGAGATTTGTGTTCAGCTACAAGGGTATCAGTAAAGTCAGATACTGATGTAGGTGATGTGAGGAGGCCTGGGGTTCAGTCAAGGTTCCATTTCATTCCAAAGGCGTTAAATAGAGTTGAGTTCAGGGCTCTATAGCAGGCCACTCAAGATCTTTCACTCCAACCCATGTAAAGCAGATCTTAAGCATGGCTTTGTACACAGGGGCATTGTCATATCAGTACATGCATATCAGTGGTGGGACGTCAGGGCGAGCAAGGCCTTCTCTGTTGGCCTAAACTCTAACACTACTTTGTCTATAAATATCTATTAAATCATTCCCAATAGCCTTTTTCTCTTCATTTTATAGCGTTTTTTTCAGTTACGCTGCTCCTGCAGCAAGACTAAGTTTCGGTTAGAGCTTCTATCCAATCAGATTTTAGCTGTCACATCATATACTGCCATACGGCCAGCAGAAATGAACAGCTTGGGCTCTTGATAGATTTAAATTCATTGCTTTAACCAATCAGACTGCAATTTGGACACTCCAAGGTGAGGTCAAAGAGCAGACTACTGCAACCTGTAGCAAACTGCACAAGCTTAAATATACTGTATTCCTGTGGATTTCCTAGCTGTTCTTTTATTCCACAATGACTAACAGAGAAGAAACAGATATAGACACAGATACACTTACAAGGACATTTACAAGAGGAACTTTTAATGATCAACAAGTTCAAATGGCTGAACCTCATCTATACCAAATATTTAATAATGAGGGGAGGGCATGTTGTGAGAATGCCAAAACCTTTCCTGGATAGAAAATGATGTTTCGAACATCATACGCTTTCCTTCTTTACCGGTGTAAAAAGTCCTTTATCTTTACATACTTTATATCATCAATCAAGATTTACAGTCCAGCACACACACACACACACACACACACACACACACACACACACACACACACACACACACACACACACACATACAGACCCAATTGAAATGTGTGGAATTACACTAGTCGATTAATAAGTCTCTGGTGGGAAACTAAAAATTTTACTGTTTTTTTTTTTTTTTTTTTTTTCGCTGCTTTTAATTGGAAAATCCTTGTTGCAACCATAAGAACTGCTCATTCTGGAGATTTTCACCAGCTCAAGAAATGATTTTCATTTGGGACAGACTTTAAAGGGCTTTGTTTGGATTCAGTAGAATTGCTTTAGCCGGGACAGCGCCACTAATCTTCTCCAGAAATGGGGAAAATACGCTTTTTTGGATTCAATCACACACTCATTGTTTGACGCCTCTAATGCACTTGTAACTGGTTATTAACTACAGCCAGATTGGCTTTTTTTTTTTAATGAAGTGCTCTTCAGAGATTTTTGGCATCCGTTTAAAAGTCTCTCAAGCAAACAGAAAAAAAAAAAAAAACACCCACATAACAGCACCTCGGCAAAATCTTCAGTCTTAAGCAGTAATTTATTTGTTGGCAAACAAGTTTCACTGGTACAACAAATATTAGTCAGGAGGTCATTGATTCAGTTTGATAAAAAAAAAAAAAAATCGATATAAAACAGAGGAGAAAAAAAAAAACAATAAATAAAAAATGGTCAATTTTTTGCGAAAAACAAAGGTGACTGAAGTGAGAGACCGCGGATGTCTTGAAAGAAATATATATATTTATATACTTTTATTTCCCAGCTGAAATTAAACACAGGTTCTTTCACCTTCTTACTGCATATTGAATATTAAGCTTTTAATACGTCAAACATCCCTCGTCATTTTATACAAGTGCCTAGTGCGCATAAATGTGGAGGTCTGTCTTCATCACCTCTGGCCCACAATGCTGATCAGTTTTTATCTATACAATGAAGATAAAAAAAAAAAAAAAAAAAGTACTGGGGGGACAAAAAAAAAAATCTGGTTACATTCTTAAAATGACAATCAGGAACTGTTTTGTTTTTTGTGTGGTCCCATTAATTGCTGCTACTAAATTGTAATGTATAAATCAAACGGTGCGTAAGAGCAGAAGTGAAGTCTGGACCGAGAGCGTCAGGAGAGAAACTGAACTGATTCTAAATCACCACGCTTACAGAGGAACGGAAAAAAAAAGCAGACTGCAGACTGTAATGCTAGTAGCTGTACATTTACATAGAAATATCTTATAATTCTCTGCAATATTAGTTCTTTCCCCTCCTCTTTTTTTGAATATTTGTTATTAATACAGCAAAAAAAAAAAAAAAGAAATTAAATGTAATGGAACTGAACAAAGTGCCTTATGGCAAAGTCAATCCTTTGCAAGAAAGTTTCAAAAATGCACATTTCTTTTCTTTTTTTTATCCACTCGACGTATTGGGACGACTGTATCGGACTCATCGCACAGGAAGGAGAAACATTTAAAAAGCGGGATGTCAGTTAAAGAAGTGTATTAAAATAGTCTTTTGTAGTGTTTTTTTTTTCCTCCATCCGATTTGATTTGTTTGGCTACGCGCCGCCTCAGTGTTTCAGTCTTTATTTTTCTTTCTTTCTTTTTTTTTTATTTTTTTAACGTTTTTTTTTTTTTATTTTTTTGAAAATCCATCAAAAAGTCTCTTTTCTTTCTCATTTCTCCCACTAAATAACACGGGAATCCATTATCCACTTAGTGTTCTCTGTCTGTCTGTGGGAAATGAAACCGCACACTAAAAAAAACAAAAAAAACAAACATCATGTCTGAGGCCAGACATCTCCAATCCCTCAGTCCAATCTGTCAGAATACAAAAATCTCCTCGTTTATTTCTTCCTCTTTTTTTTTTTAGGAACACATAAAAGAAATGTCTACGACTGCGGACGATTGACCAGTACGGAAAAGCGGCGGAAATGATGTAAGGAATGACACGTGGATACCACCAACATATCATGTTTTGTGTGTGTCTGTGTGTGTGTGTGTCTGTGTTTGTATGTGAAGGTGTTGGTCTTGTGGTCCTCTATAGGCTGGTGACGAGCTGGGCAGGCTCTTGGGGGGTTTCAGTGGGTGGAGCCTCGTCCTTATTGGCTGGACCGATGAAGCCATCGCTGCTACCTCGGCCTAGGTGGTAGTAAGAGTGCAGCTGGTGGAGATGGTTCTTGGAGCCTAGGTTAGGCATGCTCTTGTAGTACACGTCATCGCTCTCTGTGGGCTCACGTGCATCCTCACCTGCTCCTCCTCCTCCTCCTCCACTGCGTGGCAACGTATGTGTGTCAGACCGCTCTTGGCTGGCGGAGTCTCTCCTTGGAGAGGGCGTTTCATCGCCCTGCTCCTCGGTCAGCAGTGGAAAAAAACTCTCACTGTTTTCCTGTGGGAGGCGGCGGCGAGACGAGGAGGAGGTGGAGCCGAAGGATGGTCGAGGTTGGGGGTGATGGCTCGGCCGCTGCTGGGGTAACAACGGGGTGTCAGATTCGTCGCGGATCAATTCGAGGCCCAAGCTCTCGTCAGGGATGAAGGCTGGAGAGTCATCCAAGTCCAGCGTGAGGCTGAGAGGAGGAGCCGAGGCGTCTTTGCCCCGCCCACCACCCACAGTTCCATTATTATTCATGCTACTGAGATTACTCATGTTAGCCAGGTTGCTCACGTTGGCGAGGTTGCTCATGTTGCTGACGTTACTCATGTTGGCAATGTTGCTCACGTGAGTGACGTTGCTGATGTTGCTGACATTGTTGACGAGCTTGTTGACGAGGTTGTTGCGTTCATGGTTGTTCAGGTATGGGGGCAGGTAGTTAGAGGTGAGCTCTTGGAGGATGCGTTTCTCCAGCGGGGTGTGCGGGTGCGTGGCATGCGGAACGCCGTAGCCGCCGCGCTCCATCATTTGCACGCACTCGCTAAGGTAATCGGCGCCCGCCAAACCGTAGCTGTTGCCATGGTTACCATTCAGTGGTAGAGTATCCATGACACTTGTATCCCGGGCATTGTTCAAGATTCCCTCTGAAAGAAAGACAGTGTTGGGGAGGGAGGGAGTGGGGGGGAGGGGGGGGGGGGGGATTATTATTACAGAAGTCTGAAACAAGGACTCAAAACACATACATCATCATATTCGATGGATTGGATACACAAAACCGCGAGTCAGCAATCTGTAAAAACTTCTCAAGGTGACCTGAGACGTTTCCTTTTAAGAAGTCTGATCTCAGATATCGCTATTTTACATTTCTATACAATGCGAGGAAGAATGTCAAACTATATAAGTAGGTAATCAGGTAAGAACAATGCACACACACACACACCCACACACACACACAGTCAAACACACAAATAAAGCACAGCCATGCTGACGCTCATAATGTGAACCAGGTCTTCCAGTTAGACTCCAATCAACAAATCAACATTGGCCCTTATTTAGCACTACATGGTTTGCATGACTAATTCCATTCAAGGATCAAGTGTGTTGTTTTTCTTTTCAAAACAAAGTTATTCTATTCGTTTATTTATTTTTTATTAAGGTGCTAAATAAGGCCGAAGGTGGAAAAGGGGGAGAGGGGATGAAGGCATCTCAGGCTCTCTCATGCGGAGAAAGTATGGAGCTCCTAAAGCCTTTATGAAGGCTCCAGATCTTTCTCTTGAATCGGCAGCAGAGAAAAAGTGGGAGCAGGTAACAGACGAGGGTGTTTCCCCCTCTGTATTTAAATCAAGTCTTTTTTTTTTTTGCCACTTTTCTAACCCTATTTATTTCTAACTTTCTTTGGATCAGTCATTTGCCTGCAAATCAAAACTGTACTTCAATCGATATAAATGTGAACGGGCCTCACAGATCAGACCATGAATTGACTCGTCATTGTTCTTTTAGGGGAAAACAATTCCAAATTGGCAACTCTATTAAGTACAATCTTATTTTTAAAAAAAAAAATAATAATAATTTAAAAAAAGAAGAAAAAGAAAAGCAAGTAGAAGAAGGAAATACAAGGACAATTACATTTGGTAAGCAATATTTAGCTTGACTCCCATACTTGTCTCTCTGTAGGGGTCTTAACGGACAGCATGGAGAAAGAAAGAAAGAAAGAAAGAAAGAAAGAAAGATAGAAAGAAAGAAAGAAAGAAAGAAAGAAAGAAAGAAAGAAAGAAAGAAAGAAAGAAAGAAAGAAAGAAAGAAAGAAAGAAAGAAAGAAAGAAAGAAAGAAAGAAAGAAAGAAAGAAGGAAAAGAAGAAGGGAAAGAAAGCACAGGTAAGCATTCAGTGACAGGTCTGAAAAAAAGGACATGCATGACACACAAGGACGACACGGAAAACACAAGGAGACAGATGAAGAAGAGAAGCACGTCAAAAGTGGCCTTGTTAAGAGGTAAGACCTCGCTGAATCCTTTCCGGCTATTCGAATCCATTAGAAAAAAAACCACACAAAAAAAATTATATATATATATTACAGAATTATCGATTGTACTAAAAAAGTCATCAGCAGTACCTTGGGATCTACTCATAATTTTTTAGGGCTTTTATTGATATTACATTTCAAGGTTGAGATGATGCTTTTCAGCCTTTCAGCATTTTAAGTCTTTCCAGTTCCAGGAAACTCGTAGTATGATGCCAAGCTGTAGTTTGCACCGAACTGGTGGCTTGTGTGAGAAACATACATCTGACTCTACTTGATGTACAATCGAATAAGTGGGACTTTTTCCTTTTCAAAAAGCCTTTACCTTTGTAAAGACCCCAAATAAACAAGGGACGAATGGAAAAAATAAAACGTAGAGCGTGAGAGATTTAAGGCAGAATGACGGTGCACGGGAGTAATAAACAGAGAAGGCGGCGTGACAGCATCATGCGGAGCTGCGGCGGCCGCCGAGAAAAGTGTCAGGCCTCCCGCTGTGTCCTCGCAAGAGCGCATACACACTGCAGATGCTTCAGCGACTCGAAGCTGAACAAACACCTCAGAATTAAGCTCGGTAGGTAAACAATTCGGGAGGCGCCAGAGAAACCCGAGCTCACCTATTTTACCTTTGTATAGTCTTTATTTCGTTTATTCGAATCCTTTTCTGCATGCTGCTGTGTGTGATGCTCACTGAGGAGAAAGAAAAATCGAAAACACCAGCAGGAAACCATGACGCAGCTACAGAAAGGCAAATCGAGAGATGCAGGAATGCGCAGAGCCCTGCCCACTTACACACCCGCATGCCTCATGCACTAACACACCCACACGGAGGGAGCCAGTTAACCGAGGTGATTAAAAAGGACCAGCACACCTTGTGTGTTGTACATGCTCAGAGTGGGGTTGTTATACACGGTCGCGTCGCCCACTAAAGTGTTATAGGGGTTGTTTGAACCGTGCGGTCGCAGCAGAGCATTTGAGATGAGATGATTGGCCATAGCACCTGATACAGCCACACACACGTGCGCACGCACACACACACACGCGCACACACACACACACACACGGAGAAAAAAGACACAGAACGTTAGACAAATGCAGTCATGAAGTCCACACAACATCAGTGTTGGTACGTTGCAGGTGGAGCAACAAGGCGCAAAACATTAGTATTCGAATGAATCGTTCAGAGAACAAAGGAAGCACAGAGGAAACACCCGGAAGGTAGCAGATGTGACGGCATCGTCTGTCCAGCCGTGCAGCCTCAAACATAGCAGTTTTGCGTGTGCGTACAAACACATGATTCCTGCAGGGTTTTAAAACAGCATATGCAACCGTTGGAACAAGTAATAGGTTATGAATATACAGAATGATCAGGTAGACATTGAACCAAATGTACAGTATGTCTCCGATTACACTTACGCACAAGCCAACTCCCTCACATTCCCTTTGTTATTTGCTGTTTAAGTCACGAAAACATCGTATGGGAAATTCAGGAATGATTTCTCATATGTTCAACACTAGTACACCCATGATTTGGATATACAGTAGGCATAGCAAAGAATTTCTGAGGACCAATCTGAGCAGGTGAACACATTATCTATGAACATAAAACTGGCTATAGTACAGTAAGTTTTGAATCTGAACCTGACCTATTAATATGCATTTATATAAATCAGACTACCAGAGAAAAATTTTTCATCAAGAACATGGGGGACTTAAAGTCACTGTACTTAAGTACATTTTTACATTTGTAAGAATTCATTGTATATACGATTACTCCACTTCTTTATAATGCATAATGCCATATGTTTTACTCCACCACATGTTCGTTACCTTGAGCCTAAAACATAACCAGTGCTAAATGAGAGACTTTTGTGGTTGACCATGACATAAACAATTGATAATCTCAACAATGGTGTAACTTTAGAATATGAACAAATTATATATAATATAGTGTGTGTGTGTGTGTGTGTGTGTGTGTCACCCCGATGTGGATGCTTTCCATTGTAAAATCTGGTTTCTCGTAAGATTTATTTCTCATGTTGTCTCAGAAAATCTTTTCCTCACCACTGATGTGTTCTGTTAAATCATTAAAGATAAACGTATAGGCACAAAGTTATATACATTTAGATTTGTTATCTCTGTGAAGCTGCTGTGTGTGAATGCCTATTCTTAAAACTGCTATCCAAATAAACAGTTTGTGTAGTCTTTGTTCAATCTTTGTGGAGAGCAACGATTCTAAATCTCAAATCCTCAGAGACTCTTTCGCCATGAGGTGCCATGTTGAGCATCCTGAGGTCAGTATGAGAGAATTGTTCTCAAATCCCCAAACACAAATAACTGATCTAATAGAAGATACACACATTTGTATGGTCCTGTCAAGCAGACAAAAGCATGAACTTGATGAATAGGACATGTGGGTTTGCATGGTTAAGCAACATTACCACTACCACTATTACCACTTAGGGCAGGGGTCTCCAATCTTTTCCAGAAAGGGCCAGTGTGGGTGCAGGTTTTCATTCCAACTAATCAATGGTCACAGCTGATAGTCATTTACAATGACGATCATTAGATTTGAACAGGTAGAATTTGGTGTGGACTCGCTTGGTTGGAATAAAAACCTGCACCCACACCGGCCCTTTCTGGAAAAGATTGGAGACCCCTGACTAAGGGTGTACTCACTTTTTTTGCTGGCGATTTTTACCGTAATGGCTGTATGTTGAGTTATTTTCAGAGGATATACAAGCTATACAAGCTGCACATTGATTACAATTTATACAAGTTTTATTTCTATAGTATTGTCCCTTGAAAAAAAAAGACTAAAATGGTTGCTGAAATGTGAGGGGTGCACTCACTTTTGTAAAATACTGTGTGTATATATAGTTTCTTTTTTTTTTTTCTCAAATATATATACTGTATATACTGCAGGTCTGTAGTAGTTTTACATATTACCTAAGCAACACTTTCAAAACATATAAAGAACATACATTGTTCAATTTCATACCATCAAAAAATAACCCCACCCTCTATTTATACATTTATACATATATTTTGCACTTTTGTGTTACAAATTTGCATGTGTGACTTGTCAACTTTTACTTCACTTGCGTTTCTATCTGTTTATGTATCCTGCAATCAGTCTGTTTTTCTAGATGCCTTCCATATCTACTGTGAAATAATCAAATAGCACTAAATAAATGAAACATGCAGCGATATGTGGAAGAAGAACAAGGGCTTGGTTTCTCTGGAGAGAAGAATGAACGCGAGAGAGAGAGAGAGAGAGAGAGAGAGAGAGAGAGAGAGAGAGAGAGAGAGAGAGAGAGAGAGAGAGAAAAAGAGAGAGAGAGAGAAAGAGAAAGAGAGAGAGAGAGAGAGAGAGAGAGAGAGAGAGAGAGAGAGAGAGGAAATAAGCCACTCTAGAGAGGATGAGGAAAGTTACAGTAAGTTCGAGCATTTAAAAAGATTTTTTTATTCTGGAAATTACTAAGACATAAGTAACGTGATTATTTTTTTTTTTCTTGCCAGCAACTGTAGCAGCTCTGCAAACTTTCTTCCGATAAAAAAATTGAACCCTTGAAAGATCCATGTTTTCTTCTTCTCCGAATTACTCAAATGAGTACATATTTCACATTGTTGGAAGGAAATGAGCCTAAAGCAGCTGCTGCTAGTAAAATTGTCTCCTTGCAGCAAGGCCTCGGGCGCTTTGAATAACCCAAGCGAGTGTTTTTAACCCAGCCGACATAAACACAACGTACAGCCTGATGTTCTCGTCTTGGCCATGAGTCATTCGCTCAACTTTTGTGCTTTTGTGAATGCATGCTGCTTCCTGGATTGTTACTTTAGCCCTTCAGCATCCCCGGTGATCAGCGGAGACAACAAAAAAAAAACGCCTGATGTAATAATATATCGATTGTTTCTCAGCTGTTGCTCATTTCTCTCAAGCAGAGGTATTTCTTTTTGAAAGTGCAAGACATGATGCGCTTCATGGAAGTCTAGACTTGTGGATTGGACTAGTGGTGGGTGGAAAAAACGTCATACCGGTAAAAAAGTCTTCAATTTCTTCTTTTTTTTTTTCTTCGACCAGAGTGTCACAATCAACAATCTACATGTTTATAATGTCGAGAATGAAAGCCAGACGGTGAAAAATTGTCTTGGCCCCATCAACAATACTTCTGCAGTCAACATCATTTTGCAATCAAGTAACAAGCTGGGAAAAAAAAGTTTGTCAAGTGGAAAAAGTGGATTTTCTTGTAAATACAATACACTATATAAACAAAGGTTTGTGGATACCCGAGCATAACATTCAAATATGCTTTTTATACATTTCCACATTTACTCCCCATTTGCTGTTATAATAAACTCCGCTCTTCTGTTTTGTGGAGATTTGTGCCCCAAGAAGGTGTTAAAAGTAAAGCATGGACTGATGTTGGGTGCACTTAGATTTCCAATTCATCCCAAAGGTGTTCAACAGGTTTGACGTAAGAGCTCTATAGCAGGGCCAATCAAGATTCCACTTCCACTCCAACCCATGTAAACCATACCTTCATAAAGCTCACCTTGTGTACAGGTGCATTGTCATGTTGAAACAGGTTTGTGTTTTTTAGTTTAAGTAAAGGGAAAATGTAATTCCAACAATTCTTAGACATCCTATACAATTGTGTGCTTCCAACATTGTGGTAACAGTCAAACAACACATCCCTGAAAAAAGTCACGTGTCCCGAAATATAGTGTATATAATTACTACAACTATAACTACTACCACTACTAATATTAATAATAATAATTACCGTATTTTCCAAGCTATACGCCGCTACTTTTTTCTCCACGCTTTGAACCCCGCGGCTTAAACAACGAAGCGGCTAATTTATGGATTTTTCCTGGGTTTTTCCCGGTTTCACAAACTTCAAGCCAAAAAACTGAGCCCCATAACATTGATAACACACTTAATGAAATTGCCGAACGGGTTCGGGTGAACCAATGGGACTCTTTATATTAAATCAGATGCGCTCACACTGAAACGGGCCGCAACACATCATAAATATGGATGATGTTCCTCTGACGTTTGACCTGCCGCTCACTTGGATTGTCAACAGGAAATGCGAATCATTCGTCACACTGAAAACAACTGGGCATGAAAAAACGCACTTCACCTGTGTTCTGAGCTGCACGGCATCGGGAGAAAAGCTTCACCGATGGTGATTTTTAAACGCATGACGATGCCAAAAGATGAACTCCCGAGAGAAATAGTTGTGAAAGGAAGGAGGAAGACAGTAAACAATGACTTTCTTGGTAGGCTACTGTTTAGATACAAGCCGTGTAACAGACACTGTCTTTCATTAAAGCCTGTGTAAAGTTCATTAGTTTCAGTGTAGACATGCGGCTTATAGACAGGTGATGCTTATTTATGTTCAAAATAAAAATCTTTGTCAAATTCAGTGGGTGCAGCTTATATTTGGGTGCGTTTAATAGTCTGGAAATTACGGTAATGTTCCAGTATTTCATGGAACACACGTGGAGAACACACTTTTCATGTCACTGCAGGTTGTATTCTAATTATGTTTGTGACAAATAAAAAAATCGTGAATCTTGGAATATCAATTATCATCAACATACACTGAATTTAGCTTTAAATCTCCTGTTGCTTTGTACATAGAAAAATATAGATGCATCTAATACATAGAAGACAAAAATCCAATAATAAATAAAACAATATCTAAAAACTTTACAATACAGTATAAGTTCACATTTGTTAATTATACAGTAAATATTTTGAAATCCATATATAGATTGTGAACAGCCCTAAAGCGTAACATTTGTCAATTTTTTGTTTATTTATTTTTCGCTTTAAGTTTGAGTAAGAAATGTTAAAACTCAATACCGTGATTTTATAGTGTTCTTTAAATTTCCAGCAAATACGTGCCATGTGAAGACATGTAGATAGATAATCCGTTTGATCATCCGCGATATAATCGGTTTCCTCGGTCTGCGTGCTGTAAAACGCAGAACTCGTTTCGAACATTTCTTTTGATGCCGCTCGCTCTCTTCCTCGTTGACGACACGAAGGAGCTCAGGGATGCAATATGATATTTTTACTACACAACAACGCAAGCGGCTTCTTCTAGAATAAAACTTTTCTGACCTAGTTTTCCTCTTGCTACCATGAGATTGTGGGATTTACGCTGCCTTATCTTCATCCTACAGACCGACAGCGACGAGTGATCGCTATCTGTCGATCTGTTTTGCCTGTGTGTGCTTGTGTGTGCAGATATATATACTTGTGTCTGTGTGAAAGTAAAAAAAAAAAAAGGGTAATTAATTTATTTATTTAGAACTAACTCACCTGGAAACATCTGCTCTGCCGTATTGTGCGTGAAAAAGGACGGTGTTTGCGTGCAAGTGTGTGTGCGTGTAAGAAAGTGACGTGATGTTCAATACTTAATTATTGACACCCCTGACACATCATATCTCTCTCTCTCTCTCTCTCTCTCTCTCTCGCTCTCTCTCTCTCTCTCTCTCTCAATCTGTCATTATAACAGCACATTAGTGCCGTACTGAACTCTGATCTGAAATGCATGTTTAGAGACATAGAGAGAGCGAGATTGACAGAGAAAAGAAAAGAAAAGAAAGCGAGAGAGACAGAGGGAAAAATCGTGAGAGAGAAAGAGAAATCAACTGCTTTCTTTATTATATACAGCGGCTCAAAATCCTACAATAATATCATTCATAAGTCGTTAACCGATTGTGTATTCTGATCATTTCTTCATCGATTTCTCAATCCGGGTGAGATGTTGAATCGTTTGCAATAACAAAAGCCCTGATATTATTTCTGACTGCAATTAGAGCTGTAATAATGTGTGTGATCACCGAAACAAACTTCACAGATGTTTTACAATAATCAAACATGACCGTAAAAAAGAGAAAGTCATTCATGAATACATAATCACGTCTGTTTTTGTGTGTAAATTGCTGCAGCTGTCTTGTTTTAGTCCTTACTTATAAATGATTAAACCCTGGCTGCAGACCATTTGTTCACAGTAATCGCGTGGACGTCGTCGTACGGCACCGAACAGCGAAATTCTGCTCTGGTGTCGTTTGATGACTTTTAATGAAAAACACACAGCAGGGGTTTGTTTGTTTTTAGGCGTTAAATGCTAAAGAGCAATCCGTATCGCTGTGTTGCGTTGGCTTGTGAGTCAGTTTAAGACAGAAAGGCAGAGAAATAATGCGAAACGCAAGGTGCTTGCTCCTCGTTAATGACATTGAACCTCAAAGGGAAGAATTTCATATTTAGACCCCTTTTACTTCTATAATAATCTATACCATTCTGGGAAGATGTTGCACTAGACATTCTAAACCATGTGAAGCACATCTACACGCATCTACACCCCGCACGGGGGCAATGTCACGCGGGAACAGGTTGGGGTCTCGTTGGGAAATTTATTGTTACCACATCCAAAAACATATACAACAGTGGTCCTACTTTGTAAGAACAGTTTGGAAAAGAATCACTTGTCTCAGGTATCTCAATACTTGTATCTATGTAGTGTATGTGTATATGATGTCCAGCTATATGTTTTTTTAAAGAACATGAATACAAAATACTATACATTATTTAATTAATTAATACAGCCATCAATATTTGATGATTATTTTCATATATTTATATTAAGTAGTTACTCAAAAGTGAAAAACAGACCCTTGGGTTCAAACATAAATAAATAGTTACCACAAAGTTCATTCATATGTTTGTGTGTGTGTGTGTGTGTGTGTGTGTGTGTGTGTGTGTGTGTGTGTGTGTGTGTGTGTGTATTATATTAATCTTTAAATTAAAAGCGAATGCATAAAAAATTATATTTTAATTTTTAATATTAATATATTAATAAATATTAATATATAATAAAATATATTATTTGATATTATTAATATTAGTTGTTTATTTTATATTAACTATTAACTTTTAAATAAAATTAAAAAATCAATAAATAAGTAAGTTAGTAAATTAAAAAATATATATTTGTTGTCATTTCATGGCCATAATAATTAACTGGTGTTTTCTTACAATTTCTTACCTGATTTCTGCAATCTAAATAAATAAATAAATAAATAAATCCCCCCAAAATTGAGTTGAGAGTCGCAGTGCAGCTCTGTGAGCACGTTAATAACACAAGCCTCTTGCACAATATCAGCGTATTACGGTGCTCTTGCTCTAAAAGCTTTCTGGTAACACGAAAAGGAAACGTTTTTAAGCTGCCATTCAACCTTCTGACCTCAGCTGCTTTAGAAGCTCTAAAAACTTGAAAAAAAGCTTGTGTCAACAGAGGAAAGCATTCTCCTGTGCAAACCTGCCGTATCAACAGTTGTCCTCTAGGACCAATTATATTTTCTTAAATGACGTTTAAGGCTACACTTCGTTTACTTTCCCAAGCGGAATAAAAAGGGTGAGGAGTGGTTTAATAACAAGTAAGCATGCCTTTCTCCTGAGAGTGAAGTCGGGGTACAGCAATGCTGTCTAACTTGATTTAAAAGCTATTTTTTTTGGCGTAAATGGTTTTTGTGGGCCAAAACAGTAACAAAACATTCAGGCAAATATTTTGGGAATGCATTTTTCTTTTTTTATCAAAACACTGGTATTAAAAAGGTTTTAAGACCAGCTCTGTTTACATGAAAATACTTTATCTAGGTGTACACATGCCAGATTTCACCTATTAGCACCTCCAAATAGTCCCATCGCACAGCAATACAGAGCTCCCAGTGTTCCTGCCACTTCTAGAATATGACCTGGAAGTCTTCTATTCGATGGGTGACAAACACCTTCCGCAATGGTGTCAATAAAGGCGAGCTGGATCTTCATCTTCGGGAAGAGGGCGAAGTCCGCAGGAGCCAAATCTGTTCAGTTCTTTCAAATCTGCTCTTTGTTCTAACTTGCTGTCTGTCATGAAATCGCAGTGGTCAGTTAGCACCATTAGTCTCGAAACCTCTTGATACCACCTCGTAATTGCGTATTATTGTCAGGATTATAGACAAAGATTACATTCCCCAGCATCACTGCACTCTCATGTCTTGAGTATATGACACTCGGCACACACACCTGATTGCAATTCAATGCTGAATTCGCTCCTGTACTTACAGCCTCACTTTTCACAGCACTCTCTGTCTCACTATTGTCTTTCCATGGTTTTTCTAGTTTCACACTGTTGGTTTGCTCATGTTTTTTTTTACTTTTTGCTCTCTCTCTCTCTCTCTCTCTCTCTCTCTCTCTCTCTCTCTCTCTCTCTCTCTCTCTCTCTCTCTCTCTCTCTCTCTATATATATATATATATACATACATACATACATACATACACACACACACACACACACACACACACACACACACACACACACACACACACACACACACACACACACACACACACACACACACACACACACACACACACAGAGTTGTGTACCTCTGTTGATGGTAGCAGAGCTGTTGATGTCTCCAGTGATGAAGGATGATTCTGACTGCTTCCGCACCGTATCGTTCCACATCCGACGAATCCGACTCTGGCAAAAGTGCGCGCACACACACACACACACACACACACACACACACACACACACACACACACACACACACACACACACACACATTAGAACGTTCATTCACAGACATCAGGTCAGCAGTTTTGTCCATCTCCAGCTAGCAACGACCGTTACTCCACACATTATCCCACAATAGCACTGTGCTATTGCACTGTGAGTTAAGCAGCTGGTTTCAACCCAACAAAATGCATCGAAAAAGCATTCAGGTGCATTGCTTTAGGCAAGCAAATAGTTTGTGGTGGCCATGATGCGTGCAAAAGACACAGCTTCTCTAATATTAAGGAAAATGGTTTCTAGGATACAAACTTTTTTTTCCCTCGTCTCTGTAGTGATTTTTCATGCAGCCAAAGCACTGAGTAATGACCCAATAGTGTGGCGATGGATGAATACGGATGTACACAGCCCTGGGTTTTAGAGAACATGAGTCGAAATACAGCTGTTTCTGCAGTATGCTCAAGCACAATGAAACAAACACGGACAGATGATGAGATGCACAAGTGGCTTTATATTTCAGGGAAAAATTGAAGACCTGGTATTTCTTTTTATTGCAAAAAATTAATGGATCTTTTTTTTTTTTTATATCCAATTATAGAGTAACAAAATTCACAAATACAATAATATAAAAAAACATTATAAAGCTGCCTAAAATAATTATAATAATAACAATTAACAAATAGGTAATGTTCATAGATATTATATAAAATTATTATTATTATTATTTTTTTTTTATTAATATTTTTTATTGTAGTAATAGTGGAATTAATATGCATAATTATTATATTGGTTTATTTTAATTTTCTATTATTTATATTATAAAGAGTTCTTCCTTTCAATAAGTCAATAATAACTCTGCTGCTATTTATTTACTTAAAGTGCTAAAATAATATATATATATATATATATATATATATATATATATATATATATATATATATATATATATATATATATATATATATATATATATATATTATACCATTTATTATTACTTATAGTTGTAATTACCCAAAAAAATCAGTCGTAATGATGCAATATACCTGAGCATTTGTTATAAAATGTAATGCATTACAAATTGACTACATATATATATATTACAATGCCTGATGTAATAGTTTGTAATGTCTAATAAATGTTTTCATAATAATTTTCCATTATAATTTCTAATGCGAATGATGTGTGTGTTCAGTATTCCTATGAACCATTATAATGCATTGCAAACACTACATGAACAAACCAATAGGGACACCTGACTTTACCAGCCATATGTGGGTCTTCCCCAAACAGTTGTTCCCCAAATGTTTCACTTAAACTAGGAGACCAAAATGTGTTTCTACATGACAACGCCCACACAGTGAGCTTTATGAAGATGTGGGTTATACAAGCTAGAATGAAAGTTCTTGAGTAGCCTTCTTTAGAAGTCTGACCTCAACCTTAATAAACACCTTTGTGATGGATTTGAATGTCGACTGCCCCTCAGGCTTCCTCACCTCACCTACATCAGTACCTGACTTTCAAATCTCCACAAGCAAAATCTAAGGAACATCTTCCCAGAAGAGTGAAGTGCAATGGGGTTCAATGTGCAATGAGATTCTTACGAATCTTTTGGTCAGAAAAGATAAAAACTGCTATAATTATTGATGAAAAATCTATAAATATGATACCAATAACAACATAAATCATTATAATCAATGGTTTCAGCATCTTGCATTACTTATACGCCACCACTTTGCATTATGAGAGGATATAACGGAGATCATAATGCATTGTCATACTGATACTCTAAGTATTCTTATATAACTACCTTTTATAAATAATTATTTTGTGTAAAATGCCTTATTATGTCACAAATGCATTTATAAGCCACTATACATACAATCCTCATAGAGCATGTTATTATATGTCTATACTGATTTTCGAGATACTTATGTGATTGTGTATTACCAGTATATATAACTGTAACTATGCATTTAAGGCATTTTTAATGCGTATATAAATGCTTGACTTATTAGACGTACTGTATTATTGTCGATCATTTGTTCTAAATATCGTCAACGTTAATTAAAATCCTAGCATTTGTAATAGTTATAAAACAATCAAAATGAATCGATCATTCGATAATTAGGTATTATGCATTAATAATGCTTTAGAACACAGCTTGATAGATCCTCATACCGAATTATATACAAATGATTTATATTTTAAAAATGATTCATATTAAAACAAAAAAGGTAGATTGTTATAAATCATGCAACCGATTTCATTTAGTTTCTAAATGAATACATTTGTAGCCAGGCTTTAGCATGTATTTAAATAAGATGTGAAGCCAAAGTCGTTTCCTGCTCTGTGAGGAAAGAAAGATATATATATATATATATATATATATATATATATATATATATATATATATATATATATATATATATAAGGCAGGTTAGAGATTAAAATACCGCTGTGGACCGGGTCGCTCTGACATCCATCACTGCTCACGATGAGACGCCGGAATTCAGAGGATGCAATCATCCAGCCTACATTACTCATCTTACTGACATTTACACAGACGCACGCGCCGGACTATCAGAGCAGGCCCGAGTCACGAGTCAGGTTCACACGCTTTTTGACACGTATATGCATGTGCATTTTGGGATTATGATTTACATATTTATACGTAGGCAGCGTTATTGGAGAATGTCTGAGCCGCAGGTCTAATAAATGACTCTGGAGACATGTAAACTGCTCTAGTTTTATGAAAAAAGGAACAACCCGGGAGTCCACGGACACTTATTAACCTGTATACGATTTATTTTTATTTCTTTTTTATTTTAGAAGGAAACTCAGAAATCCGAATAAACTACATCGTATGTTCTTCTAAACTACTTACAATGATTTACTACACTATATAACACACCAGAATGTATAAAGTGTTTCACCTGAGCCCATAATACCTACAATGTTGTCAGGCAGACAATAATAACAGCCTCAGTGGAAGTTTGGCTCAGTATTAGAACCGTGTCCAGTCATAAGTTTTTACCTACTTTTTGTTTTTACTAAATATCAAAGATATAAGCAACTTTTATTCTGTACTCCAGTGGGGGTATTTTTGGCGCCTTGGAACGGATTAATGTCAGACAATATTTTCACGGATTGATCGGCCTTTAAGGTGTGCTGGATAAATACAACAAAATAAAATGATACGACCGGCATAAAAATGATTATTTTCTAAATCTAAAAATGTATTTGTATTGCACTTTTAACAATGAACATTGTCTCAAAGCAGCTTTACACAGATAATGTGGTGATTAAAAGTAAATATGTTCTTTGTAAGTAAGTTTGTCCCTGATGAGCAACTGTGGCAAGGAAAAACTCCCCGAGATGGCATAAGGAAGAAACCTTGTGATGAAACCCTGTGTTGTTTTTTGTTTATTTTGCTAGCTTAGGGGTTTTAATTTAGCGGTAATGTATTATGTGTTAGCGGCCGGAGCAGCCCCTTTAAGAAGGTAGCGGATGGAGGTAAGACATGTGACCGAGGCAAACATCATGGCATGCATTAAGAGTGAATCATAGACAGATGTGGCGGAGAGAATCCGGTAATTTTCCAAAATAAAAGATCAGATAAAATCAGATAAATCAAACAATATAATGTAAGTTATGTATTCTTTCTGTGCGGCCTGGTACCAGTTGACCCGGGGGGGGTGGGGACCACTGATCTACTCAACTATAGTTATGATTCAATATTTGTACTTTTTACTTCACTATATTTTAATTAGCAAATTATTAATATTTGGATTTACTTTATCTAAAACCATTCACTTTAGTTTGTCTATTGAATACTAACAGATCTTCAAAATTTGTGACATGAAATTGTAATTTAATGTGTTAACTGAAGATATATTTTGAAAAGACAGCTTTTACTACCTTGTCTTTTGTTTTGTTTATTCGACCGACTTGCTTGATCTTAAAATCCTGCATGTTGATGACGCTGTTGTGTTGATTGCGGTTAATGCAGAGTTCAGGTGTACCATTTGATTTGTATTTTATGAAACGAAACCCCTCAAATCTACAGTTTTTTGGCTTTTCGCTAACAAGTGTCTTGATGTTGAGGACTATTGCATCTTTGAGCCTACATTCAATACTGTTCAAATTAGATATTTTACTCAAGTCATATTGAAATTGATTACTTTTAACTTGTTATGGAGTAAATTATGCAGTAAGGTCGCTATACTTTTATTCAAGTATGACACTCTTTACACCGCTGCTTGTTCCCCACACCACCAAATTTCCCCATTAATTATTTTGCAAAATTCTGTTTAAATATTACAAGAAGTTATGATTTACATCTATTAAAATATCAGTTCTCACTGATTCTTTGCAACAGTCAGTCAGATCTTGTACATTTACATTTATAGCGTCTGTCAGAGGCCCTTATCTAAAGCGTCTTACAAAAGTGCTTTTTTCAATTAATACATTCTGATGTTGGTTCATTAGGACACACTAAAAATACCATCAATCTAAATCTCTATTGGGAGTAAAGATAGTTGGAGAAAAAGCAGTTTATCAGTTTATATTTATACAAATCAGAACTAATAAATAATTGTAA
The DNA here is from genome assembly GCF_946808225.1 of Silurus aristotelis. NCBI lineage: Eukaryota > Metazoa > Chordata > Actinopteri > Siluriformes > Siluridae > Silurus > Silurus aristotelis. The sequence goes on along the minus strand of NC_139600.1, from coordinate 11,062,390 downwards.
AAAATTGAGTAATTGTTAATACATTGATTACTTTTTACTTGTATTATTGTAGCTTTTTTTTTTTCCCCCAAAGGACCTCAAGTGCATCACGCCAGTAAAGTTAAAGCTGTATGTTTTACGACGCCAAAAAATTTCTCAAAACAAGTTTTTAGTGAAATGCATATTTTTTTGGTATTATGCAAAGACAGTGAAACAAATAAAAATATTTGTTTATATAATAGCGATTACATATAGATGTAAACGTGATAACAGGAACTAACTTAATGTTACATTAAAGTATTATACTATAATGTGAGTTGTATAAGAGGAAACACTTGGTTGGGGTGGGGAAAAATTGCTAAACCATTCGACCGTATCACCCCATCGTTGATTTTTTTTCTATCACAGCATGCCCTATTGCGTTTTAATACCATACATAATGATGCTGTGCGAATCGACAGACTTCATGTCTTAACTTTAGGGTGAAAAAAGAATCAAATATGATGGAATGGTGACTTTTTTTTCACCGCACTGTTCCTTTCAATGACTTCTGCATTATTAAGTGTGGATTTGCGGCTTCCATAAAGACCAATTCCCGTCGCATGCAATTAAGGTGAGACACCTCAGTGATGTATTGCATCACCGAGCACCGTACACACACACACACACACACACACACACACACAGAGGCACTGACAACTCGGTAAATGCTAATCATGCAGTTTTTAGTGTAGTGCAGTATAAGAAAGCAAGTAGAACAGCAATCAAGCATGAGATCAAAGTCATTTATGCTTGCCTTAAGCGTCTGGTACAGTTTGGAATATGTAGCGCGTAACAGTATTATTGCACTGCTGCTCAGGGACGGCAGAGTAAAAGCACCGGTAATGAATTGGATGTAGAATATTAGAGAGCAGATAATTACTTGTTCATACTGTAACTGTGAGCAGTTTGTCATACAAGGCTGGTGGTGGACCTTGTGATGAGAGAGACAGAGAGAGAGAAAGAGAGAGAAAACACAAAGGGAAAACACAAATAACAGTTTTGAACAACTATGAAGCTCATGCATGTGAGGAACAGTTAAAGATGTGTTGGTTGACAGGATTTTTTAAAACTTGTTATTACACAGTGCATGTGTGTGTGTTTGTGAAAGTTATGCCCTCTACCTGTGAGCTGGAGGAGTAGCGCCCGGGTGCACGAGTGCCTGAGCTTTTGCTCGAGCCCATTGAGGAATCTACGCTCTTCCCGCTGTAGCAGTGGGTCCTCAAACACTTGCCGTACTCTTTACGTACCTACACACGAAAAACAATACAATGTAAAGCGGGTCATAATAATATAAAAATATCAACTTACTAAGAATTGTCTTTCTCAGCTGAGATGCAACAAGGCACAGTAGCATAGTTTGAGTTTGCACAAAAGTATTGGAGCACCTGATTTATTTATTTTTTATCATTTTTCAAATATACGTGATTCTTCCCCAAACTGTTACAACAAACTTGAAGCCGCACAGTTGCTTGAACTAGAAGACCCAAACCTGTTCCAGCATGACAATGCCCCTGTGCACAAAGCAAGCTTCCTGGAAAAATGCTTTACATGAGTTGAAGTGAAAAATCTTGAGTGGCCTGCTATAGAGCTCAACCCTATTAAACACCTTTGGAATGAATTGGAACATTGATTGCACCCCAGACCTCCTCACCTCACCTACATCAGTACCTGACTTTAACACCCTTGTGGCTGAATGAATCTCCACAAATCTACACAAGTACACTACAAAATCTAGTGGAACATCTAAATGTGAGGGTCAAAATGAAATGTTCAAAAAGCACATACAAATCTAATAGTCAGGTGTCCACAAACTTTTGTTCATATAGACTATGACCAGACTAGACCATAGTCCATGGAGTTTGAGTGGAGTTGAATCCAGACATCTCAACAGAGAATTCTTAAACAAATGGAAAAAAATCTTCTCCATACATCAGACAAGGTAATGTGAACCATCAGGTCAAAAGATCTGCACCTTAACCCACTACTAACCCAAGTTTGAAGTTAGATTTAAGTCAGATTTTAATAATCTGGATAGTGTCTTCTACAGTGCAAACTAACAAACAGCGCGTTACCTTTTTCTGCAGCACGCAGTGGAAGATGAAGATGAACATGCCCTGGAGCGAGTTGAAGATGGTAAAGAGGTAGGCCATGATGACCGTGTTCTCGTTGACATACATGAGTCCAAATGCCCAGGTCAGACCCAGCAAACAGAGCAATGCTATTGCGCCTATCACCCATGATCTGAAACACACACACAAGATACAGAACGGCATACTGTAGTTTAACCGCATGACCATTTACACCTGGGCAAAGTATACACAGTCTTTTCTTTCATCTTATCCTTAACAAGATCATTATAAAAGCCTCATTTTATTTCTAAACGCATTACTGTGTGGACTATATAAAGCACAGCATGCAGTACTGGTTTAAAAGCAGAATGAGAGAAGATCATTGGCTAAAAAAAAAAACAAAAAAAACACACTGGTTATCACTCAGTCAGACGTGCACGAGTTACTGCAGAACTCCAGCAAGCTTAGTGACTCTACTTATATATGTGAGTCAGCCTTTTACCAAATCAAGATTATTTAGTCCAAATACCATCATGGCTGACGCTGCCCCCCAGCAGCGACCATCTGGGCCATGCAACGCTGACTGACTCTATTCAGTGCAAGTCATCAGAGTAAGGCAGTGACCATAAATGTACTGAATTGTATTATGCCATAAGGTGCAATTATGCAAGGTACCCCAACATATATTGTATTAAGTATGTTCAGTGTATATTTCAATAAATATTTGTTTAACATTTTTACAATGTAGGTAGATCATTTGGACTTGGGCGTTTTTCTTTTTTTTTTTGGCAGAAATGTCAAGGCGTCCAAAACAGAACCCAGATCGACAGAAAACAGTAATGTGAATACATTTTTAATCCCATTCCTCCGAAGAAACACAGTTTTGGGTGACTTTACAACAGAGAAAGGCTGACTGCTAGCAATAAAAATGTCGTGAAGACTAGCATCGTGTACACTTGCGCCACGGACACGTCGTCCTGTTACTGTGGCAACAGCCACCTTTATGTTAAGATGTGGAGAAACAGCAACTGGTAGGAGTTTAAAAGAATGAAAGAGAAAATGAATGGAAGTAAAAGAGGTAAAATAACAAATAATGAAAAAGACAGAGATAGAGAGAGAAAGAGAGAAAGAGAGAGAGAGAGACAGAGACAGAGAGAGAGAGAGAGAGAGAGAGAGAGAGAGAGAGAGAGAGAGAGAGAGAGAGAGAGAGAGAGAGAGAGAGAGAGCGAAATCAAAGCCATAGGTCGATGCTGGGCAGCACTGATTGAACACCTGTTCATTGTGAGAAAGCATTTCAGAAGCAGAGATGTATAGCTCCCAGCATCTCTCTCTTTCACACACACACACACACACACACACACACACACACACACACACACACACATACACACACACACAACAAAAGGCCAATTACAGGATTCATACAGCTTTTATAAATGTAAAATAAAAAAATCAACTTTTTTTCTGCACATAATCAGACTCCTAACACACAGAAGCTTCACAGGGGATTGGGGATAAATTGAATGTATTCTACTTTGAACACATTTGTGTTTGTGTGTCTGTATGTGTCTGTGTGTGTGTGTGTGTGTGTGTGTGTGTGTGTCAGTGTAAGAGAGAGATAGTGATAAATAAAAGAGACTTATTATAAATGAATTGTGATCCCTGTTTGACAGAGTCAATACGGTTTTACAGAAAGTTTGCTACATATATTATAAGGAGCAAACACTTAGCGGACGTGCTGTTATAGGAAAATAATCAACAGCTCACTGATGCAATGTGGCCCAAAGAAACATTGAGTTCACTGGAGTTTATCATATCACAGGGAAAAAAAGTTTCCTTTTGGCTGCTATGAAAAACAGACACTGGAGTCTTACAAACTTCCAAATATCCCCTACTAAAAACTACTGTTTTTGTGCTTCTTTCTCGAACTGCCTTAAAGTAAGAGGCCCACAATTGTATAGGATGTTTTTGGATGTGGTGGAATTAATTTTTTTTTTCATCTGAACTAGGAGACCCAAACCTTTTCCAGCATGACAATGCATTTGTGCACAACAAAAACTTTTTACATGGGTGCGTGTGCAAAATCTCAGTGGCCTACTATAGAGTTTGGACCTCAGCTGACTTCATCCCAAGTTTCTCCACCCTACGTCATATGTGTGTATGTTGTTACTGTAGAAACAATACCATACTATAGGAAGTGTGTTTACACAAGGTGGTATCTAAAGGTTTGGAGAATAATGGTGCTATTTTGTCCACTTGCTTGACCATGTCTGATTTCATTATGGACAGCGATTTAGAACAAAGAGCAAACGTGATATTCTGCGTTAAACTGAAATCTGCCACAGGGACATTTGACATGACATACGTTTGACACATGCCTATATGCGATTAGTCGTCCGAGGTGATTTGAGCGAGACTTGCTCTTCGGGACTGGAAGAACATTACCGAAAAACGACGAGAGATCAGGAAGTCCTTCGACAAGCTCAAACCACGAAAATGTCAAACCATTCGGTAACATGTGCATGATGATCGTCGGAGAACATTCCACATGATCTCACTTCCGAACCCAACCAACTCGCCAACTCCTAAAGATGGAGCTCGAAGTTCACCATTTTGACACCATTGTGAAAATCCAGAGCGAATCGCAGGAGGTGCTTGACACATCTCAAAAAAAAAAAGAAGACTTTCAGGACATAGTTGAGAAGTGTCAGGAACACTGGGAGCTATATTGTCCTGCATGGGGACTATTTTGAAGATGTAAATAAAGTATGTTCTTGTAAACAGAAACCTTTTGATATCACTTTGTATAAACATTTTTAACTCGAAGTTAGAAGTAAAATGGAGGAAGGATCACAGAGGTTATATATTTTTTTTGTTAGGCGTTTCACAGGAATGAAGGTGAGTGAACAGCCTGGTTTTAAGATTTCGGGGGTTTAGCTTTATAGTGAACTTCTAATCTGCTCTTGGTATATAATATTATCTTCCCATTAATGTTATTTCCAAGATTATACATTTCCATGGATCATCTAGACTGATTCAAAGAAGAGAAGAGTCATGTTGTCTTCAAAGCATGCAATTTGATATAAGACTGTACCTTCTGATCAAAAATGAGTAGAGCAGAAGACAAGAGTAACAAAGACAAAGAAAGAAGGATGAGAAGGTGCTTGAGAACTGAAAAAAAAAAAAAAAAGACTAGGCAGATAATTAGGCAGTGCATCGTGGGCAGTGAAGAAAACAAGTGGGAGTAAATAAGTGGTATGTATTTAAAATTAAGGAATGGGGTGAAATTATAATTCACTCGTTTTCCAGGCATAAACTCAAACACAAGAAGATAGCTCTGGCTCTCAGTGTTAGCGTAGGCCTGTTTGTAGAGCGTAAGACAGGTGGGTTACAGCTTACATATATAACGTCCCCCAGTATGTGAGACAGCATGAGACAGTCATGTAACAAAGGCATTATTATAGAAGGAGACAATTGAGCTCCTTTTCAGTCACATAATTGCGAATGAATGCAGGACAGATGTATCCCTAGACTCCATTTGAGAATAAGACAGATGTTCAAACAGCTCTCTCTGTGTTACACATTCATGAGGCATGGCGTACAGCATTTACGGCTACACGGAGATTGTTATTAATACAAAGGTATTATCAGGGAGTGAGACAGGTGAAGGATTCTCACTTACATAGATGCAAAGCCAGACAGATGTGTTCTATATCCCTGGGCTCTGCTTGAGAGACAGATGTTTTAACTCAATCTTTGTTACCTATGCACTCATTGACGATGAGACTGGGACGTTGTAGCTTTTACCGATATGCAGGGATTGATGTAGTTGTAAAGGTATGATTAGAGAGTGAGACAGGTGAGCTTATTCTCAATTAAAAAGCAAACCGGATGTGTTCTGTATTTGTGGGCTTCAGCAGAAAACAAGATTGTATTACAATAGTGTGAGAAAGGTGGGTTACAGTTTATTCTTTTGTACATAGACATCAATAAATGCAAGACACCTACTGGTGAAACAGGTGTTTTTAGATGGTAATTCAGACAGGCGGGTTATCGTTTTACAGGGTAATGAAGTTTTGATATAATGTGAGACAGGTATAGTGTGTGCATATCTTATGGCACATGATTAATAAATTAAGACTAATGTATGAGAGCATATACTGGGAGGGTAGTAGTATGTTATATTCTCGTTCTGTCCTCTCTGGGTGTCCGAAATGTGAGACCAGAGTGAGACAATTGTATGTGTGTATGTGTTTAAAGGGTTACTCCAACACTCCCGAACAAGAAATATAAAAAAAAGTGAGGGAGGCCTAATGCCATTGCTGGCGGCAATGAGCCCCCCCCAACACACACACATGCAGACACGTTCTAATGTTGGTGTTTAATAGCTTGAGCAGGTGCTGAGCCAAATAAATGATTTATGGAATTAGTGAGAAGGTCATTAACCATCATTTTGCTGGGTCTGGCTTAATGACCTGCAGGGAAGGATACTTCATCAGCCTGACTATCCCCTGAATCGCCACTCTCCAAAGCACTAATGCATGCACAAGAGAGAGAGAGAGAGAGAGAGAGAGAGATAGAGAGAGAGAGAGAGAGAGAGCGCGCGCCTTGGTCTTTAGAATGGTGCGAGTAGAAAAAAAGTGCAAATGTGAGTGTTTATAAATGTATTTATATTACAATTCTGCTTAACTTTACAATCTGGTTGGTCAGAAGGTGTTGATTTATTTTCTATAACAATGGCACTGATAGTAGTTCGGTAGTGCAATTTGCACAATTGCATTGATGTTAATGTTTTTGTACAAATGTAAACAGTTTCTATAGTAACAACCAATTTACATAATCATCTATGATCATGGTGGTCTAGTGGTTACGATGCGGTGCTTTTACCGCTGCGGCCCGGGTTCGACCCCAGGGAACCAACCCCAGCCATTAGGGTTGCACAAGCCGTAGTGCCGGTCCCAAGCCCGGATAAATGGGGAGGGTTGCGTTAGGAAGGGCATCCAGCGTAAAAACATGTGCCAAATCAAACATGCGAATGATCCGCTGTGCCGACCCCTAATGGGAAAAGCCGATAGAACGTTTATCTATGATCATGTAACAAGCATAGTAAAACGTGCTGTTTAATAAAAGTATAAATATGATGAAGCTTTTATGGGAGGAGTCTCCAGTGCCAGCGCTTTGTAACACTCCACCACAGGCAAAACAACTGGCCAGAGAGCTGTTCATAGCATCACGGAACAGACCTTCCATTTATTAATACATTTTTTAAAATGACAATTATTCTATTATTAGAAATAGAATCATCCTCAAAATCTGCTCCATTACACGAGCCCATCATTGTGTTATTTCTTTCGCCTTTCAGAATAGCACAAACACCAAATTCCTTGAAACTGCGTTCATGAGGCACGAAAAACAGAGCATGAATGCCAAGGTTATCGTTCTCATTATCGGCATACGGGGCCACAGGACATACTGTAACGGAAATCCGTGCGGAAATGAGGAAGCGTTGTGTCTCATCTTTATCCCTCAGATTTCTGCCAAGCCACTTCATACGCAAACTCAGATCTCACGATCTCGTTCTTCCCTGGAGGGAATAAAGTAACATTCTTTTATCCGTCTGGTAGTTTATGTAATGCAGTGCCAGTTCTCTTCTCTCTCCTCAGAATCCGGGACTGAGTGACAGATTGTCAGAGCTATTAGAAATCTCTGTTTTCAAATTTTCACACACAGTTACAAATATAGTACTATGCAAAAGGTTTAGGCAGGTGTGAATAATTGCTGTAAAGTGAAATGCTTGATTAAAATGTATATTTTTATTGTTTATTTTTAATCAAATTCCAAAATGCAAAGTGAGAAAACCGAAGAAAAATCCAAATCAAATCAATATTCGGTTTGACTACACTTTGGCTTTTAATTCAAATCTGCACAAACTCTGGGATTTTGTAGAGTCAGGTGTATGATTAACCCATTATGCCAAGTGGGTTCTAATAATAAATTTTATATGTACACTGTTATTAACTGAAACAGAAACAGCTGTGGAGGAGCTTAAAACTGGGTGAGAAACAGCAAACTCTGCTACTAAGGTGAGGTTGTAAAAGACGTTTCCATTTCACAGGTCATACACCATTCCAAGATTGAGCACAGCAACAAGACACAACATGGTTCTACTGCATCAGTAAGGTCTCTCTCAGGCGAAGATTTTAAAGCAGACTTCAGTTTCAAGATGTACTGTTCAAGCTAATTTGAAGAAGCACAAAGAAACGGGCAATATTGAGAAAGACACATCATGCTTACTTCCCTTCAACATCAGAAGATGTCCAGCTTTGCTATCAAAGCACTTCCTGAAACCAGTGAGACCCAGATACACCCATCTAGTATTCAAAGAAGTTTGGCTAGAAGTGGTATTTATGAAAAAAATTATGTCTAAAATGCCATACCTCTGACGTGGAAACAAGGCTTAGCGGCGCGACGATGCACGGAAACATAGGAGCTGTGCCAAAAATGGCAGCAGGTGCTCTGGAATGATCAAAATCTGAAATATTTGGCTGTCGCAGGAATCAAGTTGTTTGCCGAAGGGCTTAATAAAGGTACAATAATGAATAAATCATGGTGGAGGTGGTGGAGGAGGTTCCTTGCAAATTTGGGGTTGCATTTATTCAAATAGAGTTGGAGATTTGGTCATGATTAATGCTGAGAAACACAGGCAGATACTTATCCATCACGCAATACCATCTGGTTGGTCCCAAATTTATTGTGCAGCAGGACAATGACACCATGCATACAGCCAATGTCATTAAGAACGATTCTCAATGTAAAGAACAAAAAGGAGTCCTGGAAGTGATGGTTTGGCCCCCTAACAGAGCCCTGAGCTCAACAACATCTGTCTGTTTGAGAGTACATTGAGAGACCTTTGGATTTGAGGCAGCCTACATCCACAGAATGTCTATGGTTAGTTCTCCAAGATATCTGGAACAGCATCAGATGGAAGAACGTATGCTGTTTTTCAAACGAAGGATGGTCACACCAAATATTGATTTGAATTGGATTTCTCTTCTGTTAATTAACTTTTTATTTTGTTAACTAAAATTATTTTTTTTCATTTTAAAGCATTAAAACTAATCATTAGGAACTGTACATACTCACACACACACACACACTAATTAAAATGTGTTTTTTTTTGGGGGGGAGGAACTAAAGCTGTATTTGGAGTTTAATTGTCTAATATGTAAAGAAGTCTTCCTGCTGGGCGTTTAAGCAAATAACTTTACAACTTGTGAATAATAACACCTAAACTACTCCCCGTCTCTCAGGTAGCACTGCCACGGGGACACAATCTGGGTTAAATATGAAAATTCCAAGTGAATTACCACGAGAGTGTCTAGAAACGTGCTTAAAACGATTAAAGCAAATTTGAGGCAATTTCTACGCATAATTTCACGATGCCCGAAATGAGGAAATCTGAATTCAAATGCCTGTAGTAATTGAGTTAGACAGAAAAAGGCAGAAAAAAGAGAAGGAGAAATAGAATTGAAAAAAGGGGGGGCTTTTCGCACCTGCGGTTAAGGAGCAGGAGAAGAAGAAAAAAGTGGGGTGTGAATGTGAGATCAGTCTTCCAGGCAGCACAGCAGTAATTATCAAACTGCTTTGCGTTTTTTTGGGATTTTTTTTTTTCCGTGTGTGTGTGTGTGTGTGTGTGTGTGAAGACGACAACTTCTCATTAGCCTCACCCCTGGCAAATCGAGCTGGAGATCTCGTTAGATCGAGGGCTCGTTAGGCCTCGCTGCATCTCAATGCCTGAAAGGAACAAGCTGAAATCGGCCGGCTTTATTCACGTGTGCCTTATTCTTTAAGACAATCCATTTGCTATCTAGTATGATCGCAAAAATGGAAAATAGTCTGTATAAAATAAAAAGGATCTGGGATGAAAAAGACTGTGTATTGATTTTGTGAGATGCAGGGTGTACAGCCGGAATAATGGACACAAAAAAAGTCTACAAAGGAAAAAAAAACGAGAATGGGGAAAAAAAGAATACGCTAAAACACTATGCCACTACAGTCCAGTCTATAATACAGCCATCATAGTTTTTCCAAACTGAAAGGCAAAAAAAAAAAGAAAAGAAAAGAAAATGCAAAGACAAGAAAGAAAAGTGCACAAAAAGAAATGGTAAGTGCGCTGAGCAGTGACAGTCAAATAGGCATAAATCAAACTGACTCATGCAGAAAGACAATAGACAGAAAAAAACCCTCATGCACAATGAAGCATGACACAGCTCAAGCCAAAAGACAAGACAAAACATGTTTCACAACAAACTCAATCGAATCGGTTCGGAAGCACAAATTAGTTCACGCCCTGTCAGAACCTGTGTGTGTTACGCCAGAGCAGAATCCTAATAACTAATCAAAAGGCCTTTAAAGCTTATTAAAGCTTGAGAATGCAAAGCTCCACTTGCTAAATCCACTTTATTTTTGCATACAATAACATTTTGTGGCTTTAAGTATAAATATGATAGATTTAAGGTATTAAGATAAGCTAGCTTGCTCTAAAATAGCAAAACTAGCATTTAAAAAACTCTTCACCACTAACAATTTTGCTCATCAACTTTGCACTTCCGTGTAAGATCAGATTATTTTCAAATCAAGTGCTCTCGACATTGTGAAGTGTCTTTCCCCGAACATTATTGTACTAATTGTCATGTACAGCGTAATGGCGAAGTGCCACTCGCTATGTTTCACCATGACTTTCTGCTTCAGGGGAAATAACATTAAAACTAAAAGAAAAATAATTTAAAATAAAATAATCGGGACTATAAAAATGGTAATGTTAACATAGCATTTCACCTAGCAAGTTGTTCACTACTATCAAAGTCGTGTATTACGTATTCAGCATAACCGCTTGAAAAAAGTAATATGAAGAACATGGTATCTAAAACATTTTGTCTCCCCTGAATTACATTAGTGAGTATCTCTAAAACTAAATAGTGTGTGCTGAAAGTGTACCAAACATTAGCTAATATAAACGCACAAATGATGTTAGCAAACTTGCATTGCTGCGTAACAGCTCCATGATTCAATCTTGCTGTTAGCTTACTAATAAGGTTTTGCTCTGTATTTTCCCAAATCCAAAAATGTTTATTGACTTTAACCTTCCCTAGGTGCAAACAAGCATGCAAGTGTGTGTTTCTGGACTGTAAAACAGACTAGGTCTGAGGTAAATGTAGCTAATAACTGGGCCTAAAGAAAATCCAACTAGCAAGCAATATAGGCAGCAAGCAATGAGAAGATGTAGCTAATACACATGCAGCTAGCAAGAAAAATATAGCTGGAAAGAGAGACATGTTACACAGCTTTTAAATGACAGTCCTGTCACAATTTGCCAGCATGTTCATGCTTCAAGTAAAAAGCTTTGAATGAATTTTGATCTTTGAATTGCATGAACGATTTCTGAGCTGCACTCAGGCCACAAGCAAAATAGCTATATAAAACTAGATCCCTTCTAAATGATTAGCTAGCTCACTTCTTGTTTTGTCAATTAAACAGATAAATAAGTATAGAGTTTTTATCATCACGCTGTTCTTTACAGCAGCGCACTATTTGAGGAGGTCAGGCTGCATTATTTATCAAACCAAATCGGCAGACGCTGGTGCTCATAGTGAGATTATGGAGAATCCCAATGCTGTGTGTCATCATTACTGATGCCCAAGTTTATAGTTTTGAATATTACCTCAATGACAAGAGAATCAATCTTGGCTCAAAGTGTCAAATTAGAGGCCCATATTGGCATGTATAATCCTACTTAATGCTTAGTAATGAGAGAACCACAACTGGCCATCTCTAGAACTGCTGTGCTTATTAAATCCAAATCCTCCGTGTGTGTGGATCAAATCTGCTTTATTACCCAGACTTTGGATCGGCTCAGCAGCAGCTTTGCGACGGTGACAACTAAACCATCACTCTGTGCTTTACACAACAAAACCCAGCCACGTCATATGGCAGGTCAAGCACATACTCTCAGAAAACAAAGGCATACATCTGAATTTAACAGATGTCAGAGATGAAATGGGAAGGTCGTGACTCTGGGGAGCTGGTCTGAGCTGAGCGCAGGCAGATTCTCGGTTTACACACTTTATTTTAAAAAGCTTTATAATTCATATCATGGAAAACGCAGAGCTCATAAGTCAATACAGAAACGCCAAACAGAGCAGGGCGAAGAAAACACCTACACAGAAAGTTTGTTATTTTTTTAACTCCTTTCCTCCCTTGCCCTTTCTATCTAAAACTCACAGAATGAATGACGCTCCAGTTGATCCTTGGGAATTAAATGTGGAAAAATAGGGAAGTATAATAATCTAAAAGATATTAAAAAAATTGTTTTTTAACATTCATTTCCTGTTGATGTGCTACTATGTTTTGACTGAAGGTGGGAAAGTGTGAATAGCTGGCAAGCTAGGTCTGAAGAAAATGTAGCTAATAAGCGGGGTCTCAATAAAATGCAGTTAGCAAGCTAAATTTGAGGGAAATGTGCTAGACCTAATAAGCTGGGTCTATTGAAAATGTAGCTAGCAAGCAAATTTAGTATAAAAATATTACATGCAAAATCTGAGGTAAATATTGTTGGAAAATAAGGTCTGATGAAAATGTAGCTAATACGCTTGGTCTGAATACAATATTAGCTAAAAAGCTAGCTATTTTGTAAGGTAGCTCCAAAAAACAGCTAGGTCTGAGGGAAATGTAGCAATGTAGCAAATACGCTGGAACTGGGGTAGATGTAAGAAGTAAGCAAGGAAAATAAAGTTAGCAAGGTAAACATCCAGGTTTCAAAGTCAAGCTAGCATGAGCGTCAAATGATGTCTGTTTTTAAAAGAAACATTGAGGACACAGACGCACAGAAACATTTGTTTTTGTTGCTTCTTGTTTAGCCCACCCTTTTCATTTCAACCCCTAATCAAACAGGCCTGAACAGTTCAGATTGTGCCTGGTGAATTAGCCGTGTGAAAACAGGAGACTGTAATCATCTAATTATCAGCATGAATAGGACGTCTGATTACAAAATTGTCTAGTTTCATCTGAGACATTATTAAAGACGTACCAGCACCGTACAGGCTGCCTAATTAATCAGACAGGCCGAATTGCTTCGCTTGTGTTTCTATTGAGAATTCACCTATTGAGAAATCACCAACTCAAATTTCATGCCACATTATTGGCTTATATTTCAATGTTTTTATTTGAGATGTAGTAGTCTGTAAGTTTTGACTTGTAAACACAGAGTAAAGCCGGAAAGTGTCAAGTCACCCTAGATTCATAGTTCAATACAAAGGGCATGGAATGAAAAGGATGGATATGCTGTACATTGAAATGTCTGTGCAAAATGTGTCTCTGCTCATTGACAGACACACTCCAGACCTGCAAATCTTTCTTCTATTTAATCATTTATAATGACTCAGAACTTGACCTCAATGGCTTGATTCATAGCAAATTCATAAAAGATATGAACCAACTCTAACGCAGTGGCAACACACACACACACACACACACACACACACACACACACACACACACACACACACACACACAAAAGCCGAGCGAAGGCTTGTGGGTGGAAAGACATTTTGTTTGGCCTTCAATCCAAAAGCACTTTCAAAGACGCAATTCAATCTGCTCATGAGGGAACCTGACTATGTATGTAGGATATTATGTTCTTTGAGAATGTGGTGTGCTGTATAATTACATTTTACCATATAAATCCAATCAGAATAATAACGAAAGAATCACATTGTGTAATGTTCATTTTTCTGTCGATCCCCCCAAAAAAAAAAAAAAAACTCATGACCTCCTCCTCCATTTTGAGATTTTTTTTTACAGTCATAAACAAATGCTGCACCAACAGTTTCTCCTTTATCTTGATTAATATTCAAGATAATAATTTATATGAATAAGTCACGCAACACAATATGTCCTATTGTTTGATACATAATCATATCTACTTTACTGAGTGCCTCTGAAGCTTGACTGAGTGAGAAACATAAATGGAACACCTTACACATCAAATCTCCTACTCTGATTGGCAGAATGAAATATCAGCTTGTCGTCAAAAACCTGAGCCGCAATCTCTCTCATAATGGGCTCCCACGTGACTTGTTCAGACGTCCATGATATCAGTCTCAGTGACTCATTGCATTTCATTAAAGCTCTAAAGCAGGAACATCAATAACGCCACATATTCATAAAGCCATTACAGCCTCTTTCTCTCGGTCTCTCCAAAGTGTCCTCATATGAATATTTATACGCATATACACCTGCAGACGTTAATCCTGCCCAATTGCTAGTCCCTCCTCCAATTGATGCTTTTTTTTCTAACCTCTTCCCATAATGCAGCATGCTTTGAAAAATACCGTTTGGCTTTGAGCCCTTAAAACCAACTTAACCTTTAAAGCCAATGGGAAATATCAAAGAAGAAAATATAAAAATCTCTGCCTCGTCTGCTCATTATATGCAAAGATAGAAGGTAATGAAGTACAAATACTTTATTACTGTACTTGAGGAGATTTTTCTGGTATCAGTACTTCACTATTTATTTTTCAGACATGGTTTTAATCATTACATTTTTACACAAATATCTGTACTGTCTACTTCTTACATTTTTTAAACCAGACTCGTTATTTTAGTTCTAATCTATTTTCAATATTTTTTCTTTCCATTATTATTAGCTATTATTTGTTACTGCTTTGCTTTTTCAACCTTCCACTGCTCCTTTCCTGGCTCTCACACACCACAGATGTAGACTCGCCTATGAAGCTAACAATGAGCAGGCAGAAGGCAGCAAGAAGTATGGAGTTAACGTGGATGAGACAGAGGGAGTCAGCGACTCATGACTGAGAACAGAAACAGTCCTGATTACCTGATCATCATCTTTTCTCAGCTTGTGTTCTATATGGTGGTTTTTCAGCCTGGATACATTCATTAGATAACAAAATTTTCAATTATTTTGTATTAATATATTAATATGATGTCATTTTATACCTTAAAACACTGTATATAAGCTTAAATGACTGTATACGACTGTAGAAAGAACATTACTCATAATCTTACACTCCAGTGCTCATGTTAGTTCTCACTCTCCAGTGTTCTGTATTGTTTAGAAAATTTTTAATTATACTCTTGTTATCACCCAAATGAGGTCTGGTTCCTTTCAAGGTTTCTTCCTCATAACATCTAAAAGTTTTTTTCCTTGCCACAGTCGCCATGGCTGCTCATCAGGGATAAACACACATCATTCACCTTAACTGTTAAATTCTGTAAAGCTGCTTTGAGACAACGTACGTTGTGAAAAGCGCTATAGAAATAAACTTGTCTTGTCTTGTAAAGTCCAGTTACCAGCATGACACTAAAACAGGTAGTAGTTATGGCTATTTTTACTCAAGTTAATGTCAGAGCCCAAACTTCTGTACTTTAACTTTAAAAAGTGTATCCAGTACGTCAACTTTTACCAGAGTCTTTTAAAACACGAGTATCTGTACCTCTACATGAGTAAAGGATTTGTGTACTTGGATCCGTGTACCATCTCTGGTGATATGTGCTTCACAAAGACGAATAAAGCATCAGAAGACAAAGAAACACATGTCTACCTGTAACATACGGGCTTCACGCAACTTACTTTATGTTGTCCAGGCAACCGGAGTCGGGCTTCAAGATGGCTGTGTGGTGAAACATTTTGTACAAGGCGATGCCCAGGAAGATAACATTCAGCTGGAAAACACAACACCAACAACGTAACTGAACCAGAGCTAATTATAATCATTTAATGCTTTGACTGAACTGTAATTAAATATTGCTGCGATTTGAAAAACAGATTTGACTTGTAATATTAGCAGATTAATATATAACAGATTTGTGTGTGTAGAAAAAAAAAAAACAACAACACAAAAACAAAAGACTAAACAGGAATTAATGATGCGAGTTCATTAACAAGCGTTTACCATAATGATTAGAGTGGCAGGACCAATAAAACTCCAAATGAAATACGTGTCCAGACGCAACCAGCACCTGAAAACAAGGAATATGGAGAGCGGATTAAACACAATCGTGCAAAAGCACCAATCAAATGCACGCACACACACACACACACACACACACACACACACACACAACCTTTGGTGCATAAGAAGTGGTGGAAGTTTGACAGGTAATAACAGATTGAGCTGATCTGGAGTGTATCTCTGGTCATATGAGATCCAGCATGGCCCTGATACATGAGCGCTCACTTGTTAAATTATTCACCTCCTAATTTCCGCTGCATTAGTAATAACATCTTCGGCGCAGACATTAACTTCTCACTTATCATGCCTCCCTCGAATCGTTAGCGCTCCTCGGTTTAACAACAAAAGCACCTTCTTACAGCACCACCCACCATTACTATAAATATGCATTTGTTTATTCAGCAGGTTTGAATTCTCAAAATGGATTGGGCAGGTGGTGTTGATTTCTCTTCCGTAGTTCCAGAATGTTATTGTTTCTACAGTAGCAACAGATTTTCATGGACTTGGATGGCAAAAGTGTTACATTTATATTCAGACTTGTAATAAACAGAGTAGAGAAAGAGAAGCCTGTAAGGATTGATACTGTAACATTTTTTCTTTATAGAAGGAGTCTCCAGTGTCAGTTTTTAGCAACTTGGCAACCACAAGAGGATTTTTTTGTTGTTGATTTTGTTTTGTTTTGGGGTATTTTTTTCGAAAATTTCAAGGCAAGGCGCTTTTTTTTTTTTTTTTTTTAGTGTTTATAGCTTATAGAAAGTACTTGGATTTATCCCATTTTCCAACATATACTGTAACATCTCATTTACAATATATTATCACGTTCAATAACTAAGAATCTGCCAGTCAAAGTTAGTTTTTTCTTCTGCATTTGAAAATCCCCTAGCTTTAAAACATAAACTCAAGTAATTCAACAAGCTTTCCATTAAATAATAGTGTAATTAACAATTAATTTTAATTATTTTTTATATTCTAGAGCTGGGTTAACCTTGAATAGAACTCCTGTTTTTCATGGTAAGACTAACAAGTAAAAAAAAGTTTCAAAATCCAAAGAAAGAAAACAAAGAGAAAGAAGGCCAATAACCGACTGGAGCAAAAAGCCCACGAAACTGCATGTTCACAAAACGTGGTCTTGCAATGTTTACTCCTGCTGCTTTAATTAGTTCATAGCAGGCTGAGAATTTCGGACTGATCACGGTTAATCAATCGTGCTTATTTAAATACAAGACCACGTCCACACGGACAGTCCTCGAATGAGAAGCAGAAACGTTGGTTTTGTCAAAATACAGAAGAAATGATTGAAAACAAAGGAGAAAGAAGTGCAGTGAAGATCAAAGTGTATAAACACACACACACACACACACAAACACACACACACTACTTGATTGCCAGCTGCAATATATCTTCAAAGCTTGGCTAAGCAGTTATGTTGAATGCAGTACTGTTTCTCCAGATTACAGAGAGAATATTTAATGTCAGCATTTCTCTCTTTTCACCGTCTCTGTGTGGATATATGCGTGTCCCATAATGCTCACCTCTGTGCTGTGCGAGTTTCTGCTTCTTTGATTCTGTCTCTTTAGGTTTTTGATTGTGAAGAAGAAGACGGGTTTTGCTAGTATTCATCAGTCTCTCTAGAACAAAATTATGCTTCAAAACCCGAGTGTGTGTGTTCTAGACAAAAAAGCTGGCACTCCGACAGCAATAACTCGAAAGTGTGCTGAATTTGTGCTGAAGGAAAAGAAAATTGTGGGGGAAAAAGTCACGGTGATTAAATCCACACCTCTGATTTTTAGCCTTAGTGAGTCCAAGTGAAAGGGTCTAGAAGTGGGATGAGTCAAATGTGTGTGTGTGTCTGCATGTCCTACTCACACTCTCTCTGTGCCATAGCTCCTGTAGTCCACAGCAGCAGAAACAGCCACGACGAGAGCCGGGATACCGTAACCGGCCAGGTAGAAGTAGCGTTTGCGTGAGTGCTCGCTCTCAAACACCTCAACCAGCATGATGTAGAGCTGCACACCTTCCAGAAACATCCATGTGAACGCAGCCAGGAAGAAGAAATGCAGCAGGGCGGCGAATACAGCGCACACGATCTGCGTGAAACAGAAGGTGTGAGGGATGTGAGCTTCACTGATTATGAGTGGCACCGGATTAGAAGGAAGAATTACAAACACACACACACACACACACACACACACACAAAAACACACACTGTAAATCTTAAAGTCTTCAGACTAAGTGGACGTTGATGGATGATGTCCATCTCGTCTCGTATCGGTAATTAAATTAAAAACTATGAAGTTTATAGCTCATTTATCAAACATGACACTCTTCTATTGCAGAAACATTTACACCTGGTGTGCCACCTTTATACGGGATATTATCTTCTGTGATCACCCCCCATAATACACACACACACAAACAGGCTTATACACTCGGCGTCCATTTTATTAGGAACACCTAGGCACTAGCATGTTTATGTCATTATCCACTGAGCCAATCACGTGTCAGCTGGGTGGTGTACACCGGATATAAATGTACAGCTTTAATGTTTAACGGTCACTCTGAACTTCAGAATGGGGAAATAATGTAATCCTGGTGAACGTTAACTGATGTGACTTTAGAGATTTTAGAAATCTGTCATCCATATACCAAAAATATACCGTAATTTCCGGACTATAAAGCACACCCATATATAAGCCACACCCACTGAATTTTACAAATATTTTTATTTTTAAAATAAATAAGCCGCACCTGTGTATAAGCCGCACCCGTCTATAAGCTGTCTACACTAATGAACTTTACACAGGCTTCAACGAAAGACACGTTACACACGTTGTAACGGGTGAAATATGTTGCGCTTCCTTTAGGAGCATAGCGGTATTTTGGGAAAAGATCGACACAGCATTTTTCCGCTATTACTCTGTGTGTTTAAGTTTCTTCGACTAACCCGTAACACTGTTGCCAAGAAAAATAAAAAAGCATGAGTTGTTGTAACTGGAGTTAGCGAGCTCTCCCTTCACCCAGACTCAACGCGTTACAACGGCTTGTATCTAAACAGTAGCCGACCAAGAAAGTCATTGTTCACTGTCTTCCTCCTTCCTTTCACAACTATTTCTCTCAGGAGTTCATCTTTTGGCATCGTCGTGCGTTTAAAAAAAAAAGTTTTTTCTCCCGATGCCGTGCAGCTCAGAACACAGGTGAGGTGCGTTTTTTTTGTTTCCGTTCAGAAATTTAATTGGTCTAATGTTATGGCGCTCAGTTTTTTGGCTTGAAGTTTGTGAAACCGGAAAAAACCCAGGAAAAATTCATAAATAAGCACATCAATATTAATAATCCACCTTCTCAACATTATCTATATGGATAACATTTGTATTACAAAGGACATAACAAAAAAAAAAACAACAACAACAACAAAAACACACTGCACCAGCCTCTATGAGCCGACGGTCCATACCGCGCGCTCACACAGCGAGCGTTATCATTAAATAAAGAGCTCCGAAGTCATTGGCATGGGTGGGTGAGCATCGTACACCACGAGCAGAGAACAACTGATTAAGTGATTAAGCAGTTCTTCACGTAAATGACAAAACATAAATAAGGCTCTAGAGATGATGAACAGAGAGGAAGGTGAGACTTAGAAAGCTGAACAGCTCTGTCGGGGAGGTAACAAGGACACACCCCGCCCACACTCCCCCCCCCCCCCCCCCCGGCGGGGTTGATAATGAGATTTTTCCTCGAGGGGATTACCCATTAACCCTGACCTATAGCGTTTAACCCTTCACATTGATGATGCTTAGCGCCTGGAGGATTTTCAGCCATTTCAGCCTGCAGAGTTAGTGAATCAATTACCGATGCGGCTTGTTACAAGGAAGAAACTAGTAGGGAGAACGTGGTATTATGTGTTCAAGACTGACTGTTTAACATATAAATAATAATCTTTTTCTTTTTTTCATAAGAAAGCTCAAGAAAATGATTCACAAGGCATCTGGTTGAGACTATCTGAGACAATGATGGAACAAGTTAAACTGTTTTTTTTTTTTTGGTTTTTTTTTTGCATAGGCAAAAAGCTTGTGTGATATAAAACCCTTCAAATATGAAGGTTGTGAGATATGAAGCTCTTAAGATATGAAGCTTGTGAGATATAAAGCTTGTGAGATTTGAAGCTCTTCAGATATGAAGCTCAAGAGATATGAAGCTCGTGAAATATGAAGCTTGTGAGATATGAAGTTCTTAAGATTTGAAGCTTGTGAGATATGAAGCTCTTCAGATATGAAGCTTGTGAGATATGAAGCTCTTCAGGTATGAAGCTCAAGAGATATGAAGCTCTTCAAATACAAAGCTTGTGAGATATGAAGCTCGTGAGATATGAAGCTTGTGAGATATGAAGTTCTTAAGATTTGAAGCTTGTGAGATATGAAGCTCTTCAGATACAAAGCTTGTGAGATATGAAGCTCGTGAGATATGAAGCTCTTTAGATATGAAGCTCTTCAGATATGAAACTTGTAAGATATGAAGCTCTTCAGGTATGAAGCTCAAGAGATATGAAGCTCTTCAGATACAAAGCTTGTGAGATATGAAGCTCGTGAGATATGAAGCTCTTCAGATATGAAGCTTGTGAGATATGAAGCTCTTCAGATATGAAGCTCGTGAGATATGAAGCTTGTGAGATATAAAGCTCTTCAGATATGAAGTTTGTGAGATATAAAGCTCTTCAGATATGAAGTTTGTGAGATATAAAGCTCTTCAGATATGAAGTTTGTGAGATATAAAGCTCTTCAGATATGAAGTTTGTGAGATATAAAGCTCTTCAGATATGAAGCTTGTGAGATATAAAGCTCTTCAGATATGAAGCTTGTGAGATATAAAGCTCTTCAGATATGAAGCTTGTGAGATATGAAGCTCTTAAGATACGAAGCTTGTGAGATATGAAGCTCTTCAGATATGAAGCTTGTGAGACAATGTTTATCAACATTAACATAAATTATAATTAAGTAATACAACAATAACAAAGTGGAGATCAATATTAGGGAATTACGGACAGAATGGTATGGAAAGAAAGAAAGAAAGAAAGAAAGAAAGAAAGAAAGAAAGAAAGAAAGAAAGAAAGAAAGAAAGAAAGAAAGAAAGAAAGAAAGAAACAAAGAAAGAAACAAAGAAAGAAACAAAGAAAGAAACAAAGAAACAAAGAAACAAAGAAACAAAGAAAGAAGATCCATTCTTAAATCATGTTCTGTTTAAAGGTCAGTTTGTTACAAGACAAGAGTAAAGTGTACACTTTATAAACACCAACACAATACTGTATTATTTGGGATTGAGCCAAAAAACATAAAAAAAAAAAAAAAACCCAAACATCTTCCTATATTAGACTGTACAAGTGCTAATTAGCCACACTGCTTCAAAACATGTTTCAATAGACCTGCGCTGGACGTCTAAAAGGCAGAAGGAATGAAAGAAAAGAATCATTTTTTGTTTGACTTCTTTAGAAAGTTAGAACCATTACCACTCTGAAGAACCTCTTGAGAAATCTGTGGAATCTAAAATTCAATTCAAATCTGGAATCTGCTCCTTCAAAACCATTAATCATAATAAAAAAATGTGCAGAGTATTCAAACTGTCAGATTCCTTCCATCAACCTTACTGCATAATAAAACTAAAGTCAAACCCAAAGAAAAAAATCATGCTTTTAAGTGCGTTTGACCTTTTTTGCGAAGAAAAAAAAAACATAACCGTATCGCTTCATTGAAGTCACTCATTTGGATGTTTTTAGCTCCGTAACCAGGAAATTCATGATGTTTATTTCACCAGCAGCTTAAGCAGTTGAAGAGCGTATACATTTACTTCAAATAAATTATACATAAAACAGAAAAGAATTAAAAAATTAGAATGTTTCTTAAGTTGCATTAGACTAGACTGTGTTCCTAGACATACAGTCAACCCCCGATAATTCGTGGTTCGGAACATCTGTGGGTTTTCATTCGGAGCCTAATTAACAGCAAGTTGCGGATTATTAAAAAATAACTGAACAGGGACTGAATAGATAGGAACGTTAGGAATACCAATGTTTTCACTAACAAATTCCATACAATTGTTTAAAACACTATTTTATGAAAGTGACAATGTCTAGATGAATTCACTAAGTTACCATAAGGGCTGCGAGGGTGCGTCCAAGATTGTCGGAACTCACGGGGGTCTTAGAACGTAACCTCTGCGAGTTCCGAACTTCGCAGATTGTTGAAACTCGCACGGGTCTTAAAACGTAACCTCCGCCCTTTCCGAACTTCGCAGATTGTTTGAATTCACGGGTCTTAGAACGTAACCACTGCGAGTTCCGAGCTTCGCAGATTGTCGGAACTCGAGCAGGTCTTAGAACGTAACCTTAGAACGTAACCTCCGCCCTTTCCGAACTTTGCAGATTGTTTGAATTCACGTGGGTCATAGAACGTAACCGCTGCGAGTTCCGAACTTCGATTATCGGAACTTTATATCTTAGAATGTAAACTCTGCGAGTTCCGAACTTCGCAGATTATCGGAACTCACGGGGGTCTGAGAATGTAACCTCCGCCCTTTCTGAACTTCGCAGATTTTTTGATCTCACGGGGGTCTTAGAACTTAACCTCCGCGAGTTCCGGGGGACCACTGTATTACATTGTATAAGATTGTATGAATGTAGCCAGCCTGCCTGAAGATTTTGGAAATTTTGCGAGCTAGAGGCGATTTCCAGCTAAATACCATCTCATGTGACGCTTTGATCGACTTGTTAGACGGCGGCTTGATCAGTTTTGTGGCAGTGCTTATTATTTGAATTTCCACCTATGTTAACACGATTAACATGAAATAGGTGACGATTTAGAGCAGACGACATGCAGAAAGTTCGCCTGCTTTTCACCATTGCCATTCAAATTCCATTTGTGCCTCATGTCACCTCTACCACCCCCATCAACCATCTTTTCCGCGCACTACAAACATGATGGCCCTCACACCACAGAAACTGTCGCAAGCAAATGAGCTCTGTGGCATGAAGAGACTCTGGTGACACTCAGAAATCAGCTGTTCAGTCCTCCGCTGAGCTGAGCAACCTGAGTCTCGCCATCAGATCCCTCATTCCGAATCACTTCTATGCATGGAGGCAGTAGCAGAAAAATCAGCAGGTGATTTATTTCTTTTTTTTTGTCGAGAAGGAATGCAGAAGAAGGTGAAAAGAGTGAAGAAAGAAAAGGAGAAAAAAAGTGTCTGGCTTTTTTTTTTCTTTCATTTTACTCAGTAACAATAGCTGCTGTTAAATTCCAGAGTAAAATGTGAACAGTTATTATCAAACATGAGCATGGACACATTAACATGGGCAAATATGATACACACCAGAAGCTGTTGTATTTAAAATCAAGAGAAGCACAATGGTGTGGTTCAAAAGTCTGAGATTATTCTTTTTAAATAAAGATAAATTGGAAAGGAATGCAAACAATTTTTAAATCCACTATATCGACAAAAGTTTGTGGACACCTGACTAAAATTTGGATGTGCTTTTTGAACACCCGATTCCGTTCCCTGTTTGCTGTTGTGATAATCCCCACGCAATAACCACATATGGCTGGAAAAGTCAGGTGTCCCAATACTTTTTTCTAATACTTTTGCACTCACATCTACAGTATTCCCTTCATCTGTGTATGTGTTCAGACAACACTCGCTCAAGATTGAATCTAAAATGGATCATGAGCTTTTTGAGATTGAGATTTTTTTGGTTTGTGATAGAAGTTGCAGTAACATTTGTTATGCTAAATTTGAGAAGACGTGTCTGCATTTTTACAGACATTTCGACTTCACTTTATGTCCTGTTCTATCATTTGTCATCAGACAGACAGACAGACAGACATTATTTATTGTCACTATTGTATCATCATTAGCACATTTTGGTTCACATGGGTCCTCACAATGTGCTAAATCCATGTACACACAAAAACAGACAGCCCCTCACACACAAAATCCCAGTCAGCGCCGTAAAGCATTAGTGCGTCCGCAACTACAGCAGCAGACCACCACGCCAAAACAAAATATAAAATAACTAAGGCATCAGTGATATCATATTTAATGAGCAACTGATTTCTGTAAACATAATTACTGCTAGAAAATGGCATTAGCTAACACCACTGTGTGAAGCAGCAGCCTGAGAAAGGCTTGAATTTTGATTCAATTATAGTTTTGTGTGTGCGTGTGTGTGTGTGTGTGGGTGTGCGTGTGCGTGTGAGTGTCTTACAGGCTGGTCAGTGCGATTGATTCCGGTCAAGAAGAGCGTCTCGGCGATGAATAGAGAAATGCACAAGTTCTTGTGGATGGTGTTGCGGTCGCTCTGCAGGCCTCGGAAGAAGCAGAAGGTGAAGATGCAGATGAGCAGGCAGACCAACGAGAGCAGGATGCCCACCCATGTAATCATATTCAACAACAGGTCATGCACCGGGTCTGCAGTCTGTCCCGAAAAAAAGAGAGGGAAAGAAAGAGAGAAAACAATACATAAGTAACACAATCTGAAACAAATTGCGAAAGCCCCAAACACACTCATTGTGAAGGGTTTGTAATGACACGGCTCTGGTTTAATTGCTCCTGTGTGGTTATGTGTGAAGTACCACTGTGGCTCATTCATGTCTACAAAACAATAACAAAAAAAATACGCACCAGCTACTGTGGCTTACCGTCACATAGTTTCTTTCCCTGGATATTATTAACGACCACGTGTGGCTGCAAGGCCCCAAATCTATCTGTCTCCAGATCCTGAACAGTGCTCATTATAAGCAAGAAGAGATTCATCTCTCAACACAAGCTGCTGAATGTTTACATAGCTTAATACAACTAAGGTTAGCATGGGCTATCCTGCAAGCAGTGAGCTGTCCAACATTTGTGGTCAGACCGAGGTCAAAAATAGTCCAATTAAAGTATAACAGCCAGGCCAACATTGGCTAGACTAATTAAATAAGTTTCAATAAGTGGACAGTTCGATTGTTCTTTTGACATTTCCTTGGGTTTGTGGCTGCACTTGCAGAAGCAATGCAGACACCACTCATCAAAACTCTAATTAAATCGTCTTCTTTTTTTTTCTTTGGTAAAAACCCTGAAGCTTCATATTTTTTTATTTATTTATATATTTTTTTTTTTTTCTTTTAACTTCCAGAGTAAAACAAGAAATGGCAATTTCAGATTTTATACTACAGTATTTCCTCTCGTTCTTCGTCTTCTAATAATAAGAACAATTTGAAAGAAAAAAAAAAATGGAGATCAATAAACACAAACATAATTGCATCCATTACACTGTGACAGTGTATGACGTGGGGTTCTTTGCAGACCTAATAAACAGTGTGCATAACTTTACAGAATATATACATCTATGATCTATCTATGATGTGTCTATGACCACTTATTGAACAAAAGTATTGGGTATTTCCAGCCATATGTGGTTCTTCCTCAAAGTGCTACCACAAAGATGGAGGCACAATGTTCTGTCTTTGGATGTGGTAGCATTACATTTTTGAACTTGGAGACCTAAACCTGTTCCCGCACGAGAATTCCCAATGCATAAAGCCATCTCCATGAAGATATGGTTTACATAGTTTGGAGTGGAAGATCTTGAGTGGCCTGCTGTAAAGCTCTGCCATCTACCCTATTAAACATCTTTGGAATGAATGAGAACGCTGACTAGACCCCAGGCCTCCTCACCTCACCTACATCAGATCATAACAGCAATTGGGCACTAAATGTGGAATTCAAATAAGCACATGTGACTTAGATTCAGGTCCAAGAACATTTGTCTACACAAACTCATGGTCATGCTGGAACATGTCTGGGTTTCCTAGTTCAAGTGAAGGGAAAAATGTAATGGTTCCACAGACATCACATGCAATTGATTGCCTTCACCGTCGTAGTGTTTGGAGAAGAACCACTTTTTTGGCATACGAATTCTGACTGAATTTGCCGTATTTGCATTTTGATAGTAATATCCATGCGCCTCACGGTGACAAAAGTAAAGTCTACAGGATCCCAGGACAAATTCTGCAAGTATGTAAAGACCTAACCTATCATCCTTTTAATCAAATGGTTTTCTGTCTCAATCCATTATTCCCCAATGCTTAAAAAAAAATTCCAATATACTCCCAGTGTAAAGAAAACGAGACAGTCCAAATAATAAAGTGCTTTGAAGAGCTCACTTAAGACCTTAAGGCTGTTCGTCTCAGAACGAGACACAAAATTGACTGTAATAATGCTGCTATACTACACTGCACATGGCCACTCACTCCTCCAGCACTTATAAAGACACCATTGAGGCATAGCATAGATTTATCTGTCAATTATTCATCACACTCTATTGTGCAGTACTTAGCCCTGCTCGTCTTATGGCCACTTTCACCTATGATGCATAGTTATAATTCTATATTTTGAGATTAAATAAATTGTTTTAGTGCATTAAAAATCCTTCTGGATTATTCATTGAAAAATATATAAAAGTTCATTTGATAAATTGTTGTTTACTGTGCCATTTTATCTACACAGTAACTTTTTGCAGGGGTTTGTATTTTCATTTTATTTATTTATTTATTTATTTATTAGATTTTTTTTGCAAATTTCTTAGCAAGAACGAGGAAAAGGCACCGAGCGGATGATTTATGAAAGCATACTCATAGGTTCTGTGGGCACCAACACAATGTCTGATTTCCCTCTAGACTCCGTTGTGTACAGTCCCACTGGAGGGCACTTGCACAGACGCACAGACAGGAAGTGCATGACTGATACTGGGACGTATGCGACAAAACCTTTGGGGACTGCGTGAGCCCCATCTTCGCATTAAAGCCTCAACCCTTTTTCCCCTCATTTCCTAACATTACTCATGAATATTAATGAGCAGAGGAAACAGAACACACCCACTATAATTCACTCAACATCAGTAATTTGCTTTGTGGGTGTGTGTGTGTGTGTTTGTGTACAAGCATTATACAGAAAATAGTGAATATTGCAGCTGCATTGAGTGAGTGAGTGAGTGAGGGAAGATTTGGTTGTTTTTGGCCATAGCACACATTTATCTCTAGGCTTATGAGACAAAAACAGAGAAAGGGAGCATGAGATAAATTTCTCTCTCAGGTACACTTGGCCCAGTGCTGTATTTCTCCTCTATGCATCTGTGTGTGCTACAGAAAAAGCAACATCTGCTTCTATATTCTCTTATATATATTTATACACACAGCATATGTAACGCAATATGAATAGATGGATATGTAAAGCTACCACAGAACAAAAAATGTAGTAACCATAGAAACGCATATCGGAGGCATAGGTAGACATGTGCATTGGCACACTGCTTGGTTTATAACTTTATTTACTAGTTACTGTGTTGTAGTTACACTGTAATAAGGGCACTGCAAACCAAGTTTTTCCCCCCCTGCAGTTTGTACGTTGGACAATTTGCAAACAGATTCATTATATGAAGTACATGAGCTTGAGGTCTATTTTTAACACCTATTCTATTACATGTGTATTTATGTCGGCTGAGGTTATAAATGTAGCTCATTAAAAGCAGTCGTATGAAAAAGATGTTGTACCAACAATAAATTCATGTCCAATAAAAAAAAAAAGTCTACTTTTAGACTGGGCTTACTGAAGTGCACAAGACTACTGCGTGACCTTGTTTACGTCTGATTGGTCAGAAGGGGTTGATTGGATTTTTATCAGAGCATCTCTGACCATAGCTACAGCTATGAGTCTATAGTCCTTAGACAATGACAGTCAAAATAAATCGATTAAAGATAATAATAATAATAATAATAAACATGTAATTGTTAAATATTTTTGCAAGGAGTCGCAAATTTAAATGTAAAGTATATGTAAAGCATATTCTTAACATGATTAGGATATAAAATTTCCTTTGGGGATGAACAAAGTTATCTATCTATCTATCTGTCCGTCCGTCCCTGTATAATTATCTATCTATCTATCTATCTATCTATCTATCTATCTATCTATCTATCTATCTATCTATCTATCTATCTATCTATCTATCTATCTATCTATCTATCTATCTATCTATCTATCTATCTATCTATCATTTTGTTTTAATATCTATCTATTGTAATGATATATCTATCTATTGTAATGATATATCTATCTTATCCTTCTTTTTTTTTTCTTATATTTAGTAGAGAATCAGGAAAAAAAAGGGCAAATACAGTAACTGTCTATAGATGCTACAGTGTAAGTAATAACAGGAACTAACTTGTTTTGTGGGTGTTACATATAAAATCAGATCCTTTATTTTTCCAATTAAAAAGGGTACATTTCAGTGCAAGGTCTTATTGGAAAATAATCAACTTTACAGTGGGAACCAGAGCTTGGGAACCAGCTGGGGTTGTGTGTGTGTTTTATTATTATTATTATTATTATTATAGCACATTGATATATATATTTTTTTTCACAAAGCGTTAGATTTGGAGAAATAGTTGTAAGTTTGTTACAGAAACCCAGCAACCCTGATGCTTGTGATTTCTTTGTTTTTTGTTGTGAATTTAATAAGTTGTTTCCAGATGAGACCCTTGTGGAATCATCAGAACGGTTTAAGAAAAGAAACATTTTTGTCAGTAAAACCAGATCGTGTAAATTGAATATACCTGATCAATTATTGCCTCTTGCGCATCGACGGGAATTTTTAGTTGTTTCTAGAACACAAATTCCACTCACACCTCCTCTGCCTCTATACTGTGATCACTGAATCACAAAAATTACAGTCATTCTCTATAGGCAGGTCATTTTACTCCCTGTGCCAAAAGGGTGTAACTCGTTCAAGCCCATACTCTGACATGACGTTAGTGTACAGCTGCATGTCGCTATGAGCCACTGTGGGCTCCAAAACCAAAATGAATGGTGCTGGAGAGAGTGGTGAAGTGCAGGGCCTTTGTCCTTGTGCTGATTTGACAATGTCACATCGAGCCTGTGCGGCTACTCGGAGTCTAATCAGTTCAGCGCACTTTGATGGTCCTTAGCAATCACTCCACACACAAATATACACACACACACACACACACACACACACTTCTGCATTGTCCTGCTTAGAAGCATTTTTAAAATGAATAAGGCGTTTCTGTCAATGTGAACTGACTGATGACTGTGAACCTTGAAAATGGAGAAAAATTATAAACAAATTCTGCTTGAAAACAGAGAAGCTATAAAAACATAAGAACGTAGAGAAGTTATACTTTTATATACTAGACTATTTATACACAGTCGTAAGGTGCAGTCAGAATTTCAATTCAACTCAAAGGAGTTCAATATGTTTTAGGTTAAATCTCTATCGCAGGCCACTCAAGATCTTCCACCCCAACCCATAAAACAGGGACATTGTTGTTTGGGACTCCTACTGTAGTCCAAGTAAAAGAAAAATTTTATGCTACTGTACCTCATCCAAAGACATCCTATAGAATTGTGGCTGGAAAAGTCAGCTGTCCCAATATTTTTTGTCAGCGGTCCCAACACTTTCTTAATTTTTATCTTGCTCTTTATTACATAGTGTACGTGGATAAAAACAAGCATGCCTTTGTCATGATAAAATAAATAAATAAATAAATAAATGTTGTACAATATAAATCTTTAATTACAATTATTATTTTTACTATGCACATTTTTAACATTATCCAAAAAATAAATAAATAAGTAAATAAAAAAAATACAAAAATAAAAATTATATATATATATATATATATATATAATTTCTCTCTCTCTCTCTCTCTCTCTCTCTCTCTCTCTCTCTCTCTCTGTCTCTTAATATTTGTATATTTTGAAAAAAAATAACAGAGATTTTAAACAAAAAAATGTGTTTTTCTCAAATCAATCACACATCCGGCAATTAAAACCGTCTGTGTGGAAACAGGAGTTCTGTTTGGTGTTCTGATTTTTTTTACTACATTGAATCATTTTTACAGTAATCATACAGAAATAATATTTTGTCTTAATGCTCTATGTTGAGTTTGGTTTCACTAAAAATAAACAGTTGCATGAAGCATCCAAATTTGTCCATGTTGATTAAAGTATTAAAAACTTAAAGTATTTATTTAAGGGTACATTTAAAACAGATAAAAATACGCAATGAAGTTGTGATGCGCGATAACTCATCACAATCATGCGATTGTGATTAAATGTTTTCATCTATCCACAGCCCTAATATATACAGGTGTATGTACACACATATCAAAAAATGATCAAATAAGTTCGCTTAAATGACTTCATTTTACTATGGCATTCGCAGCACGTCCAAACCTCCGCTGCTGATAATATTTAAATGGAGGCTGTGAAAAGGTTTTAATTCACACCTACCTTATGAATAAAACATACAGATTGTCTTTTGACACATCTCACAGATTTCAATTGGTATTATACTGGACGTGTGAGGCAAATAACACAAACAAAAACCTTTTTAACATATTGGGATTTTTTTTTTTTTCTACCCGTACATCATACATGATGTAATTCTCATATGCTGGCTTCCCTGATTGGTTAGATGTTTTTACATAGACATAACATGTTCTAATTCACTATATATTCTAGTGTAACAGTGTGTCCACATTCAAAAACCAAAAACCGATTAAAAACGTGTTTTGATATGGCAAAGTTTACTACAGAGGCTTAGAGGACACTTGACAGATTTACAGCTATTGACAAAATAGCAGAAAATGATGTCATAGCTATCTTTTACCCCGAATGTCAAAAAATTGACAAGGACCAATAGATATAACGTGGGTGGTGTGCATTCCTCTCAGCACAGCAGTGAACCAGCTGCGGCAGATGTTCACCTGAAGCTTAGAACCGGAAACGTTCTACATAATAAACTCGTTCGTTTTCGCTCTTTCTCTGTCTCAGTAATCAAACGCTGGCATCAATTATCCATGTCGAATGATCAAATTATGATGGCAAAACAAGTAACAAGCAAACAAACGTACAGAAAAAACAACAGCAAAAAAACCCAACTTGGAACATTGTCTTATAATCAAATGCATTTAATTGTGCTGCTTTTTGATAATACAGTTTGCATTATTCTCAAGGCCGGTACACTCAAACACCCCCCCCCCCCCCATTTCCCCTTTTTTTCAAAGACTTCTTCCTTCATTTGAATATTACAGAGACACAAGGGATATGTTACATTTTCCTTTCTTTCATAAGCTGAATTCCTAATGGTATCATATTTAGGGCATATACTTTGGATGGAAGCACAGCTCCATCTCCTCCATTTTCAGCCTGCAGAAAAGACAGTGAAAACGCCATTTGTCCTCTGTATGAGACCAGGCAGTCTCTCTGTGTGTTACTGTGCCAAATCTGTAGTGTGCTCAACAATTTCTAGACACGTTTTATCTCAAGATGGTCTGAAAGGGTACGCTAATGAGGGTTGTAGTCTGGTGAAATCGGCCTCTTCACCCCAAAGTGGATCAGTGTTAATTTGCTGTAAATTTGAGGCCAAGGTGTTTTTACTTTAGCTCATCATGACAACCGAATGAATAAGGGAAAAAAAAACACCTTAAGGTGTGAGGTGTAGGTCATGACGCCACGGCCAGAACAGCTTCAATGTGCTTCGGGAATAGATTTTACACGTCCACAGAGGTTTACTGGATGAACGGAGACTATTTATTCCAAATGCTACTTTAAGTGGCGAGGAAGATTTTCAGAATGTTACTAACAGTTAAGATCAGGAGACGCCATTATTTTTCCAATTAACCTCGACGAGTAACGCGATCACTACTGTGGGATCTGAAATGTCACGACGTTAGCGATTGACAATCTTCGTCACACAATGGCACAAAGTTATTACACTCTAGTTAGTGACTAAGGGTTGGATTACAATGTCTTTGAGTCAAATGGGTTCTGGGTAGTGATCACATCTATGTTTTGTCTACAGCAAGAGTGCAAAACATATACTGTACAGTGTCTGAAGGTTTGGTTCGCCCCAAAGAAGTGCTGAGTCATGAAAATCTCATTACAGATTCTTGTCTTGTCCTACAGGTCGTGGTTTATCTGCTAAAAAAAAAAAAAAACGGGCTCACCATCCAAACCCTGGAAACATCACCTTAGATATGATAAATAATTCGTTTACGGATGAGGGTTAAGAAATTGTTATGTAGTGCTATTTACAGTTCTCAGCAGAGCACCGTTGGCATTAATGTAGACATTACACACTAGGGTTGTAGACGGCATTAAAGAAAAAATTAATTCTAAATCCGAACTCTTCCAATGGAATTTTTTCTCTGGGAAATAAATCCCAAACCTATTCGTTGAATTTCTTCTAATTTTTATAATAATTGATTATCAATAATTAAATCATTGAATGTAATAATTAGCTATTTAAAGGTATGACACCCGTTCTCACAAATATTTATGAAATAGTAGCCATTTTACCGGCATCAGCCGTGTCACGACTGTATGATAGAGTGCTTTCAGAGCCACGGAGTGCACATCACTATTCAATTCCATTCGTGCCGGCTCAAAGAGACGGCTCTCGACTCATTTTCGAAAGCTGCTGCGTTCAGACGTTGGTTGGAAAAGCCAATATCTTGATGACAGAAGCAGCATCAATTTCATCTTTATTAAAGATTCCCAGTCTATGCACATCTAAATGAAAAAAAAAATAAATCTTGTACTGATTGTGTATATTGTTACTCGACAGAGCAGTGATCAGTTGTGAGTGGTGAAGTTGGACTGCTCCTCTGACTCCAGCTCACCTCTGAGTCACCACGACAGCTCTCTCTGAACATGTCCCGGACCCTGTGAGGACATGTATCCACTCCTCAGTGCCTTAAGGGCAGCCCACAGGTCTCTTTTTTGTAAAGGCTAATCAAAAAACCTGTCACAGCCCTCTCCGACTCTATTCCCATTTTTACCCTGTATATCTCTCTTTCCCTTGCAGATCTCCCATGAGACCTGCATCAGTGCAGTTCCAGTCTTGGATCTCTTGCAGTCTTTCATCTAACAAAGCCCAACTTTGTTTTCTTCTTCTTTCTCTCCCTCTTTCTGCCGCTTGTTATTACTATTTTTTTGTTTCTCTGCGTTCCTTTTATTGCACATAATTCTGAACGGTATATCCACCTCCAGCGGTGCCACTGGAAAGACAGAGAGGGACAAAAAGAAAGAGAGCTAAATCCCAAAGTAGGAAAGCACTTGAGAATATGGAAATGAGGCTTTTTGAATAAATGCACCTGGGTACCGCGCTGTCTGATTATCAAGCCCCGTGCTTCATCACTCGCTCTCTCCTTCCCATTCTGTGCTGGCATCTCTCAGTGGGTGAGCATCGGCCTGAACCGCTCAAATTTAAATACAAGCTGAACGGCTGGCCTCTACCACTGGCACAACAGCCACTGTCAAACAATGTTTAGTGCTGGTTCATCAAAAATCCTGCAACCCAACAATTTCCAAATTTTATCGAAGGCAATCGAAGCGATGGTCGCTACAGAGTCAATGAACGTCACGCTCCAATAGACCGGATGCAACACACAGCTTTGACCTCTGCAATACCACATGACCCGAATATTCATTTTGCTTTGAGAATGTACCAAGAATTCCAGCGTACATTTCCTTACAATGCGACTAACTTGTACACTGCTCTGGTTTGTTTCGTGGGTGCGTTTGTTTTATTTTATCTTCCATTTCTGCCACGTCTGATCATTGGTTTGTTTTCCTGATGTGTGCACCTGTTCAGAGCTCAGCCCTAATTAGGTTGATTTCATTTCCTTGATCTTTACTTTGCATAGGTCTTCTTATATGTTGCCATGTATTACTGAGCAGTCCGAGCTGTGTTTACATGTATTACTGAGCGGCTCCTGGTCTTTTTTTCTTTCATTTTTTTATTTATTTTATGCCCCTGCTCAACTCGGTATGCTGCAAAGAGTAAACAGTGATTTAGCATTACTAAGAGCAGAATCAAATCAACATTTGTTGTGACAACACTTTGCACTTAAAACAGCTTTAGACCTTATGCTTTTTCCTCACAGGTACTTTCTAAGGCTACCAAACTTTAACCTCTTGTAAAAATATGCATGTTGTTTCTGTAATTCTTAATGATGTCCACACGTCCCTGCACTGTTATAGCCTTTATATTCATTCACTGTACATATGCTTACATATATATATCACTTGCTGTAAATATGCTACATATTTATCTGCACTTTTGCTACATTTTGCACTGCTGGTAGATGCCAAACTGCATTTCGTTGCTGTGTACCTGTACAATGCAATGACAAAGTTCTATCTATCTGTCTGTCTGTCTGCCTGCCTGCCTGCCTGCCTGCCTGCCTACCTTTGGTCGGTCGGTCGGTCAGTCTGTTGGTCTGTCTGTCTGTCTGCCTACCTACCCACCCATCGGTCTGTCTGTCTGTCTGTCTGTCTGTCTGTCTGTCTGTCTGTCTGTCTGTCTGTCTGTCTGTTTACCTACCTACGTACCTACCTACCTACCCACCCGTCTGTCTGTCTGTCTGTCTGTATACCCAGCCACCCACCCATCGGTCTGTCTGTCTGTCTGTCTGTCTGTCTGGCTGGCTGTCTGTCTGGCTGTCTGGCTGTCTGGCTGGCTGTCTGTCTGTCTGTCTGTCTGTCTGGCTGTCTGGCTGTCTGGCTGTCTGTCGATCTATCTATTTAACGGTATGATCTGAGATCGCTATGGTATGAATTCTTCCATTTGTTTTATATTTATGCAAGTATGATAAAAACGTCAACATTCATTTTGTAAAATTTTGTTTACTGGAAACCTTTATTTTATTTTTTGTAAGTTTAGATATCTTAGTTATATCAAATAACTTACGTTTTTTTTTTTAATTGAAACACTGATTTTAAATCAATGACTACAAATACTCAAGAATTACAAATACGTATATTGAAAATGTATGTATACGTAAAATAACATAGTAAGGTGATTTACACGCAACACTGCTACTTGTGAACTCTGAAATATAAAATATTTAAGTAAACGAAACAATGGACAAAAAAAAAACAACCACCATAGCTCCAACATGGATCGAGGGAAACAGCGAAAACCATTAAAGACATCAATCACGAAGGTCAAAGAGATGTGAAATGTGAGTATATGGTCTGTGGGAAACCTGATCCTTAACAAAATTATTCATGTCACCAATTTGTTACCAAATCATATCCTAGCGGAATCTGTAATATGGTCAAATATCAAATTTCAAGTTTCATATTACGTTTAATCCTGAGATTTACAACCCTTCTGGCCACTTTAGTGTTCATCCTGTTTATTTCACCTCAGGCATGTTTTTAATGATTATTTAATGACTCGCACTTCAATGACTTCAACGTTTCAGTTCCAAACAAAATCTTTACACAAGCAGCCAAGTCAAGCATTCCGGCTCCTACCTTGACGTCGACGTGGGCCATGAGCACAGCAAAGTTGGTCAGGTGTGTGCAGGAGCAGGTGGTGTGCGTGCGGTTGGTAGCAAGGAGACGGCAGTCTTGTGTAGACCAGAAGCCTGTCATGCTGCGCTTGGAGTAGCTCCAGAACGAGCAGTTTGGGTTGAAGTTCTCCTCCGACTGCTGTGGGCGAGAAGCCAAACATGGCGTGAGGAACACGGGGTCCTAGTGGCCACCTTTTCTTTATATATCCGTGCTTCCTTTTCTAGAGTACTAGGTCACTGAACAAATTCCAGGACACAAATTGATTTTTTTCATGACTGCACT
Organism: Silurus aristotelis; assembly: GCF_946808225.1. NCBI lineage: Eukaryota > Metazoa > Chordata > Actinopteri > Siluriformes > Siluridae > Silurus > Silurus aristotelis. The sequence continues at coordinate 11,026,578 of NC_139600.1, read as the reverse complement.
TTACAATCACTGTGCTGATGCTAACTCGTCCATTCACACTGAAATCATGGCGGAATGGGAATTGGAGAACATAAAATAAAATAAATAAATGAATGAATAAAAAAATAATCAGCAGCATTTTGAATCACTGAATGGTGGAAACTATGAATGAGGGCTAACAAAAGGAGATTGGTATTCCCATTACTGTACCACCTCACATTTATATGATTACTCAATTTAATCAATATGTTAAAAAGTGGATTGCATTTATTTGATTTGTTTCATTTTTAGAAAATATTATAAAGAATTATTTATATATTATTGAACCAAGCAGGAATTTTATTTTAAATTGTTTTGAAAATGTAAACTGTTCGAATGTTGATCACAAATATTAATATTAATAAACTGCACTATAAAAAAAAAAAGTTAAGCAATTTTTTATAACTTAAAAAAACTGTATGTCAAAATTAAACCAACCCGTGACTTAAAAACAAATATACGTAGCGAACCGTGGATTTTGTGCCCTGTTACACCCCTAATATATATATATATATATATATATATATATATATATATATATATATATATATATATATATATATATATACACACACACACACACACACACACACACACACACACACACACACACACACACACACACACACACACACACACACACACACACACACAGACATTGCAACTTTGATATATTTGCTGTTGTTAACAATAATTCCCTCTGTATATCACTTACTGCTGTTTATTATTGATGCGATCATTAGTGCTGTTGAATTGCTCTCTCATTGCCATTGCAGACGATATATATAAAAAAATAAATTATGGCAATTATGGGAAAGCAAATGTCTGCATGTTGTGTTTCAGAAGAGCCGTAAAAATAATCCATCGAATCATCTGACATTTCCTAATATATCACCAAAAAAAAAAAAAGTGCAGCACTTGTTGACAACCTTAATCTTCTTCATTCTTTCTCCATCTCTTTTTCATAACATCTTTCTAATCCCTCGCTCTCGCAGACATGAACACACGTAGACACAGCGTCGACGAGCTTGGTTTTTTTTTTTTTACCTGTATAATGAGCAAGAGCACTGAAATCCGAGTAGCCGCTGTGTTTGGGTCTACGTGGGTTCTGATTTAAATCGTGTGGAAGAGGAGAGCTGAAACTAGCATAAACGCCGGCTGTATGAGTAAGCGACCTGCAGGGAAAACTGATAAAGCCGGTATTTATACAGCCGCCTCAGGCACCCGTTTCCACCACTCTGAAGTGTACGCCACGCTGAATGTCGACTGAACAGAAAAATCGTGCAGAGGGAGAAGGGCCAAAGTTTCACTGAGTGTCTGGAACAACTTAAAAAAAAAGTTTGGGTTTTGTCCTCTGTGGAAAAATAACGAGGTAGCCATAAACAACTTGCCAGATTATCCAGATTATAGATTTATATAAAGTCAAGGTAGGGTGCAGGATTATGGTAATGCGTTTGACTTGCATGGGTACTGCCAACCATTTTTTGTCAGTTTGTTCCATAAAAATAATCCTTAAGATTACTCCTAGCCAGTCTGTTTTCTCTGGCAGCACATAATTTAAATAGTGGAAAAATGGAGCATTCCCACAGGTAGCCTCCAAAACATTTTAGCACTAAATGCCAGTTTCACTTTACCACAATTGCTCTGTTTCTTGGAACTTTTTTTTTTTATAATCTCCATTTAATCTCTATAAACTTTATTTATTCCCAATTTGGTAATTTCATTAGACAAATTCCCACCATCTGGCCAGCTCTAACCCTAAGTGAAGGCTAGCCAGCCACCACATCTTCTCATAGAGATATTCCAAAGGGATTACATTCTCTCCTACCAAGAATCAATGGTCAATTGGGTGTCTTGGACTTTGACTCGTTTACATTTATGGCATTTGGCACACAGCCGTATCCAGAGCGACATCTCATTTAATACAACTGAGCAATCAAGTCAAGTCACGTTTATTTCTATAGCGCTTTTCACAATGGACATTGTCTCAAAGCAGCTTTAAGGAATTTAAGAATTGGGCATTAAAGGATAAGAGCCTGGCCCAAGAGCCCAGCCGAGACAACTTACTGCTGGGTTTTCAACTCACAACCTTCAGATTAGAAGTCCAATGTCTTACTCCCCTAAATAAACACTTCTCAGCAATTACTGATGTGATTTGAACTTTCCCCTTTCTGCTTCTTCTTTTGTATTTTCACTATAAGGAATACCGGAAAAACCAAGATTCTTACTTGGATGTGGCGAACTGTGAATACGACAGGGTCCGACAAGTACACTTTATTGCTGTCCTTGTTGATTGCCGCCGTTATGATGGGCGAGTTGACGATGACGGTGTAGTTGGTGCTGAGAGCCTCGCTGCTGAACTTCATGCTGGCGTTTTCGGTAGACAGGTACGTGCCCAGGTGCTTGTAAAGCACAAATGCCATACGTATTTCACCTAGGGCATGAAGAGAGAGAGAGAGAGAGAGAGAGAGAGAGAGAGAGAGAGAGAGAGAGAGAGAGAGAGAGAGAGAGAGAGAGGCCATTTTTAGTACATGCCTTTGGGAAATGAATAATGAAAAAAAGTTTATGAAGTATTTTTTTTTTTTTTGCACTACATGCCCTTGAGTCATTGTTTTTTTTGCTTAGCAGGACTCCATTCATTTCCATGTTAATTGGCTAACTGATCCCTACAAGAGTTCATTTATAATTAGCACTGTTAATATTTGTAAGTGAAAAGTCTCAATAGGTCAGGGTCATCCAGCAGTGTTTTGCATTGGACTTTAATGAAGAAGGATTTTTTTTTTTTGGACTGCCTCACATGCTTTAGGTGTTGGAAATCATTAAAGTCTCAGCAGCACTGGATTAAATGGTATGTCAAATCACAGACAGTAGGGATGGTAAGATTTACAGATTCGGCGTGCATCAGATACGAGACATTTTTATCCCAATGCATCGTTTCCTTTTATTATTCAGATTATTTTATTATTCAGAAAATGACAAATAATTTGTGACCAATAATTTATATGTGGGTTGGTTTGTCCTCACTAAACTGTTTCCTGAGCACCACTACTGCTACGTGAATATCATAACACTATGGAGGCCGAAGCGTGTCACATCAAATGTAGATTAACATAGCAGAGGTTGAGCTGTATTTTCCTGGAGACTAAACAAGAAAAGTACATTTGGTTTGATCTTTTTTCTTTTTTGTTTGTGAAAGAGTTAAAGTTCAGAAGTAAATGTATGATTTTTAGTCTGTCTGAACCAAAGAAATAAAAGCAAACTATATGATTCGCATAGCATCATATTTTTTTCGCATTGTCGTTCTGAATCGCACTGCATCGCTACCAAACCCTACATCATGAAACAATTAAGAATGAAACAGTGTTCATATAAATCCACTGTGGTCATTAGCTCTATTGATGATATCACTGTGCCGCCTTTACTCCACTTTAAAAAGGTGAATGAACTCTGGATCTGCTCAGTGCTGGAACTTGTATTCATGTGAAGTTTGATTAGCCATAAGGCTGTAAAGCTTTGTTCCTCACAGCTGCACTTACTGTGAGAGACAAAGGTTTCAAGAGAGCGGTTAAAAAAAAAAAAAAAAAAAAAAAAAAAACCAGAAAAAAAAAAAAAAAAAAAACCAGAAAAAAAAAAAAAAAAAAAGTCTACCAACCTGAGAGCCGATTTGATTTAGCCTCATTGAAATGTCATTGTTGCTTCATTGCCGGCTTGGATAAAAGCTACATTTCAGTTTCCTAACCTCCCACTCCTCTTTTTCGTTACGTGCCTCCACCTCCTCCTGCTGCATGCTGAAATGAAAGAGCCCCCCCGCCCCCCCAACCCACCGATGCTCCAGCCTCACCGACAAGAAAAGAAAACCAATTTGTGTGATTCCTGTCGATGACAGCGACGCGCCAGGTGCTGGGTGGGAATATTAAAAACGGAGGGAAGAGAAGCGAGCTTTGATGATGCATGGCTCACGGCCACTTGCTTACTCATAAAGCTGCATAAAGAGCCATGCGACGAGCAACTGTGTCTCATTTGCATGAAAGCGCAAGTAATAAAGCCCAAGGAAAAAAGAGGATAGTTTTCTTGATTGACAAATCAGAATATAATACGCAGATTGGACTCGGGCGGAAAGGGGAATGCTTTCTTAACTTGTGTAATGCACTGAGGGACTAATACTTTTCATATCCTGAGTCGTGCATTCAAACAGATAGGAGTGACTGGATTTTTTTTTTCCCTAAATTGCAGCAACTCGACACACAAGTCAAGCTTTTCCTGCACATACAGTCATTTGGGGAGTCAATAAACCTGATGCAAGCAAACTGTCATAACCAGTCTCAACAATAATGACTCAAACCTATTTAGGTTTGAATTCCAAAATTATTATCACGCATGCAAATTCTATTATAATAAACAACAATCCCACCTGTTTAAAAAAAAAAGCCCCATTTAGGCTACAAATGCAATTCAGGCAGCAAATTAAAAGTATTATGTGATCTTTTCGGTGCCGTCATTTCCCTCCCTTATTATATTAGTATGATGGCTCGTTGGGAGGTTAGTTGATGTGAAAATTAGGATGGCTATAAAAGAAAACAAAAAAATTCTGCCTAATGAGCATTTATGGCGTTGAAGCAATCTTCCCAAACCACAAGTTACAGCATATAGACAAAAGTTTGTAAACAGCCGACCATAAGATGATTATGTGCTTCTTCAACATCTGATTTCACCTTTAGTCCACATTTGCTGTTATAATATCCTCCACTCTTCTGGGAAGATGTTCCACTAGATTTTTGAAGTGTACTTGTGGAGATTTGTGCTCATTCAGCTACAAGGGTATTAGTAAAGATAGGTACTGATGTAGGTGAGGTGAGGAGGTCTGGGGGTGCAGTCAGCATTACAGTTCATCCCAAAGGTGTTCAATAGGATTGCGATCAGAGATTAAATACAGGCTACTCAAGAACCTCCAGTCCAACCCCGCGCAAGTTCTGAAAAATGTATTTCATACGTCATTAACGTTACATGGCATGATGGTGTATTTTCTTCACAGACCTTCATTCAAAATGCTAGACTTTATTTTATGAATATTCTAGTTTGTCAATATTAACATTCCCAGAAAAGCTTGGTGAAATCCTAATCAATTAAAACACATCTTACCGTTTAATACTGTAGATTTTATTATCCAATCTAATTAATGTAGGAAAACTCCTGTAAAAAAATATCCTGCCATATATAGTAGTGTATAGTATAGTATATGTACGTTTGTATATATGTGTATAGTATATGTTTTATATACAGTGGAAAGTCGATACTCACGACCTCGATAGTACGTGACTTTTCATTTGGAAGCGGACTAAGAGTATCTCGCGAAAAATCTGATAGTTGGCGAGAAGCCGCGAGTGGTTTGAAAGTTTGTACTAATAAATTACATAGAAATGTTGGAAAAACTATTTTATTATTGTATTATTCATTCAAAAGTAGTAAATAAAACATTCCCAATTTTTGCCGAGTGTACAGTAAATGTACAATTCCCCTTGAAAAAGGAACCATCAAAAGGAGAAAGTCAAAACCTCACGATTTTTTTGTTACTCGTGAGGGGTCATAGAACGTAACCCCCCGCGAGTATCGAGGTTGCACTGTATTTCTCTGATTGCTGTTGGGATGAGTAAGAAAAAAAATAAACCTTACATTACATCATGTATGTAAAAAATAAAGAGTCTGGAACCTTGAATGAGATGTGAAACACACATTAGACTGTAGTGTTGGTTTCTCCATGTGGTAACACAAAACTGCTAGGTGACCTGTGACCTGTCAATCATCGAAATGCACTAAAATAGTGTAGTTAAATATTTACAAAATTGTAGGCGTTTAGGTACTGAAAATCCAGTTCAGGAACTTGTCAAGTGCCAAATATCTACACAATCTCTTAATAGTTAATTCCTTGAAAATTTAAGATAAAGTCAATAAAGCAGTACGAAGTTCAAACAAGTTGACAGGTTGCTTTAATGATATGAGCCTAGACAGCTGTAGGTGACCTACCGTTCCTGCCATGTTGTTTAAGGGTGTTGGCAGACAGGTGGATGGAGTTGCTTTGGTCTCCAGTCTGAGGAAACTTCAGATCTGGGAGGTTGCCATCTGTGCTCATCCGAGCCACCTCCAGCTCTGCAGGAGATAAACAAAAGCACACAACCAAACAGGAACAAGTTATTAGCTCTGGTCATTAAACAAACAGTGTCGAAAATCCTTCAGGGTCATAATTACAGGCTTGCATCCATGCCGGCTACCGTTGCATCATGGTAGGTTGGTTCTTTTAGAAATTAAATAATTAATAGATAATAATGTTTTAATGTTTACCAACACAAAAGAATGCCCAGTGGCTTACATATTTCATCAAGATATTCCTGACCTATTAGTGTAATTGATGGAATTGTTGCTACGAGGAAAACGCGGTAGCGCAATCACACGTGTTACTTCGAATTAAACGGGATACTTTTCTGCAATGCAATAAACCGTAGTATGTTTCACACACACACACACACCGATGATCTTGCAGATCTCCAGGACGGCGCTGATTTCTGCCGTTTTATTCACAGGTTTTTGTTTTGTATTCACCGATATGACAACGAATACAAAGGTAAAGTGGAATCGGCAGGGGGGCGAGTGAGGCCGCTGACTAACAGAAGTACTCTTCATTCCCGAAAACCTTAAGGTCTCATGACTCGCTGCGCACTGAGCATTGTCAGAGATGCTGAAAATAACACGCTAATCTCAGCAAATCTGCTTACTATTTTATGAGACAGGACGTGCTCACAAAAAGCGCAGGATCAAAAGCCATGTGTCTCCGAGAATAGGAATACGGCGTGCCAGATCTCTCCGAGGTGCTTTACCTTAGCTTCAACCACCAAGGGAAACATCTTTTTGATCCTTTGTTTTATATCCCAGTGTACTGTGTTCAGTGTACCCTTTATAAATTTAGTGCATTGCTGCAATACACTACATTTGAAACCACAAAAATGGGGCTCTGTCGTTCAATCAGATTGGAATGAGGGGAATTTTTTTGAAGGCTACTGGATTTTGAGACTTGCAGTCGAGGGTCAGTGAACTTGTTCAGAAGGCATGTCACAGTGGACTTAAATTTGGATCTGCATGACATTGGAGTTCACCTTGACATGGATTCTACTTTAAGTCAACATGGCACTGGAGATGTCTCTACGTCTGATGATCACAGCACTGGGACTCTTTTAATGTGTCCTTTTTTGTTTCACACTGTTGGGGCTCATTTAAAAGTGGACTCCATTTCAGATTAGAATAACATCTATTGCTCACTTTACCACAGATTCCTATTCAGAGAACTGTAATACTTCATTTTACTACATGTTTCATGTATATTTTAAAGGAGAGCCTGGGGAATTATTATTATGTCAATGGGACTCTTGCTTTTAAACTTGGATCAGCATGACATTGGCATTCGTTGATATACGACTGATTTCGAATCAGAATATATGATATATCAGTACTGCACATTCCAGTTTGGGTCTAAATACTGTTTATTGCTCACTTTCCAACATGCTCTTTTTTGGATAATCATAACTCCATCTACATTTTTTTTTTACTAGAACATAGGCATTTTTTCACTGAGTTACAGTATGAACCTGGCATGCACCTAATTTTGCAGCACTGCGAGATCACGATGCTACAGCTTCCACTTTGCATCAGAAAAGCACAGTAAAATCTATTCAGGATTAGAATTAGCATTAGAGACTTCTTTCCTATAGACTTCAATTTGGATTAGTGTAGCTGTGGAGTATAATTTTAAGTAGCTGAGGATTAAGTTTTTTTTTTTTTTTCTTTGATCCACCTTATGATTAGAATAAGGCTAGATTCATTATTGCTAGAGACTTCAATTTCAGCATAATATACGTAGGGACGATTGAGCCAGAAGAAATAATCGAAATCATAATAAATAAAAGAAAAACTAAAATAAATACTAGTGGAAACAATCGCTATGATTAATACACGATGATTCAAATATCATTCCATACTTCATGGACATGTTGGACCTCTAACATTGAAGTGCGCTTTACCGCATTTTATATTCAAATAGCACCGGGACTGAGTTTAAAGAGCACACATGAGCTCACTTTGTACCGGTTCTGGATCAGAATACCATCAAACCTGATTTTGCTATAGACCGCAGTTTGGAGCAGCATAGTAAGGACCTCATTTCGCTTATAAACTCCAAGGACATTCTGGAGTAGTTAAGTACTGGAGCTCACTTTACGATGGAATGCGTTTTGGATTGGATTACCATCAGGGGTCACTTTGCTACATACTTCAACTTGGATCAGCGTTTGGGAATGGTCTCCTTTTTGGATCGGTGTAGCGTCGTCCCTAACTTTACTACGCACTTGATTTTTAATAGTGCATTGTGACTGTTTCCATGGACCCACTATAGCTCAGTATAGAAGTTTGGGCTGACTTTGCAACAGATTCCAGTTCTTTAATGGGAACTCTGGATCATCGCAGCGCTCTTTATTACGGACTCCATTTATAATTCAAATAGCATTAGGGCCTTTGCCTTCTATGGGTCCCATTTTGATCCCAGAACTTCTGATATCACAAAATATCACAATGAGCATTGTTTTACTGTTATCTCTGCTCTGAATCCAGTGTGCCAGGTGGGTGACTCAGGGGACAAGTAGGCCAAACAAACCTTATAACACTGCAAACTAAGTGTATCAAACAGGAGCTAGAGGTGTGCTAAACGTGTCAAACCTGCCTGATTAATCTCGGCGCAGCATGAAGGGCATAAAACCAGCACCATAAAGGAGCTTGTTGAGAGTGTCTCCAGCGCTCTCTCTCTCTCTCTCTCTCTCTCTCTCTCTCTTTCCCTCTCTGTCTGTCTCCCACGCTCTTTCTCTCTCTCTCTCTCTCTCTCTCTCACCGCCCTAAATCCCTTAATATCAAGATAAATTGGGTGCCAGACACAATAAATTCCATTTTATTAATTCCCAAAATGCTCGCTTCTCCAGCATAGCAAGAGAGACCTACATTTCAGAGTTGCCATGGCAGCCGGTTTCGAACTTAATCCTTGTGTTTTGGAGGAAGGAGATGCACCGTATCAGCAAATCCATTCTCGCGTATACGCAACACTTCTTAACCGCGCCACGCCACATGTAATCTCCAGCCTCGGAGAAATACACAGCGTGGCGTGTGCGCGCATAAAGCAGGAGCGTCCTGAATCGCCCGAATGCGAGTGTATACAGTATATAGAGTTTCTCTCTATAAAACAGATGTGGGGTTTGACCGAAAACATGGGGGTGGCTTCGAAAACGTATGGAAAAGGATGCTGAATATCATGCGCCGTGGATTCGACTGAAAAACTGCTCATTATCTCGTTCCTACACGGGCAGCCGTGTTGCGATGCAGGTCACTTTGAGAACTGATGAGAAAACCGTACATATAACATTCACCTTTAAACTCGCCTGGTACCGCGAGCAGATACACGGGCGGCACCGAACCCCTACACACTTTCATGATGAAATGAATTAGACATAGAGAGAGTGAGAGAGTTGCTTCAGACGGTATCCGTGCAGTGAATGCCTCTGGGACTGCGCCGAGCTAGTCAATAAAATGCTCGTCCAGAATACACACTGTAGCAAAGAAGTGAAGATGAATGTGGCCCGAGGCCCAAAAACCCTTGGGGACACCTGATAAAGACTTCAGTAATCGGACGGCATGTTCCGAAGAGAAAAAGTGTGCTTTTACATTTCAAGTCTTAATTTTTAATTAAATTTGTTTTGTAAAAGCTATGATGTAATCAGTAGTTGTTCTCAGAAGTTAAGCCTCTGGGTCCCAGTATCGACACTTTTGGGGCCCCTGAGCAAGGCCCTTAACCCTATGTGCTCTTGGGGTGCTGTATCATGGCTGACCCTGCACTCTGACCCCCTGCTCCGAACATTGGTGGTATATGCGAAGTAAGAATTTCACTGTGCTGTACATTAATAATTGATTATTTATATATAAATTCTCTCTCTCTATATATATATATAGAAAACGGCTGCTTATTTTATAGACAGTTGAGGGTAAATATTTCTTAAAGAAATGAAACCTTCAAACTTCTACAGTTAATGCGTAGGTTTTTCCATGAAAAAAATAAAAACATTTAGGTGATTGTTACAATGATCTTGTTTAAAGTGAAAAATAATGTAGACTAATATCATTATAAAACCTATAAAGTTTCCGATTTTTTTCTGTGGTTTGTCATGTTTTGGACTGTAACTTTTTTTATTATTATTATTCACCCACATTGCATTTGGAACCTTCTGGGATTCTGTGTTTAGTAGATAAATTAAGTAAAATGTTGCTTTTCTTGCCCCAAAATATTAGGTGAGAAAAACTTTTGCCCTGAATTCAAATTTGATTTACGCACCATTTTGTAAAGTCCTAATAAAAATGTGATACTCCACAGACTCATGTGATTTGCGTGGACTTACGGATGTTGTTGGTGTTTTCCTGGACAACGTCGGTTTTGAGCAGATTGTCAGCCAGCACGAAAGCCCCCTGCTCCACCGTGTCCAGCAGCATGGTGGCGGCGCGCAACTGCTCTCCTGCTGACAACGCTCTCCAGGCCGTGTGTGCCTGAGGCTGCAGCAGGTTATTCACCGTCTCCACCATCGCCTAGGGGAAGAGCACCATGTTAGCGCTGGCATCACACTAATCCTAAACAAAACAGCCATATGCAGCGTGCTCAGAGGTTTAGTAATGACGCTCGAGACACAGCGTGGCGGTTCGTTGCCGCTAGCGTGTGTCAGGATAGGTTAGCTTTTAGCTTTCTTACTTCCATCCTGGCCCAAGGAAACAGGCATTTCTGTAAACCTATCACTACTAGTAGATGCTTTATTGGTAAGTCTCACTTCAGTTTACAATGTAATGAAGTGGTGTTATGAACAAAATGATGTTTTCCTGTATTGTTCCATGATTTACAGCAGAACCTCGATACTTGAGACATTGACACTTGTGACCTTGATAGTTCGTGACTTTTTAATCGACCGAGAGTAACTCATGTGTAAATCTGATAGTTGGCGAGAAGCCGTGAGTGGCTCAAAAGTTTGGAGTAACATTTCAAAACAGAGTTTGTACTAATAATTCAACTCAGCTACTAATTCAAACTACTTCTATCTGACTTTTAACACTATATGGACCAAAGTTTGTGGCCACCTATAACCTCATTCCACATTTAGTCTCCATTTGCTCCATTTCCCACTCTTCTGGGACGATGTTTCACTAGATTCTAAAGTGTGCTTGTGCTTTTATCTACCAGGGTGTAATTAAAGTCAGGTACTGGGGTGCATTTAAAGTTCCAATGAATCCCAAAGATTTTTAACAGAATTGAGCTCTAAAACAGGTCAAGATCTTCCACTCCAACCCATGCAAACCATAGCTTCATGGAGAGTTCAGTTTATGTGGTAAAGTCAAATTGACAGTTGCAGTTGCCCAGGTCTGAACCTAATGTTTCTGTGTACTTTTATTTAATCTCATAAAAGATATTAACATTTAAACAGTTGCAGATTTCAAGTCTAAATGGAATGCCAGTGTCGATTAATTAAAGCCCTGTTTTGTTCATCCTGGATGGTCCGGAAGATTCTCATAAAAACAGCCTGTACGTTTGGAGAACTTGAACTGTATTTAATATTACACCAAAAATGAAATCACTGGAGACTAAAGTATCCCCAGTGATAAAGTTTATGCACCAACTTTATCATCGAAATGCCAAATGCAACCTTACAGCAAGGATTTTTATTAAAATATTTTCCTCAGTTCCACTGCTCAGCATCTAATTTGTCTTTATCGCATAAACTAAAATCTCCATATTCAGATCAGGTACTTGATGTCTGCACAGTGCAGGTTGTTGTTGGACACCGAAGTACCTGCCCTCAGCAGATTGATTCATTGCCTATTAATATTGTTTAACCTCTATTACTGAGGCCTGCTCACTTCGTACTCCCCCTGACAAGAAGCCCGACACAGTGCTGAGACTGAGAATCCAGACCAATTAAAGATTTAAATTGCCAATGGCAAAACATGACAAGAATACCAATAGGGGAGGAAAAAAAAACGATTAAGGAAATACTTGTAAATATGGAGAAGTTTCAGCTTTTATGGTTAAAAAAAAATAAATCTATAAAGCTTTCAGACATTTCTCGAAGGAAAGTAACAAAGCGGGAAAGAAAAGAATTTAAACAACTGACAGCACTCACTCGCATCTTTAAGTCAACTTTCTAATTTTTACCTACTTCAAAGCCCACATGCTCAGGGCTAGAGTTTACATCCGCTGGATTTTCAAAGCACGGAAAGCTACATTTGATCGTAAATGCAAGGCAACACATGTGTGAGAGAACATCGTCAGACCCTTCAGAGGAAGAAAAGACCAGCTCTGATGCTGGGTGCTGCCGGAGCAGACAGTGAACCCGAGGGATACGCTGGCTTTTGATCAATTGGCAATGAAAGAAAATGAGTTTTTTAAATAGCAGGGATGAGAAATCGAATGGAGGGAAAAAAAAAAAAAAAAACAAAGGAAAGGAAGGAAAACAACCGTCTGTCTGCCCTTCTGCGTGTCTGTCTGTCTTTTCCTGCACGTAATCAGAAGAATCATGCAATAATTTGTGAACCTTGCCTCATCGGATTCGGAGGCAGATGGGGAAATGGGCGCTTCTGATGTGGGGGATTGTAAGGGATCTGGCTGGAGAGAATAAGAAAGGAAGTGTTTTCGAAGATGAGCGCTTGGAACATTCCGCTGTCAACTCTCAAATGTGATCAGGTGTCGATTATCTAACAGTTTTACCGACTGTAGTACAAAACCTATGTTTGTAACAATGCACTTGTTGCACTTGTACTTGTAGAGGGACCTGAGTGCTGGATTTACCACTACAACAAATCTAAAAAAAAAAAAAAAACAAGAACAAACAACAAAAATAATCAGATCAAATAAAAAAAAAAATGCAAATACTGCGTGTCCGAGCGCCGCTTTGTGAATGGAGGGCAAGGCCTCTACAGCCCTCAAATGGAGTCAGGGTGTTGATTTTTTTGTTTAGCCTGGTATCCTTATCCTGGTTTAACTCATTTCCCTTCATCCCCCACGAAGCCTGTCTGGATGCTAAGCTCTTTTTCCTAGGCTGCCGTGGTTTAGGCCAGCCTGAGGAAGCTTGCGCCGCTATAAGGGATTACACGTCTGATCCTGCGCATCCCTCCACACACAAGCAGATTAGCGCCTGACCTCAGATCAGCACCAGGCCAAGCCACTTCAGCCTGAGCGAGTTCTTCACATAGACACAGGCCTGAGGTTGTCACAGGTTCACTGATAGCCGAATAGTGCTACCATTATGCTTTTGTGTCAGATCACTCGATTCGAGGCTGCTTTTGAGGGACTGTTATCTGTCTAAAAACTTTTTGTTTTTATCTTTATTTTATCAAAAAACATCAGGTGACACAACTTGTCTTTTAAAAATCATATCAACCATATTACGAAAACATGCTTCTTCCACCTTCGAAATATTGCTAAGCTAAGAAACATGTCTGTATATGATGCAGGGAAGCTCATCCATGCGATTGTAATGCATTACCAGGTGTTTGTCCTGCATCATTAATATACAAGCTACCGTTTGTCCAGAATGCAGCAGTTCTCACAAGGTCGAGAAAATATGATCATATAACCCCGATCTTATCGTCGCTACACTGGCTACCTGTTAAGTTTCGAATCGACTACAAACTACTGCTACTTACCTACAAAACACTAAATGGTTTAGCTCCCAATTATCTATCCAGTCTTCTAACACACTACAATCTGTCACACTCCCTGAGATCTCAAAACTCTGGCCTTCTAGTAGTTCCTAGAATAGCAAAGTTCACTAAATGTGGTAGAGCGTTTTCACATTTAGCTCCTAAACTCTGGAATAGTCTTTCTGACAGTGTTCGGGGCTCAGACACACTCTCCCAGTTTAAGTGCAGATTAAAAACTTATGTGTAGGCTTTGCTAAAAAGATATCACATATCACACCATATCCTTGTGCTCCAGAACATCTGATCACATGCACATGATCAACATGTGCTTGTTAATATCATGAACAGCAGCTACGCTAATTTCTCTCCACTGTTTCTCTTTCTCTACCCATCCCGAGGCATCCTGAGGTTGCTCCAGCTCCAGTCACATCCCACCTCATGAAGACCGTGGACCTTTAAGGAAGTAGATGCCGACGCCCCAAACATCCCGATCCCCATCTAGCGACGTACCAGTGCCAATTAGATTCTACCTCATGTAGAGTTTGGACACTGGACCTCTTTGAGTGTTTAAAGGCTCTGGCATGGAGAAGCTGTTGTTGGATCTGTGATAATTGCAAATGTTGAGCTATTTTATGAGTTGCTCAGTAGCTCCTGTAAATAACTGTATAAGACTGTAGAAAGGACATGATTTATAATCTTACATGGCAGTGCTCATGTTAGTTCTCACTCTCCAGTGTTCTGTATTGTTTGAAGACTATAATAACACTCTTGATATCACCCAAATGAGGATGGGTTCCTCTTTTAAATCTGGTTCCTCTCAAGGTTTCTTCCTCATAACATTAAGGTAGTTTTTCCTTGCCACAGTCGCCATGGCTGCTCATCAGGTATAAATACACATCATTTACCTCAACTGTTAAATTCTGTAAAGCTGCTTTGAGACAATGTCCGCTGTGAAAGCGCTTTCGAAATACGGACTTGACAAACTTGACTTGACACTGTGCTTCATAGAGTTCCTGATATGTTCCTGATATGTTCCTGAGTTCCTGTTTATGATAAATCCCATCAGCATTTATAACATTTACAAAGCAACAGATATCAGAAAAATGTTTGTCAATTTTAAAGGAAAGGTGAAATAACTACTGGAGGTGTCTTATATTATATAGTCAAAAGATTGTGGACACCTGACCATAAGATCTGGCTTTTTGAACATCCCATCCTATAGCAGGCCACTCCAGATCTTCCACTCCAACCAATGAAACCATATCTTCATAGAGATGGGTCTCCAAGTTCAACCGAAGCTGAAAATTGAATGCTACATCCAAAGACATTTAATACAAGTGTATGCCTCCATCAACAAAGAAACACATGAAGATATGGTTTGAAGGCATGGGTTGAAGTGGAAGATGTTGAGTGGCCTGATAAAGAGCTCAGACTTTAATCCATTTTAAATAATAAGTTAAATAAGTTGTTTTGGAATGCTGATGCAGCCCAGGCCTCCTCACCCTACATCAGTGTCTGGCATCAATCACACCTAGTGAAACTTCTTTTCTCAAGAAGAGTGGAGGTTACTATAACAGCGAATGAGAACCAACTGTGGAATCTGATGTTCAAAAAGCATGTCCACAAACTTTTGTCTGTAAAAAGTGTAGCTGAAAAACATTTGTACATCAAAACCCACCGCTTTAATTTGGCTCATGTTAGCAAACAAGCAGAAAAAAATGCGCTCCTACGGTAAACGGTGCTTGAAAGCGTTTCCTTGCTGTTCTTGTAATTCCGTAAACCAAGAACAAACCTTGATAATATTCAAAGCCTTGCATGTAAATGAATAAAAAAAAAAAATCCTAAATGATCTGAGAAAAAGACACATTTGCATTGCAAATGAGCCCTTTCTCAATAATCTGGGATTTTCAGATATGATAGTGTATTAGTAATAGAAAGGAAGATTACTTTATGTGGAATTACTTTCCACATAAATGCACCCATTTGAATAGAGTGAGCTCGTACTTAGCAGAGACGGAGCATGCAGAACGGCTGAGCGCTTTTTGTAATTGGTTTCTCGCGCACGCTCCGCACGCCGTATGTCGAAGCCAATGTTCTGCCACGTGACCTAAAAGCACATTTGTCTCCAGGGTTGCATCCTAATATGATATGAGAGGAACCGAGAGGAACAAGCTTTATCAGTGTGAAGGACGCTGCGCACACACGTGCTTCGGAGTTTAGCCTTGCTCTGTTCATATGTGTAAATGCATGTGTGTGTGTGTGTGTGCGCTGCACATTGTTATTAAGTGTTTGTATAAGACACATTTCCAGCTTTGGGGTTAAGGAAATGTAAAAGATCAGAGAGACACCATTACACTTACATGAAGAAAGAAATATCTAGAAAAACAAGTAAAGAAATGAAGAAACCTTTTGAGAATGTCCAAACACACACACACACACACACACACACACACACACACACACACACACACACACACACACACACACACACACACACACAGACATGCATTTCAGACCAATTTCTCTATTGTTTCTGACTAGTGCACTCTGACCATTCATTCAAAGGACATGAAAATGCCAACGTTAGATGCTACAAGATGCTAGCCGATTTATGCTACAAGTGCCCACAGTGCTGAATGCGAATGTCTTACGCCAGTTCTCTTTGACCCCGGCAACACGTGAGGTGACAGTTTAAATCTAATTGGATAGAAACTCTAATCAAAACTTACACTCCAGGAAGAAGTTAATACTCCTGGGCATGGAATTCACCAGAGCTGCACAGGTTGTTGCTGGGATCCTCTTTCACTCCTGCTCAGTATTTAGTAGAAGCACCCTTTTGAACTAATACAGCCAGGAGTCTTTTTGGGAAAGATGCAACAAGTTTTTCACACCTGGATTTGGGGATCCTCTGCCATTCCTCCTTGCAGATCCTCGCCGGTTCTGTCAGGTTGGATGGTAAACGTTAGTTGAACAGACATTTTTAGGTCTCTCCAGAGATGCTCAATTAAGTTTAAGTCAGGGCTCTGGCTGGGCCATTCAAGAAAAGTCACGGAGTTGTTGAGAAGACACTCCTTCGTTATTTTAGCTGTGTGATTAGGGTCATTGTCTTGTTGGAAGGTAAACAAGTCTGAGGTCCAGAGCACT
The DNA here is from genome assembly GCF_946808225.1 of Silurus aristotelis. Classification (NCBI taxonomy): domain Eukaryota; kingdom Metazoa; phylum Chordata; class Actinopteri; order Siluriformes; family Siluridae; genus Silurus; species Silurus aristotelis. Next base: position 11,009,655 of record NC_139600.1, on the reverse strand, counting down.
CTGGAGAAGGTTTTCATCCAGGATATCCCTGTACTTGGCCGCATTCATCTTTCCCTCGATTGCAACCAGTCGTCCTGTCCCTGCAGCTGAAAAACACCCCCACAGCATGATGCTGCCACCACCATGCTTCACTGTTGGGACTGTATTAGACAGGTGATGAGCAGTGCCTGGTTTTCTTCACACATAGCACTTAGAATTAAGGCCAACAAGTTCTATCTTGGTCTCATCAGACCAGAAAATCTTATTTCTCACCATCTTGGAGTCCTTCAGGTGTTTTTTTTTTTAGCAAACTCCATGCGGGCTTTCATGTGTCTTACACTGAGGAGAGACTTCCTTCGGGCCATTCTGCCATAAAGCCCCGACTGGTAATGGGCTGCAGTGATGGTTGACTTTCTACAACTTTATCCCATCCTCCGACTGCATCTCTGGAGCTCAGCCACATTGATCTTTGGGTTCTTCTTTACCTCTCTTACCAAGGCTCTTCTCCCCTGATAGCTCAGTTTGGCTGGACAGCCAGCTTTAGGAAGGATTCGGGTCGTCCCAAACGTCTACCATTTAAGGATTATGGAGGCCACTGTGCTCTCTGAGCTCTTCAGGCAGTTCCTTTGACCTCATGATTCTCATTTGCTCTGACATGCATTGTGATCTGGAAGGTCTTATATAGACAGGTGTGTGGTTTTCCTAATCAAGCCCAATCAGTAGATTCAAACACAGCTGGACTCAAATGAAGGCGTAGAACCATCTCAAGGATGATCAGAAGAAATGTATAGCACCTGAGTTAAATATATGAGTGTCACAGCAAAGGGTCTGTCAATATGGGGTGCTATGTGTACATTAATGAATAAAAAAAGAAATTAACTTAAATGATATTAGCAAATGGCTGCAATATAACAAAGAGTGAAAATATAAGGGGGTCTTAATACTTTCCGTACCCACTGTGTGTGTGTGTGTATATATATATATATATATATATATATATATATATATATATATATATATATATATATATATATATATATATATATATAGTGAAATATATACAGTATATACATTATATTAATAAGTTAAAGCTACATAAGGTCAGAATCAACTACCATAATATATTTATTTAAGTTAAAAGCTTTTTGTTGTATTTTTTATATAACTACCACTTGCTTTGCCGGTTCACCCTTACGCCAAATGTCACAAAAATGCTGTGAATGTATAAAGAAGCAGTTTTATGCTGGATGTTTTATTCCTCCTACACTATCTCCTCTATAACAGGGTTTTAGCTTAATGGTACTCTTCGACCATAACCTGTGTGAGCTCCGTGTGAGGATATGTAGACTGTAAACATAAACACAACCGCCTCTGTCTTGACTTATTTTGTCTCAAACTCTCTCTGTTTTGGCCTCTGACATCAAAACTGTCAGATTTAAGTTTTTTTTTCCCCACATTCTCGCATACATGTGTTTAGGACTGAATGTGAGGCTGCATCGCCGGAATTGACAGGAAGGGGGAAAAAAAAGGTGTGCTGTGAAGTGTTTTCTTGGCGAGTTCAGATTTGCAGGCGAGACTCTCGTGCTTGTGGTGAAGAGCGGACAGAAAACACTCCCGTTCCCCTAATCAATTAACGTCCCGGCGCTCTCACCCTGCCGCAATCAATGCCTCTGTTTACACACCCAGCAGCTGCTGCTCTATCATTTCTCTCCGTTTCTCTGTAATTCCCTCTCTTTAATCCAGCACAGACAAACTAGTGATGCAGCACAGGCTAGTCAGGTGAACAAAGTGACGCATGCGCCGTCCTCTGCGCAGAGCGTGCTGACAATCATTTGTACTCAGGCAATTAACTGTCCCTGACCACCCATGTGAAATAAACCATCTTGCTGACAGGAAACTGATGTGTTTATACACTGTGTCAGAGCTTAGCGGCTAGCGATATTGGAATTACTGCGAGTAGGGTTGCATAGATTCTGATACTGGTATTTTGCACTCAGAAATATAAACTGCTCCCATTCCGGCATCCAGTGTCATGTGATGCATATGTGACAAAAGCCAAGTGTGAGCTGTCGTGCTAATGAACAGACGACTCCAAATGACGACAATCTGGCCATATTTCACTATTAATGATGGCAATAAACAGCAGATTATAAGAAAAAACCTCACACATTACGAGAAATAAAATAGATTTTCTACCAAGAAAGAAAGCCTGATTCGGATTCTATATTCTTCTACCTCATGCTAGATTCTTCTACCCGCTTCTAGATTCTTCTACCTCATGCTAGATTCTTCTACCCCATGCTAGATTCTTCTACCCGATTCTAGATTCTTCTACCTGATTCTAGATTCTTCTACCTGATTCTAGATTCTTCTACCTGATTCTTCTACCAAGGAAGAAAACCGCATATACACTTTGAGATTGGGCCCCTTGAATTAAGCAACAAAAAAAAATACTGCAATTTTAGATCTTTTATCACCAGAGTTTTAAACTTGAGTATTTCTCGAATATATCTTCTCATAAATATGTGATGTTTTTTTCCCCTCATGAATGTGCCTTTTCTCTCAATATTCTGTTTTAAACTTAGAAATACTGAGTTTTAATCTTCCTGCCCGTCTCCTTCCAATTCCTTTCGGTTAAAATCCCATATTGGCTGTAACATGCCGTCGTAACATTGCACTGGTCGCATGATTATAATGTTTCATCCGATAGCCTGATAGCTGTAGATTGCATTGAGCAGAACACCTGCACAGCCATGATAGCAGTTAAAACGGCTTTTCAATATCTTCAAAATCAACAGAGGCTACTAAAAACAGACATTGTAGCCGACTTTGGAGCTCTTTTCCTGCTAGAACTCTGCTTTAGTCAATCAGTTTTCAAGCCACCAGATTTACACAGGCCCAAATTGTATGCTATTTTGCATGGTCATAGTTTTTCTGATAATATTTCTTCTGAGAATGATATATAACCCTGCAAGTACCAAAAAACGTATGTACTTATATGTACTGTCTAAAAAAAACAATATTGGTTTAACTGTCAGCTTGTCAGAATTGAAGTCTTTTCTAAGTGAATTCATGCTTCCACACATTAAACCAAATCATTATTATAAATACAGCCCACTTTTTTTGTGAAGAAAATCTCTGTCTGCTGTGCATGTGCTATCTGCAGTGGCTGTGAAATATAGATGTTGTTGCAGTCAATCAATAATTCATCGGCCTGTGCTGCCTGCACTGTTCGCATCCTCAGACATCCTTCTTCACATCATGTATTTATGGACAGCACCTAACACTCCATGTGCTGAGCTTTGCTTCACTGCAAAGGCTGTCTTCATGTACGACGATCTGTATTTTTATTTTTTTTTGCACGTGGGTGTAGCTTGTCATTACAGTGTTGTTGACAATAGTCAGCTGCTTGAAATATCATCCTTGAAAGGACCATATGGGCTCAAACTTTTTTTGTTTTTAGTAAGACTAGCAAGCATGATGCAACTGATTGAGGTGCAAAAAAAAACAGCTTTGGATACGGAGATGTAGAGAGCACAGCTATCAGAATGGTGCAACTGATTGGAGCAAAAGCTTTAGACCTGGTGACCTCTCTGGGGGCGCCGGCATTGTTCAGCTGAATCTCTGTGAATTTTACAGAAATCTTATTTATATGGCTTCTTGTAAAAACACTAGGAACAATCTCAGAAAGATTGAATGGCAGATGGGAACATACAATACCCCGAACGGGACACCAGTCCACTGCACAATTTGGATGTTCATTTATACTTAGCATGAATTATGCTACAAGTTTGTTGATATAATATAACTATTAGTATTTTTAATAAATTACACACTATACCCTATGGATAATAAAAATTGGGACACCTCGTTTTTCCAGCCATACGTGTTTTTTCCTCAAACTGTGACCACTGAATCTGCAGACACACAATTGTACAGAATGTATGTGGATGTGGTAGCATTCAATTTCCCTTCCCTAGCATCCAATCTTCCTAGGATACCCCACGATCCATGAAGAAATGGTTTACATTGGTTGGAGTGGAAGATCTTAAGTAGCCTGCTATAGAGCTCTGACACCTATAGAGCTCTGACATCACGTTTATTATAACATCAAAAGAAAACTACATGTGTTAAGGAGCTTTGAGTAAACTACTCACAACCTTATTGCACAGCTTTTGTTCCGGAATCATTCATACCCAGCACTTCACTACAACATCTCTCAAACAAGGCTTTCAATTCGTTTCTCAGTACAATAACACCTCAAAATCATTATAGTATAATCGCACATATGAGGTTCCTGGTTAATTCCTGAGCTCTGATTACTGTCTGTCAAGTCAAGTTTATTTCTATAGCACTTTTCACAATGGATATTGTCTCAAAGCAGCTTTACAGAATTTAACAGTTAAGGTGAACGGTGTGTATTTATCCCTGATGAGCAGCCTGTGGACTGTGGCGAGGAAAAACTCCCTTAGATGTTAAGGAAGAAACCTTGAGAGAAACCAGACTCAAAAGGAGAACCCATCCTCATTTGGGTGACATCAAGAGTGTGATTATAGTCTTTAAAACAATACAGAACACTGGAGAGTGAGAACTAACATGAGCACTGGAATGTAAGATTATGAGTAATGTCCTTTCTACAGTCTTATACAGTCATTGTCTGTATGGAGTTCCTCATTCTCAGGTTCCCTCAGAGTTTTCAGGTGTTCTTTCCACCTCCCAATAGTTGTGTAATTGTAACTATAAATCGTCTCAGAATGTGAATGAGAAAAACGTGATGTGATTGGCTAGCCATAATTTAAAAGCCTTTAATCTTTTGAAAAATTTCAAAGAATTTTCTGAAAATGTTTCTGAGAAAGACAGAGTCACTAAATTGACAACAATAGTGTTCACATTCTGGCTCCTAGTTGTTGATTGTTATAAGTGTTTGCATTCAATTTGTAGCTTCAGCTCCAGAGTCCAAACTTGCAAGGCCACAGAGAAACGGTGTGTTTTTCAGGTTTATGGTTAAACCTTGAATAATTTTTTTGCTATAATAACAATAATTATAATAAATATAATTAATGATTTTTATTACTATTATTATTATTTATTTATTTTTTATTCGCCTGCTAAGGTGCTAGAGAAGCTGGAGTGCTTTTTCAAAGGCTATGTCAACACTAATTTGGATACATTTGAAAAAGGCATTTTTCCTCACTGAAATGTTTAAAAACGTGTACATACCTGTACTGCACATGATTAATTAAAGTGTTAAACGCTTCAAACTGTTTCATTTCCCCCTGGTATATATTTACTTTCTGGCTCTTTAAAACATTGCGGCAATGGTGAGGAAAGACACCGCCACATGACAAAAAATTCTGCAAAAATTGACAAAAAGTCACTGTTTTCAAGGATCCGAACTTTAACGCGAAAACCGCATTTTCAAATGTATCCATTTTGGAGAGTGTTTTCAAAAAGCTACATTTTCATTGAATAAAAAACGCATTTCTTTTTTACAAAAATTTATAAGTATGGACATGGACTAAGTAGACATTCTTATTGCTAAAGCTTTTTGAATCTTCTTTAGAATAAGGTTTGATGAGTGTTCTCCTAACAAGTGTTTTTTTTTAATTTTTTATAAGCATTGAAAATTAGGAAAAAGAAAAAAAAACTTTGAAACTTTTATGGGGCAGAAAGTCATGACCAGCACAATCAATACACCCTGGTGTTGAGAAGATCCTGTTCCTTCTGTGCCTGTGTGTAAACTTTCTTCTTACAGGTCAGGACCTGATCGAAGAAAGATTCAGGACAAGCAGGACAAACTTGGCTGTGGGTTCCTTTTCTTCTGTTTGCCTGCTCTTTGCTTTTTATATTGTTTTTGTTTAACTAAAAAAGAACTTTAATATTAACCTAAGAATTTTAATGTCTCTTTTATTTAAAAAAAAAAAGTAATTTTATCTTTAATCATTTTTATTTCCCTGATATTCTCTACTTCAACATGTAGCACTTTTACACAATAATTATGCATATTTTTTAATAATTTTGACAAATAATACTACAAACTAATTGATATTATTCTATATTATAATATTAAAATAATAATAATAATTAAAAACAAATTTAATAAGCAAACTCATATGAATGATTGTTAGGTTTCAGGAGAAAATGAGCACCGAATCGAATTTCCTCACACAAATGGAAGGAAAAAAAGGGAAGCTTTTTTTTTTATCTGTAGCAGTTAATAATAACACAGCAAATTTCACAACACAATTGCTCCTCCGCAGTCACTAAATTTCATTTGGCATACAGTGAAAGAAAAAAAAAGAAATGTATATGAACGTGCAAAATGAATTACTGTTCTGTTCCTGTGTTTGTTCCTGCTTTCAATTTGTTTTCGATTGCAAAAGCAGCAGAATTGCTCGGGTTGAGCTGAAAATGACTGTCATTTAGAGAATTCATGCAATGTTTAGGAAATGGTCTGAGGTACATTTTTTGTCATCAGCAGATTTGCAGCAATTTGTTAATAATGTGATGAACATCATTTTCAGCTCAGTGGCAGGATGGAGGGTTTTTTTTATTTTTATTTTAACCCACCCAGGAAACAGTGTGAACCTTTGAGACCTGAATAGCATGATGAAGTGCAGGAGAGGGCGTTTTAACATGCATGCCGTGGCGTCTCGGCCTTTTCTGACTCGAGATTATGCTCTATTAAAAGCAATTTGCAGCAAATGAGGTGATGTTTTGATTCAAGGCCTCAAAGGATCGGGGATGGTTTAGGTATAAAAAAATAAAAAAGGGGGACAAACAAAACAGAACATGACCTCTGTATAAATGAAGGGCAAGACATGAGGTACTACATAGACGGAGGCTGAGTAAAAGAAAGGGACTGGCGTAAGAATGAGGTAATGGCAAAGAGAAAGGTTTCAATACCTGTACAAAGAAGCGGCAGGAGCGCTCCCTTTTCTGCAGCTGAAAAGTCAGAATAACTTCATTAGAACTTAAGCAAAATGCACACAACCTCTCGCATTAACCGCTTTTTATTAGTGCCTTACCTGCGTTCACACTAAGCTTGTGTCATTTTTTACTGGTGTGCATGGTCCGACAAGCTAACTAGTTAAACACAAGGCATGCTAGCCTTGTTCATAAATTGGCAAAACAAGCTACACTATATGGACAGAGGTTTGTGGACACCTGATCGTAAGATTCTATATGGTTTTTGAACATCTTATTGCATATTCGGTCCCCATTTGCTGTTATAATAACCTCAACTTCCTCTTATGGGAAGATGTTTCACTAGATTTTGGAATGTGATTGTCGAGATTTGTGCTCAATCAGCCACAAAGTTAGTAAAATCAGGTGCTGATGTAGGGTGAGGAGACCTGAAGTGCAGTAAAAGTGCAGAGATGTTTACTAAGGTTGGGGTCAGAGCTCTATAGCAGACCACTCAAGAGCTTCCTCTCCAATATCTACATGGAGATGGTTTTGTGCACAGGGGGATAGTCATGCTAGAATGGGTCTCTTAGTTTTAATAAAAGAAAATTAAAACCTACATCATCAAAAGACATCCTGTACAACACAAAAGAGTTTGTGAGAAGTTTGGGAAATACATATGGCCGGGAAAAGTCAGGTGTCACAATACTTTTGTCCTTATAGTGTACTTGTATCGCTACTATCTTTCCATATTTATTAAAAAAAATGATGTGATGAGATAAATCCATGGTTGTGTAGGAAGTAAAGTTGTGAGCTGGGAACTGGAAAAAAAATGCGTTAGGCCGTAAGCACCATAGGCTTATGGTAAAGACCAATTAAAGCTAATGGTTTTGGATTTGTCACTGTATTACATCACACCCAGTTTACATCTAATTGAGAAAGTTTTTTTGTACTTAGTAAAAATTGAAACATTCGTTGAATCACTAGCGTGAACGTAAGGCAAAAAGGCTTGACAGAAGAATTTAGTATGATGTAAGAAGAAAGAGAAATACATCAGCATCAAAGATCAAAATGTTACAGCATTAGTAAAACAGCAATATATAGAGCAATACAGTGCAAGGGGGAATCTTTGACACATGAATTACAGAGCAGTGCAGCGCAAGAAGCACTGGACAAAAATAATCGGCGGCAAACTCTCTGCCGGTCTAGTCACTACCTGCCAGAACGTGCTAACATCTTCTCCTAAACTGTTATGATGGTCGTCTTGTACTGGAGCTAGGCCCGCTGTTCTGCGCTGAGGCCCCATTCTTCTGCATTATCCTCCCTGTTAGCATCACTGTTGGCAGCTCTGACGCTCCTTTCATCTGCAAAGTGTCGAGGAGCTCACGGTTTGCAGACTCAACTGTGAGCTAAACCCACTGCACTGCTATCAAAGGGATCGTTTCTAATGCTAGCGCAGTGTGACGAACAAACCCAGAGGCTAGCGTGACATTTGGGATGATACGAATTATACAGGGAAAAGGAGTGCCGGGAGTGAGAGGGGTGACCTTGAGGAAGCAAGCCTGCAAGATGAAGAGAGAAAAGGAGAAAAGGACTTTCTTTCCCTGGAAGTCTTGGTTTCTTGTTATTGTCGGGGGAAGGTGAAAGCATTTCCACCTAACTAACTTCACAGGCTGAAGTCTGAGCCTTCGGTTTTGACTGGTGTATGGATAGGGCCGATCTTTTCCAGGCCTTCCGCTGGATACACACAATAATCAAACACAGGGACTCATTTGGTGGATATACTGTAGAAGCTGAATTGAACAAAGAGATCGTTTATCAATTTCCTTTATTTGGATACCAGAAACACATAAAGTGGAAAATTCTAATCTTTTTGTGAATATATTGTGAATTAATAGAATTTTTCTATTAAAGGGGGTCAATTAATTTGGAACTGGCTATTCTTAAACATATTATGTAAATCCATCTCTAATTATATTTGCATACAGTCCTTATTCAGGCCAGCTGTATATGTGGATTGAAATAAATTGTAATGAATTGAATCGAATCGAATCAAATAGAACCCACATTGTAATACAATGGTAGACTGTCTAAATCATTTCCTTTGGAAATATTGTACATTCTCAGGATGTATAAACATACCAAAGAAATATTCGTAAAAACATCGAATCAAATCAAAATGCATCATCATTGGAAGAATTGCATGAATTTTGTGTCAGTTGCTCAAGCGATTAGGCTGAATGCATTCGGCAGAATTTAGCAGTACCATAACGGTTCAGGAAATCTGAAAAGCTAAGGTTCGTGGGTTCGGTCTCTAGTGTGCATCATTGAATGTGATTCTTACCTCAGTCATCTGTTACTAATGGAGTTCCCACTGAGCGCTGCTATTCTGCCCCTGTGAGTAATGCACTTAACCCCTGAGTATCCCCATGATGTCCTGCAGCTAAAAAATTCTCCGTCCATTTCTCCTGGAACTATAAAAGCCTTCTTTTAAAACATTTATGCTATAGTAGTGTATATATAGAAACCTGTCCGAACTGCTGTAGCCTATAGACCGATCGAGAAACCGCCGACTCGAACTGTCAAGTTTGGATCACAGACTGAAAAAGCTTTGACTATACAGTAGGACACAAAGTGTAAAAAAAACATGACATTTGTGTGGTTTTCTTGTCTAAAGGAGATACGTACAGGCCATCTGTTATTTTTCATGCCACATCACGTTGTATATCTTCTTCTTGAACCCTTTTCCTCAGCGTCAGTTAGAAAGAAACATGATTTACAATAACGCTAATGATGATCATGATCGACTTTCAAAATGGGACAGGAAGCACACTGGCGGTTTGCGTTGGCTGCTCCGAGCACCAGAAGGAAAAGAAAGGAAAAACAAGCTCTGAGGATGTATTCTTGGGAGTTTGTCGGCCTCCATGCTGAAAGTGTTTTTATTGGCCTCGGAATGGCAAAGCCGAACGCAGAGGGATCGTTCGGGCTTGGCAGGGATGACCATCATTAAAAAAAACCCTACTGTTTATCTCTCCCCACCAAACACTTATTTTCAACACTCTCCTACTTTCAGGCATGTTGAAATCCCTCAATCGGAACTTCACAGCCAACCATAATTGCTTCCCTACACCCAAATGTGTAAATGCCAGCAAATATGTATTAGTCTGAAAGAACTTGACTTAAAGAACTTGACTGGACTCAGAGACGTCGAAGCTGTCACGGATTCCCGTCTCCATACTTGTCAAACAATCTTACCGCCGCATGTGATCACTTCCAACTAGCCGCTGCTTTGGGTTTGAAGCCTGCTTGGAAGGTATCCAAACATTGAACAGCTTGCTATGAGAGTTAAATCAAGTGCGGCGGCTGGCCCACAAAATTTCATACTCGTATAAAACGTGTTTATAATCCATACTCGAGGACTCTACTGAGTTTAGAAAAGCTTCGTGGCTGTGATACCTTATTGAGACTGCGAGCGGCGCTGTCTTTGCCCCCGGGTGTGAGATTGCGCAGCTGGACGTCTAGCAGGTCCACCAGCTGACCCAAAGCTCGCACTGTGTACGTGATGTCTCCGGAGTGGATGCGGTTCTTGGTCTGCTCGGATAGCTCGCGTGAGATGATGGCCGCTGGCTCGCCAGCTCGGATCTGCGAACCAAAGCACAGGCATCAATTACCCTTTATTATAATATTAAATCTCAATTCTTAAATCTTTATCTCAGGATGTACAGTGCTGTAAATATCCGCACTGTGACTTTTCTCCTCTTCTTATGTTGCAACCTGGAAATAAAATGGATTTAATTTGGATTCAATGTCATTAAATATCACAAAATTGAAGCATGATGATGGGAGCATTCAGTGCGTTGGGAGTTCATGTTGAAATGATGTAACAAACGCATCGGCCATGTGAACCATGTGTTAACGGATACAAATACAGATGCAAATAGGAAACACCCTTTAGACTTGTTTTTTCTTTTTCTCTCACTTTTTTGCTCCAGGAGCCAAATTTAAACTTTGTTTTTTTTTATTTGGTTTCTTTCCCATTTACACAATTTTATACCTTATTTTATTGTTACCAAATAAACCAGTTTTGAGAAAATCTATATGCAAGATTATAATGCGATGGTGCTTAAAGGACTCTTTTGGGAGACACTGCATCTCCTAATCGTAGATTTTGAAAGAAAGAAATTATGAGCAATTATGAGCAAATCAAAAACCAGAGACTACCCTAACATCACTAGTAGGAAGAAAGGAAGAAAAAGACAAAAGACAGGCAGAGGAACAAAAAGGAAGGAAGGAAGGAAGGAAGGAAGGAAGGAAGGAAGGAAGGAAGGAAGGAAGGAAGGAAGGAAGGAAGGAAGGAAAAGACAGGGATAAAAAAGGCTGAGAAAAGAATTAAGGAATGGGAAAGAAAAGAATGGACAGAAAAAATAAAGGAAGGAAGGAAGGAAGGAAGGAAGGAAGGAAGGAAGGAAAAGACAGTGATAATCAAAAAGGCAGAGAAAGGAATTCGGGAAGGTGAGAGAAAAGAATGGACAGAAAAAATGAAGGAAGAAATGAAGGAAAAAAGAAAGAAAGAAAGAAAGAAAGAAAGAAAGAAAGAAAGAAAGAAAGAAAGAAAGAAAGAAAGAAAGAAAGAAAGAAAGAAAGAAAGAAAGAAAGAAAGAAAGAAAATCATTCGATCAATCCCTCAATGTTCAGTCAATGAAGTTTCACTTTAAATTCGAATTTGGATATTTGATGTGTTAAACAGATGCAGTCAGAATCCCACCCTCAGTGCACAGAAATGGACTCGGAGATTGGCACAGGCTGGATATTATTATTGCTGAAGACTTTTTGTGTTCTCTCCAGTTAAATGCTCCAGCCATGTGGAAGGAGCACAATTTTTTTGTCTCGTGCGCTTCACGTCTTGTCCGCCATGCAACAGCTGGCCAAATCTTTCAGTGTTCCAAAGACTGTGGTTTTAAAAAGACATCGAAAAGCGATCTTGTCCCCTGTGGGCAACGGAAAATACATTCCTGTCTCAATCGCCTTTGTAACTTCCTGTTCGAAGCAAAGTCAGAATCGGCAGCCAGTTCTGAGTGCTTTTAAGTGCAGAAAAAAGAATTTCAGAATATGCCTGCATGGACTGTGGTGCATTCTGAAGAGTGTGTGTGTGTGTGTGTGTGTGTGTGTGTGTGTTTGTGTGTGTGTGTGTGTGTGTGTGTGTATATATTATATATATATGCATTTTTTTGAAGGGAAGGATTTAATTAAAAAGCTCCTCCAGCGAAAGAACAAATGTGTTTATTTGCTAATGAGAGTCGTGTAGATGGTGAAGAATAAACTGAAGCCTTGTAGTAGTCTGGCCTTATTGCTGGCACTTACATTACCGTGCATATCTCTGCCAGGCAGCTCCTGTAATCTCTCACACACACACACACACACACACACACACACACAAACACACGTGCCGACAGATTGTTGCGGAGCACTGCTCCAATTTAGACAGAAATGTTCCAATTCAGTTGGGAAGATAAAAACAACACTTGTTAGATCCCAAAGCCTTGCATCGGGATACAGGAGATTAGTTATCAAATCAGTGACTGAGGCTTGAGTGTGAGCGCTCACGTACTTCCCTCGCACACCAGCATCGCAGCCTGGGTTTGAGCAGATCAACACTGGATGATGATGGATATGGGCGAGTTCAGACCCGGCTTGAGGAGCGGACCTGTGGGTTCAGAGGCTCTGCCGTTTAATGAATTCCAACAGACGGGAAAAAAAAGTGTGTTTGGTTTCCTCGGGTTAGATTAGCTTTCATGTCGATTCAGTGTGAAAGGTGCTTTTATACAAAGCAGATCAGACAGAAAACAATCCTAACACAGAGGTCTTTTCAACACAGTCATAAGACACTGTGCTTGCTAAACATTTACTGATTTGTTCTGGCAGACAGACAGACAGGATTAAGTATAGACATTGTGTTGTAATAGCGTAATATTTGGTAAATAAATTAATACAAAAATAAAAGCTATGCGTTAATCCCTCTATGTGGAACAAAGTCCCAGCTGAAGAGAAGCAGCCCTAAAGCATGATGCAGCCACCACCATGCTTCACTGTGCGTATAGTGTTCTCTGAGCGTAAAGGCTTTTGTGCACCAAATATACCATTGGACAACAATCTTCCACTTTTTTGTAAGCAGTTGGATGAAAACAATCAAATGTCAAGAAAATCTTTATTTGGGATGGAATACGATTTAACATGGTTTGTCTTCTTTCCTTTTTTTCTACCCCAGTTTAAAATTTGAGATCCACTATAAGTAGACAGAGAGACAAATTGGCAAACAGGCAGACGGATAAATAGACAGGATGATAAACCACACACTGACCAGCAGCCAGACAGACTACCTATTGTGTCTGCTTCAAACCCTGCATTCTCTTCTCCTCTGTCCACCTACTTATCTTTTTACGCTTTTCACCCTCACCCCTTGCCTCTTTTTGTGCTCTCGCTGTCTCCATCTCCTCTGCTCACCGCCGCTCGCCCCGTCTCTCAGGACTTACTCTGACAGCTTGATCCTCATTTAAAAGTCTAAGTTTTTTCCCCGCTGTAGGTTGATGGCCGCATCACTTGCACATAAATTTGCCTAACAGAGAATAATAACACCTGCGGTGAAACCGAGCTCCTGTCTTATAAATCATTTGTGCCGGGTTAATGAAGTATACATAGACCCCCAAATCCCCACCTCCCACCATAATCACCTGACACTTTGTACGAAGCTCCATTTTAAATGAGCCAATTTCCGTACTTCTCTGATGATCGTTCTGTATTTTTCTCTTCGAGGGAAACAAATAAGGTACAAACAGCAGGGAGTGTTGACTGTCTTTAGGGGATACTTTAAATGAAAAACCATAGCAGGAACTGGAGGTATTTCTCTCTCATGCAAAGGTTCTGTAGCCACACACACACACACACACACACACACACACACACACACACACACACACACACACACGGTTTTGCACTCTCTCAATGCCTCAATATTTTGATAATGGGTCATTGAGAGGTTCGCGAATTGAACGCTTGTGTAACATCATACTGTAAGTGTTATTGCCCGC